>NC_091195.1:29818323-30000771 GCF_040958095.1 Procambarus clarkii
CCTACAGCCCATACACACACACACACCCTCAAATCATCCATCCTTCCATCCCTCCCTCCATCCTACCATCAATCCATCTACATCCTCTCCTTCCCTGCCTCCCTCCCAAGCTCTGCCTGCCTCCCTCCGTGCCTGTCTCCCTCCGTGCTTGCCTCCCTCCCTGCCTCTCCCTCACAATCTCTGCCTGCCCACCTCCCTCCCAACCTCCCACTGATTTGTGGCAGACGTATCTTTGTAAATTAATTTAAAGGCTGAAGCGTGATTAGCTAGCTACATGTCGTAAAATCTCCTTATAGACATTTTCTGTGATAAAACAAGGTGAGTGAGGGTGGACATATAAGGGAATACTGTTCTGTAAACCTCACTTGGTTTTCCTTCGTCTGTGTCGTTATAGTTCAGTGACCCATGACTTTGAAAGTTTCAGACTAATAAATCATTTCTAAAACCAATGCTTTAATAGCTTTTTATTATCCTAATTAAACTAAACTAAATAAAACCGAAAATATACTGTAATATGATAGACATCTGCTATTTGAGAAATTATTTGTTATTGGAACAACTCCAGCATGAGCGAGTGGACGGGTCTAATCCCTGTACACACACACCATGCGTTTCTCGTTTCAATTCGTCGCCACAGTTCAGTGACTACGGCTTCGAAATAATAAAATTAATAAATCATTTAATCAATGGTCATTTAACAGATGATGAGATTATACAAAATGTTACTGGCACTGTTGACGTTCCCAGCACCAGCACAGCCGTTCCCAGCACCAGCACAGCCGTTCCCAGCACCAGCACAGCCGTACCCAGCACCAGCACAGCCGTACCCAGCACCAGCACAGCCGTACCCAGCACCAGCACAGCCGTACCCAGCACCAGCACAGCCGTACCCAGCACCAGCACAGCCGTACCCAGCACCAGCACAGCCGTACCCAGCACCAGCACAGCCGTACCGAGCACCAGCACAGCCGTACCCAGCACCAGCACAGCCGTACCCAGCACCAGCACAGCCGTACCCAGCACCAGCACAGCCGTACCCAGCACCAGCACAGCCGTACCCAGCACCAGCACAGCCGTACCCAGCACCAGCACAGCCGTACCCAGCACGAGTACAGCCGTACCCAGCACCAGCACAAAAGCAGCTGAAGCCAACACAGCAGCAGCGAGCACCAGCAAAGCTGATGCAAACATCTAAAAACATCGTGTGTGAAGTGAACAATTAGAATAAGTGTTAAATTCAAGTGTGTACATAGTGTTAAAATTAAAGTTGCAATAATTCTAATGTACAATAGTTTTCAAGAACTGTATTGTAGTACTCAACATACAGCAAAACCACTTTTAATAATACAGTGCTAACGGCTTAATGCACTGCAGTACCTATTTACTGTAGAGCATTCACAACTTCACAAAACTTCAAGATGGACATAACTCCAACAATAAGGTAAATACATGAATTACAGTACTTTTAGTAGAGTAGTAAAATATAGGTACAGTAAGTAATATGATACAATGCATTTTTATTGTGTACAAGAAAAAAAAAGACACTGACGCAAACGCCTCTTGAAGGTCACCTCTTGCAACGAATCCAACGCTCCAACGAACTGGGGGTGGTCCCATATAGTACGTTGAATCGAGGTTGTACTGTACAGTATTTCCTGCGCACTGGGGAGGTGTCGTATTCGGAGGCGGTGCAGTTAAGGGGTTAATGTTTCACACATTTCATTTTCATTTTCCGTGAATCTATTTCCCATTTTCAACCTCTGAATATTATCCTTTACCTGCAATTTGTTGTTTATGAATTTATAGAATAGGGCTGGTTTTGTTTTACATTTGTCCGCAATCCCTTTTTCAAAATTTCTTTCTGCCTCTCTCCTCACTGCCGTGTAGTTGTTTCTCACATCTTTGTATCGCTGGTATGTTTGGGGCTTTGGCCTCTTCCTGTATTGATTCCATTTTTGTGTCTTTTGGTCTCTAACCCTCTCGCAATTTCTGTTGAACGAATCCTGTTTCCTAGTTCTGCATCTCTGTTTTGGTATAAATTTTTTTGTACCTTTACCATATATTTCACAAAACTTGACATACCTCTTCATTTACTTCATGTCCTAACAGCAAGTCTTTCCAGTCAATTTCCTTAAAGAAATGTTTGAGTTCCCCATAATGACCTCTCCTGAAATCAGGCTTTTCAACTGCTTCAACCTCATTTTCTTCTAAATTATAACATATAGCATACTTTATTCCCAATAAGACATGGTCACTTTTACCTAAGGGAGGGAGGTCCTGAATGTCAAATATCTCTTCCTCTTTCCTGGTAAATATCAAATCCAGCATGGAGGGAACATCCCCTTCCCTCATCCTCGTAGCTTGTTTAACATGTTGAAACATGAATGTTTCCAGGATGAGGTTTACGAATCTACAAGTACAAAAATCCTCTGTTCTAGCTTCATATGCCTCCCAGTCTATGGATTTTAAGTTGAAGTCGCAAACTACCAACAGTCATGATCTATCTTTATCAGCTGTGACTGTAATTTCTCTCATTATTGTTATAAGACCCTCTCGTTTATAATCTAGCTCCTCCTTTGTCCATGTGTTGCTTAGCGGTGGACTATATGCATTTATGATCGTTTGTTTATCATCCTGATTGCATATCTCTAGTGCTATTATATCAACTTCTCGTGGATTAGCAATTATTATTTCGTTTACCTTTAGGTGTTCTTTCACCAGCACAGCAACACCACCGCCTTTCCTAGTTTTTCTGTCCCGTCTCCAGACCGAGTAGCCTTTTGGGAATATGACCTCATTTAAAATATCATCTTCAAGTTTTGTCTCCGTGAGTACAACAATGTCTGGTGTCTGCAGCTGTATTACATCACTTAACTCCAGTATCTTTGATCTCACTCCATCTATGTTGGTGTATGTAATTTTCAGGAACTTGTTCCCCCCTCTCCTTATTCTTCACTACCCCTCTCTCTAAACTTTTTGTTGGTATGCCTTTATGTACCAATTTACTGGTTTGCCTACCCCTATCACTTTGTAGAATAAAGAATTGATTTCTTCTTCATTCCGGCTCTCATTTAAACGTTTTTCCCTGTGTTGGAGTTTTGTCGCTTAAGACTGTCTCCCACTGAATGGTTGCAAGTCTACATTTATTTTTTCCCAGTCGATCCTCTTATTGTTGAAATTGAATTGATTGAATATTCCTTCTCGCTTGTTGGGTCTTAGACCTACTACCGTTATTTATGCTAGTTTGCACTTCAATGAGCTTATGGTCCGAGTATGTAGTATCTGAGATTGTAATGTCTCTGATTAGTTCATCATTGTTTGTGAATAGTAGGTCTAGTGTGTTTTCGTTCCTAGTTGGATCTGTAATCTGTTGATTGAGTGAGAATTTGTCACAGAATCTCAAAAGTTCTCTGACCTGTGGTTGGTTATTTCCCGTGTCATTCCCTGCTATGATATTTGAGTTACCTATTTACTGCTAGGTAACAGGGGCATCAGGGTGAAAGAAACTCTGCCCATTTGTTTCTGCCTCCACCGGGGATCGAACCCAGAACCTCAGGATTATGAATCCGAAACCCTGTCCACTCAGCTGTTAGGCCCCTATAGACATAAAATGCTTCCAACCATACGGGGGTTTCTATAGGTCATTGCTCCTCGCCCTTATCTGAGGGGGCCAGGTTCTGGCTTGTGATCCCCGGTAGGTCTAGAACTCCATGTGCATGCATTGACTGATGCCAGGGTCTAATACATTCATATCAGCCCAGTTAGCTCCGGGGAGCCTCCGGGTCTCACCCAGAAACTGCCGTTTCATTACATTCAACACTGGTTTTTAGGTCCAGATAGACACAGTCAACCCAACCACCTCTTCCCTGTAGTATCTCTGTTTCTGTCATAAAAACTAAAAAAATTTGTTACACTGGATCTTCCTGTTCAAAAACCATGCAAAACAATGCATTTGGGGTTCGATCTGATGACCGCCAGGACACCAGTTTTCGCTCCCACTCTATGGTATATTTGTGTGTGGGTTGTGTGTGGGTTGTGTGTGGGTTTTGTGTGTGTGTGTGTGTGTGTGGGTTTTGTGTGTGTGTGTGTGTGTGTGTGTGTGTGTGTGTGTGTGTGTGTGTGTGGGTTTTGTGTGTGTGTGGGTTTTGTGTAATTACCTAAGTGTAATTACCTAAGTGTAGTTACAGGATGAGAGCTACGCTCGTGGTGTCCCGTCTTCCCAGCACTCTTTGTCATATAACGCTTTGAAACTACTGACGGTCTTGGTCTCCACCACCTTCTCACTTAACTTGTTCCAACCGTCTACCACTCTGTTTGCGAAGGTGAATTTTCTTATATTTCTTCGGCATCTGTGTTTAGCTAGTTTAAATCTATGACCTCTTGTTCTTGAAGTTCCAGGTCTCAGGAAATCTTCCCTGTCGATTTTATCAATTCCTTTTACTATTTTGTATGTAGTGATCATATCACCTCTTTTTCTTCTGTCTTCTAGTTTTGGCATGTTTAATGCTTCCAACCTCTCCTCGTAGCTCTTGCCCTTCAGTTCTGGGAGCCACTTCATAGCATGTCTTTGCACCTTTTCCAGTTTGTTGATGTGCTTCTTAAGATATGGGCACCACACAACAGCTGCATATTCTAGCTTTGGCCTAACAAAAGTCATGAACAATTTCTTTAGTATATCGCCATCCATGTATTTAAATGCAATTCTGAAGTTAGAAAGCATCGCATAGGCTCCTTGCACAATATTCTTTATGTGGTCCTCAGGTGATAGTTTTCTATCTAGAACCACTCCTAGATCTCTTTCTTTATCAGAATTCTTTAAAGATTTCTCACATAATATATAGGTTGTGTGGGGTCTATGTTCTCCTATTCCACATTCCATAACATGACATTTATTAACATTAAATTCCATTTGCCAAGTGGTGCTCCATATACTTATTTTGTCCAGGTCTTCTTGAAGGGCATGACAGTCATCTAAATTCCTTATCCTTCCTATTATTTTAGCATCATCAGCAAACATGTTCATATAATTCTGTATACCAACTGGTAGATCATTTATGTACACAATAAACATCACTGGTGCAAGAACTGAACCCTGTGGTACTCCACTTGTGACATTTCTCCATTCCGATACATTGCCTCTGATTACTGCCCTCATTTTTCTATCAGTCAGAAAATTTTTCATCCATGATAGAAGCTTACCTGTCACCCCTCCAATATTTTCCAGTTTCCAGAACAACCTCTTATGTGGAACTCAGTCGAAAGCCTTTTTTAGGTCCAGATAGATGCAGTCAACCCAACCATCTCTTTCCTGTAATATCTCTGTGGCTCGATCATAGAAACTGAGTAAATTCGATACACAGGATCTTCCATATCGAAAACCATACTGTCTGTCTGATATTATATCATTTCTCTCTAGGTGTTCTACCCATTTAGTTTTGATTAGTTTTTCCAATACTTTCACTATTACACTTGTCAATGATACAGGTCTATAATTGAGGGGGTCTTCCCTGCTGCCACTTTTGTAGATTGGAACTATGTTAGCCTGTTTCCACCCGTCTGCTACGATTCCTGTACACAGGGATGCCTGAAAGATCAGGTGAAGTGGAATGCTGAGCTCAGATGCACATTCTCTCAGAACCCATGGTGAAACGCCATCTGGGCCAGCTGCTTTGTTCTTACCGAGCTCCTTGAGCATTTTTTCCACTTCGTCTCTAGACACTTCTATGTGTTCTATGTTGTTCTCTGGAATTCTTATTGTATCTGGTTCCCTAAAGATTTCATTTTGTACAAACACACTTTGGAACTTTTCGTTTAGTGTTTCACACATTTCCTTTTCATCTTCCGTGAATCTATTTCCCATTTTCAACCTCTGAATATTATCCTTTACCTGCAATTTGTTGTTTATGAATTTATAGAATAGACCTGGTTCTGTTTTACATTTGTCCGCAATCCCTTTTTCAAAATTTCTTTCTGCCTCTCTCCTCACTGCCGTGTAGTTGTTTCTCGCATCTTTGTATCGCTGGTATGTTTGGGGGTTCGGCCTCTTCCTGTATTGATTCCATTTTTGTGTCTTTCGGTCTCTAGCCCTCTCGCAATTTCTATTGAACCAATCCTGTTTCCTAGTTCTGCATCTCTGTTTTGGTATAAATTTTTTTGTGCCTTTATCATATATTTTACAAAACTTGCCATACATCTCATTCACTTCCTTGCCTAGCATCAAGTCTGTCCAATTATACTCACTAAAAAAATTTCTAAGGTCACCATAATGTCCTCTCCTGAAGTCTGGTTTTTCAACTGCTTCAACCTCCTTATTTTCTTCCAGCTTATAACGCATTGCATACTTTATTCCCAAAAAGACATGGTCACTTTTACCCAAGGGAGGAAGGTACTGAATGTCAAATATCTCTTCCTCCTTCCTGGTAAATATCAAATCTAGCATGGAGGGAACGTCCCCTTCCCTCATCCTCGTAGCTTGTTTAACATGTTGATACAAGAATGTTTCCAGGATGAGGTCTACAAATTTACAGGTCCAAAAATCTTCTGTTTTAGCTTCATATGCTTCCCAGTCTATGGATTTCAAGTTGAAGTCACCGACTATCAACAGTCGTGATCTATCGTTATCCGCTCCCGCTATAATCTCTCTCATTATTGTTATAAGACCTTCACGTTTACTATCTAGCTCCTCCTTTGACCATGTGCTGCTTGGCGGTGGACTATATGCATTTATCATCATTAGTTTATCATCCTCATAGCAGATCTCTAGTGCTATTATGTCAACTTCTTGTGGATTGGCAATCATTATTTCCTTCACCTTTAGGTGTTCTTTTACCAGCACAGCAACGCCACCGCCTTTCCTAATTTTTCTGTCCCGTCTCCAAATTGAGTAGCCCCTTGGGAATATGACCTCATTTAAAATTACATCTTCAAGTTTTGTCTCCGTGAGTGCAACAATGTCTGGTGTCTGCAGCTGTATTACATCACTTAACTCCAGTATCTTCGATCTCACTCCATCTATGTTGGTGTATGCAATCTTCAGGAACTTGTTCCCCCTCTCCTTATTCTTCACTCCCCCTCTCTCTATTGATTTTGTTGGTTTGCCTTTATGTACCACTTTACTGGTTTGCCTACCCCTATCACTTTGTAGAAAAAAGAATTTATTTCTTCTTCATTCCTGCTCTCATTTAAATGTTTTGCCTCGGCGAGGTTCAGTTTCAGCTTCTCTCTGTCTTCTTTTGAAAGATCTCGTCTTAACGACCACCCTTTCCCATCCTCATCCCTTTGCAATTTTCTAGCATTCCTTAGTACTTCTTCCATCTGTTTGGCACCGTTTAGGGTGATCCTCAAAGGTCGATCTTTCCCTTTTACGTACCTGCCTATTCTCCTGTAGTCGCACACATTCTCTCTGTTTGTAAGACCTTCCACGAGGCCAACAATTTTATCTACTACTTTAGCTTCTTCTACAGCTCTTTCTGACCTAGATGTTATCGCCTTTTCTTTGCAGCCAAAAATGATCAGGGACTTACTCCGATCAACTGTGTTTTGCACCAACTTCGGGTTAGATGCCAATTCTTTCCTCACTTCTAGCCTAATGTTTGTTTTATCTTGGTTGCTGCAGTGTTTGACTTCCTTTACTGCTTCTTCTATTTTTTCCTTCTCCTTGGCCACTTGTGCATAAGTGAGTTGCATATCTTTCTTGCACTGTTCTATTCCCTGTGTAACTTCCTCCATCTGTGCTGACAAAAGCTGTTTCTCCTGTTGAATTTCCTTGCCTAACCTATTGTAGTCATTTATGTTTAAATTTACTTTAACTTCTTCCAAAGCTATTTTTAAGAGTTTATTTTCTTCTTCCATGGCTTTGCAATTTGTTTCCAATTGATTCTTATCCTTGCGCAAGTCTTTCACTAAACCCTCAAGACATAAAACTTTGCTATTCAAATGGTCATTACTTTCTTTCAATTTACTAATTATTTCTACATGAGAGTTCACTATAGTATCTAAATTTACCAACTTGTTATGTAGACTGCTAATATCAATGCTTTCTTCATTGAATCCCTCAAAATCAAGCTCTGTTTTGTTTTTCCCCTTGCCAGTGGCCATCTTGAATGTTCTTCTCTGCACTGTAAACACTAGGGCAACTTTTTCTCATCCGATTTTTCACTTCCCTTAGCACTTTCCTGTTATCTCACCTATTTTTCAAGAGCACTATACCTTTATGTTCTCTGGGACACCACTCACTACCATCAACCTGTACTACAATACTTAGGATTGTTGAAATATGCTGGTGCTCCTCTGCTGCAAGTGTTGACCCTAGGGGTGTCACCTTTTGTGTGTGTGTGTGTTGGTGTGTGTGTGTGTGTTGGTGAGTGTGGGATGTGGTGAGTGCGGGATGTGGTGAGTGTGAGATTTGGTGAGTGTGAGATTTGGTGATTGTGGGATGAGGTGAGTGTGTACAGGGATATGTGGATACTTTTGTGGAGGGTGAGTGACCGATTCACAACCCTTTTCTTGATCGGTCCTTATAATGACTGGTAGTGGTGGCTGGGACCGTTCTGGATGAACTGGGAGGGGGATGGCATTGGTAAGATGGGGAGGATTGAGAGTTCACGAGAGTTGGGAGGGTGTTTTGGGAAAGTGTGCCAGACAGGGAAGGAGGGAGGGAGGCATGGAGGAAAGGAGGGGGCCTGGGAGGGCAGGGAGGCTGGAGGGGGGTGAGGGTGTCTGGAGGGGGTGTGAGGGTGTCTGGAGGGGGTGTGAGGGTGTCTGGAGGGGGGGTATGAGGGTGTCTGGAGGGGGGGTGTGAGGGTGTCTGGAGGGGGGGTGTGAGGGTGTCTGGAGGGGGGGTGTGAGGGTGTCTGGAGGGGGTTGTGAGGGTATCTGGAGAGGGGTGAGGGTGTCTGGAGGGGGGGGGTGAGGGTGTCTGGAGGGGGTGTGAGGGTGTCTGGAGGGGGTGTGAGGGTGTCTGGATGGGGTGTGAGGGTGTCTGGAGGGGGGGAGTGGGCATCAGGAGTGGGGTGTGGTTATCAGGAGTTGGGTGTGGGTAATCAGGAGTGGGGTGTGGGTATCAGGAGTGGGGTGTGGGCATCAGGAGTGGGGTGTGGGTATCAGGAGTGGGGTGTGGGCATCAGGAGTGGGGTGTGGGTATCAGGAGTGGGGTGTGGGTATCAGGAGTGGGGTGTGGGTATCAGGAGTGGGGTGTGGGTATCAGGAGTGGGGTGTGGGCATCAGGAGTGGGGTGTGGGTATCAGGAGTGGGGTGTGGGCATCAGGAGTGAGTGTGGTTGGTTTTTGAATGTCGTGTGCCTGCTTGCCTCCCGACCCCCCATGCCTGTCTGCCTGCTGCCCCACACCCATGCTTGCCTGCCTGCCAGCCAGTTAGTTATCCATCTATTCATCCAGCCCACCTACCAGCCAACCAACCAGCTAACCACCCAGCCAATCCCACACTAATTATAATGTGCGTGGAAATTCAAATTATGTTGGTTGTGATACAAAAAATGAAACTATGTTTACTTTTGAACTTCCCCTGGAAAAATTCTGCTTACCTGCATGTCGAGCTTATCCGGAAGAGGGATCATTCACATATAATTCGGATAAGTGAGCTTGTACAATATAACAAATACTAACTTGTAACTTACGACTTTCATATAAAATTATTGAGCTCTCAACTTGTTTTGCAGCTCTGCAGGTTTGAAGACTCCTAGTTCCGTGACAATGCCGCCAGTGATCAACTCTGCAGGTGTGACATCAAAGGCTGGATTCCAACATGATATACCTGTAAAATAAATATTTTGTTCTTAAAGTCAAACAAAAAACCAGCGTTGAATGTAATGAAATGCCATTTTCTGGGTGAGACCCAGAGGCTCCCCAGTTGTCAGGGGAGGCAAGTAGAGTCAGTGGTTGTCAGGGGAGGCAAGTAGAGTCAGTGGTTGTCAGGGGAGGCAAGTAGAGTCAGTGGTTGTCAGGGGAGGCAAGTAGTGTCAGTGGTTGTCAGGAGAGGCAAGTAGTGTCAGTGGTTGTCAGGGGAGGCAAGTGGTGTCAGTGGTTGTCAGGGGAGGCAAGTGGTGTCAGTGGTTGTCAGGGGAGGCAAGTAGAGTCAGTGGTTGTCAGGGGAGGCAAGTAGTGTCAGTGGTTGTCAGGAGAGGCAAGTAGTGTCAGTGGTTGTCAGGAGAGGCAAGTGGTGTCAGTGGTTGTCAGGAGAGGCAAGTAGTGTCATATCCAGGCTGATATGGATATATTAGACTTTGGCATCAGCGCAGTCTCCGTGGTGCAGTGGTAAGACACTCGCCTGGTGTTCCGTAAGCGCTTTGTCATGGGTTCGTATCCTGGCCGGGGAGGATTTACTGGGCGCAAATCCTTAACAGTAGCCTCTGTTTAACTCAACAGTAAAATGTGTACTTGGTTGTAAAAACGATTCTTTGCGGCAAGGATCGTATTCCAGGGACCTGCCCGAAACGCTACGCGTACTAGTGGCTGTACAAGAATGTAACAACTCTTGTATACATCTCAAAGTAAAAAAAAAAAAGTGTGAATGGAGACCATGAGCTAGAACCTGGCCCCCCTCAAAAGAGGCACGAGGAGCAATGACATATAGATATGCACATGTTAATTGTAGCATTCTATGTCTGCCATTGACCAGATCAGACACCCAGAAAGGTAAGGGTTCCAAAACAAACCCTTATTCTGGTGAACACTACTACAGAAAGCTAAACAAGTGGACAGAACTCCTCAAATAAAAATGAGCAAACGAACATGACACTACCACGTGTCGCGCTGGTTGTCTGCGCAGCTCCCCCATTCCCGGGAGGTGGAAGGGGAAGCCCCAGACCACTCACGCCAGCTATCACCACCCCAGTTCTGAGGCTGGATGTCAAAAACACACAAAAAAAAAAACACACGCCGACCAGGGGAAAGGAGGCTTGCCGGGGAGCCTCCGGGTCTCACCCAGAAAATGGTGTTTCATTATATTCAACGCTGGTTTTCTTGGAGGGGGAGCCCCTTCAGCTCCCCAGAGCTACTTACCAAAATACTAAAACAATAGGGACTTACCCGGGAGGGGGTCAGCACTCGCTCCTCAACTCAAATTCGAGACAACTGGCTGTAACTGCCAACCCAAAGCGACACAGGCCCGACTAGGCCCAGGAACACTGAACAGATAGTGCGCAGCCAGGATCATGTTCGACCACCTAAAACCCTGCGCCCGAATGTCAGGCCAAGACATGTTACCGAAGACGGTAGCAAGCGCAGCAAATTTACGAACATCGTGGGCACGAGGATAGACTGCAGGCTGGCTAGACCGGATAACCCTGCAGACGACCTGAGAAACCCGAACCCTGGAAACGGGAAGAAGGGGAAATTGGGTCAACCCAAAGCGCATCCCCCAGACACGGAGGCTGTGGTGTGCAAGAAACTGCAGAGAGCCGTGACCGGACACAATATATGATGCACCCTTGGCCTCACCAAGCATCAATAACCAACGGACCCCTTCGGAAAGCAGTAGTCTCATTCTTTGCCAGAAAAGAAGGAGACGGCTACAAACGAACAAACCTATCCCCAGGACCAAAAGAGCAGAAACCCCTGCACAAAAGGAGAGCATGAAGCTCACCAACCTGACCCCCAGAGGCCAATGCCAACAGAAAGAGCCTTGGAAAAACAATACTGAACCGAAGGGGGCCATGACAAACCGAGGGGAAGAGAGATAAGAGAGCACCAGATCCAACGGCCAGGATCACTCAGGCAGCGCATAAGCAGGCCGGAGGTGAAACAAAGCCCGAGACACCTTGCAAAACGGTGCAGAAGTAACATCAACACCGAAAGCAGACTGCAGCGATTCCGCCAGCACTGCACGATATGAGGCGAAAGTATTCAGGTTAAGATGATGGTCCTGAAACAACCACGAGAGTAAGGACAAAACAACCTTATCAGAAACCGAAGTGAACCTACAAAGGGACAAGAAGAAACGGAAGGACCCCCAGGAAATTTTATACTGCCACAGAGACAAAGCCTGCAGGTGGCACACCATTAACAAAGCCACCTGATCACCATACAAATGGTGATAGACTTGAGTCAGAAAGACTAAACACTAAGACTCGAGGAGAAGATCAAACCAGAAACGGAACGGAGCGGTCCGATCTGCTGAAAGATGCGGAGCCGCAGGAAAACACCTGGTTCGAACACTGAGCAAGCAGCGCCTGCCACGAAAAGGCCAACAGGACTACTCTTCCCTGGCAAGTCTCCAATCGAGTCAGGACCTGGAGCAACAGCGGAACCGGGTGGAAGAGGTACAGGTAACCCCCACCTCGACCAGTCCTGCCTGAAGGCATCGACCCTGATGGCTTCACAGTTGGGGAAGGACACCACAGATAAAGGGAGATGCCTCAACCACGCCGACGCGAAGAGGTCCACTTCCGGGAGCCCATATGTCCAGCAGAGTCATCTGAACAAGTTGGCGTTGACCGTCCATTCCATGGACAGAAGAATGAAACGTGACAGGCCGTCCGCCAGGACATTCGACACCCCCTTCCCCCGAACGTAAACGGCCAGGAAAGCCAAACCCTCAGAACTCGAGAGCTGAGCAGATGAGTCACCTGAAGCGACCAGCCTCAAAGAGCCAAGGACCGCATCGAACCCCCCTCCCTAGTTCAGACAATGAACCACTGGGGAGCAGTCCGAAAGGAGCCGGATCGTCGATCCGTGAGCAACTCGAACCCTCCGGAGCGACATTCACTATATGTTGATATATGAGTAGGTAGTGTGGCGCATGTCCTGAGATAAAAGTCGCCCAACACCAAAACGAGTTGACACTGTCCATAACAAAATGAACACCCCCGGGCCATTCTCAGGAAGCCTGAGGGCCGAGCTGGTTGGTCCCTCCCCACACGAGGGAGTGGAGCCCACAATGGTCATTTATCGAGATAAGACGTGACCATAATTTAACCCTTACACTGCTCAGGGGTCCTTGGGACATTTACACCCCTGTGCGCAAGAAAAAAAAATTCAAAATTTTTTTTTCGTCTTCTAAACATGTTAATTTGTGTCCCCCTGAGCACGGAAAAAATAAAAAAAAAACATAGGTGACATATTTTGGGCACAATTGACCGAGGAAGTCTGGCAAAAAGTGGGCGTTGACAGAGTGGTCGTCAGACCCGGTCAGCGTCACCCGCGCTGACAGGTGGGAGTTGCCACAAAGATATTATTACCTAATTGTTTCAATGTCTCCGATTTATTTTTTCTTAGTTTTTTTGCAGTAATATTATTCAATAGTGTGTATTGTAATATATTTATATAATAAAAGTGGTGAATAATCGCTATACTCAAAAGTATGATGTACATATTAGTGATTCAATTATTATGTTTATAAAACAATAAACAAATAGTTTTGCTGCTATTACACTCTATACACAGGTTATATATAAGTATCTGCATGTTTTGGTCACCATAACGAACCACTAAGTTGGTATTGAGAGTCGAAAAGCAACGAAGAGTTACAGCCACACACCAGCCAGCCACTCGCTGCCACTCCCTCAACACACGCACTAAACTTTCTCCCCCAACAATACCATTTGTGGTGTTATTACACTATAACCAGACGTTATATATAAGTATGTATATATTTTGTTCACCACAACTGTACAGCTAAGCTGATATAGTTAGTTCAGGCACTAAGAGTCGTCGCTATACACACAGTCAGCTGGCGGCTCCCTCACTCATTCAAGGTCACACGCACTAAACTTTCTCCCCCTACAATACCTTTTGCAGTGTTATTACTCTATATACACATATTATATATAAATATCTACATGTCTTGTGCACCGTAACTGTACACCTAAGCTTGTAGTGCGCCCAAAGAGCATAGTGGCCACCCTCTAAGCAGCTAGACAAATCGTGCAGACGACGTCACCTCCGTCACCCATATGGCTCCTCCCAGCATAATTTTTTTGCTGTTATTACACTAATACACAAATTATATATAAGTATCTACATTTGTGTTCACCATAGAGAACCACTGACCTGGTATGGTGAATGCAAACAATAATAGCTAGCCACTAGAAGAAGAAATAAATTCTTTTTTCTACAAAGTGATAGGGGTAGGCAAACCAGTAAAGTGGTACATAAAGGCAAACCAACAAAATCAATAGAGAGAGGGGGAGTGAAGAATAAGGAGAGGGGGAACAAGTTCCTGAAGATTGCATACACCAACATAGATGGAGTGAGATCGAAGATACTGGAGTTAAGTGATGTAATACAGCTGCAGACACCAGACATTGTTGCACTCACGGAGACAAAACTTGAAGATGTAATTTTAAATGAGGTCATATTCCCAAGGGGCTACTCAATTTGGAGACGGGACAGAAAAATAAGGAAAGGCGGTGGCGTTGCTGTGCTGGTAAAAGAACACCTAAAGGTGAAGGAAATAATGACTGCCAATCCACAAGAAGTTGACATAATAGCACTAGAGATCTGCTATGAGGATGATAAACTAATGATGATAAATGCATATAGTCCACCGCCAAGCAGCACATGGTCAAAGGAGGAGCTAGATAGTAAACGTGAAGGTCTTATAACAATAATGAGAGAGATTATAGCGAGAGCGGATAACGATAGATCACGACTGTTGATAGTCGGTGACTTCAACTTGAAATCCATAGACTGGGAAGCATATGAAGCTAAAACAGAAGATTTTTGGACCTGTAAATTTGTAGACCTCATCCTGGAAACATTCTTGTATCAACATGTTAAACAAGCTACGAGGATGAGGGAAGGGGACGTTCCCTCCATGCTAGATTTGATATTTACCAGGAAGGAGGAAGAGATATTTGACATTCAGTACCTTCCTCCCTTGGGTAAAAGTGACCATGTCTTTTTGGGAATAAAGTATGCAATGCGTTATAAGCTGGAAGAAAATAAGGAGGTTGAAGCAGTTGAAAAACCAGACTTCAGGAGAGGACATTATGGTGACCTTAGAAATTTTTTTAGTGAGTATAATTGGACAGACTTGATGCTAGGCAAGGAAGTGAATGAGATGTATGGCAAGTTTTGTGAAATATATGATAAAGGCACAAAAAAATTTATACCAAAACAGAGATGCAGAACTAGGAAACAGGATTGGTTCAATAGAAATTGCGAGAGGGCTAGAGACCGAAAGACACAAAAATGGAATCAATACAGGAAGAGGCCGAACCCCCAAACATACCAGCGATACAAAGATGCGAGAAACAACTACACGGCAGTGAGGAGAGAGGCAGAAAGAAATTTTGAAAAAGGGATTGCGGACAAATGTAAAACAGAACCAGGTCTATTCTATAAATTCATAAACAACAAATTGCAGGTAAAGGATAATATTCAGAGGTTGAAAATGGGAAATAGATTCACGGAAGATGAAAAGGAAATGTGTGAAACACTAAACGAAAAGTTCCAAAGTGTGTTTGTACAAAATGAAATCTTTAGGGAACCAGATATTATAAGAATTCCAGAGAACAACATAGAACACATAGAGGTGTCTAGAGACGAAGTGGAAAAAATGCTCAAGGAGCTCGGTAAGAACAAAGCAGCTGGCCCAGATGGCGTTTCACCATGGGTTCTGAGAGAATGTGCATCTGAGCTCAGCATTCCACTTCACCTAATCTTTCAGGCATCCCTGTGTACAGGAATCGTAGCAGACGGGTGGAAACAGGCTAACATAGTTCCAATCTACAAAAGTGGCAGCAGGGAAGACCCCCTCAATTATAGACCTGTATCATTAACAAGTGTAATAGTGAAAGTATTGGAAAAACTAATCAAAACTAAATGGGTAGAACACCTAGAGAGAAATGATATAATATCAGACAGACAGTATGGTTTTCGATCTGGAAGATCCTGTGTATCGAATTTACTCAGTTTCTATGATCGAGCCACAGAGATATTACAGGAAAGAGATGGTTGGGTTGACTGCATCTATCTGGACCTAAAAAAGGCTTTCGACAGAGTTCCACATAAGAGGTTGTTCTGGAAACTGGAAAATATTGGAGGGGTGACAGGTAAGCTTCTATCATGGATGAAAAATTTTCTGACTGATAGAAAAATGAGGGCAGTAATCAGAGGCAATGTATCAGAATGGAGAAATGTCACAAGTGGAGTACCACAGGGTTCAGTTCTTGCACCAGTGATGTTTATTGTGTACATAAATGATCTACCAGTTGGTATACAGAATTATATGAACATGTTTGCTGATGATGCTAAGATAATAGGAAGGATAAGAAATTTAGATGACTGTCATGCCCTTCAAAAAGACCTGGACAAAATAAGTATATGGAGCACCACTTGGCAATATGGAATTTAATGTTAATAAATGTCATGTTATGGAATGTGGAATAGGAGAACATAGACCCCACACAACCTATATATTATGTGAGAAATCTTTAAAGAATTCTGATAAAGAAAGAGATCTAGGAGTGGTTCTAGATAGAAAACTATCACCTGAGGACCACATAAAGAATATTGTGCAAGGAGCCTATGCTATGCTTTCTAACTTCAGAATTGCATTTAAATACATGGATGGTGATATACTAAAGAAATTGTTCATGACTTTTGTTAGGCTAAAGCTAGAATATGCAGCTGTTGTGTGGTGCCCATATCTTAAGAAGCACATCAACAAACTGGAAAAGGTGCAAAGACATGCTACTAAGTGGCTCCCAGAACTGAAGGGCAAGAGCTACGAGGAGAGGTTAGAAGCATTAAATATGCCAAAACTAGAAGACAGAAGAAAAAGAGGTGATATGATCACTACATACAAAATAGTAACAGGAATTGACAAAATCGACAGGGAAAACTTCCTGAGACCTGGAACTTCAAGAACAAGAGGTCATAGATTTAAACTAGCTAAACACAGATGCCGAAGAAATATAAGAAAATTCACCTTCGCAAATAGAGTGGTAGACGGTTGGAACAAGTTAAGTGAGAAGGTGGTGGAGGCCAAGACCGTCAGTAATTTCAAAGCGTTATATGACAAAGAGTGCTGGGAAGACGGGACACCACGAGCGTAGCTCTCATCCTGTAACTACACTTAGGTAATTACACACTTAGGTAATTACACAGTCAGTAAACGATGCTGTCTCCCTCCGTCTCTCAGCATCACTCCTCCCACAGCGCTAATTATTACAACAATCCTGCTATTATCACAACCCTGGTTATTTATATCACAGTCATGGGTCATCTGTAATATTGTCATCGCTAAATAATAACAATTATATATATATTTTGACATTTTTCGGCGATGCTGTGGTCACAAGCTGAACAGCAATGCTGTTCGCTCATGCTGCGTGCGCCGGCCTTGGTTGCTCCAACAGTACTGTGCCTCTCACACCTGAGAATATTGCCCACGATTTTTTTTTTATATTGCATCTGTTTACAAGTGCCCTGAGGAAGCTACTGTGAACCCCGTGTAGCCGCAGGCCATTTGAATCAGGCCTGGCACCCTATGGCGTATATATACGCCATGCGCACCATGGGATATGTTACTCAGGGCGTATATATACGCCATGCGCAGTTTAAGGGTTAAGGAAAGTAAATAATTTTAAATAATTTATAATTTATAATTTTTATAATTTATAATTTAATTTATAATTAATAATTTAAATAATTTATAATTTATACTGAATGAAGAATAGTACTGTATCACCGAAGAGGACCTATGATTCTCATAAAATAATGGAGGCAATCCCCACCAGAAGCGACTGACGTTCCAATAATATTTTAAGTAAGTAAGTTCGTCTCGAAACTTCCAGACCCCTGAGAATCATGCACAAAGTCACGTAGGCTCATATGGGCCCACAGGCATATAGGCCCCATGGCCATGAAGGATCCAGGTGAAGTAGGATCTAAGGACCCTAACATAAAATTGCAGGTAAAATGTGCCACAGGAAGGGCAGAACCGACGGACTCGAAGGAACATGGAACCGTACCCGGGGAGGGACCTGGTACCAAAACCCAACTCGTACGTAGAGGGTTGGGGGTAGAAAACCACTCCACATACCAGTAAGCCCCGCTCAGAGGGTAGGGGAAACCCACAAGGGGTCCATTGGGGCCCCAAGGCCTCCCAGTCAGCCTCTCCCTAACCCCGGGAACCCCCTCATCAGGACTCAGGGCCGAATCGGCCTCCAAAGCCCCGGCCTCTAAACAAAAAAACCGGGGCAGCCGTAAAAATACTAAGGAAGGGGGCCCACTGGTCAGACCCATATGCAACAGCTGGATTAACCGACTCGAATGCCACCATCACCACCCCGGAAGGGGCATCCCCCGAAACTGCCAGTCTCAAAACCAGCTAAACCCCACCCTGACCTCGAAGTCTGCAGACTCCTCAGAGCCGGAAGCAGGAGGGGGAACCTGGAAAGCACCACAGCAGGGGAAGAACGATGGGGAGTGAACCAAACCAAGGCCGAAACCACCCACATCCCGAAGACTATTATGTCAGTAGTTTGCTGTGACCCTATAATCAAAACATGCAGCCACAGGGCTTCCAGGGTAGCAAACAACCTAGCGCGTTGCAGGAACCCAGACCTAGCATGCAACGCCAGAGCTGCCAGCACCCGGAGTCATCAGCGGACTGGGTGAATAGTGTAACAAACAAGCTACAACTCGCACAACTCTGGGCAGCAGAAGTTGTAACTGACCCAACAGGCAGCTGGATGGAGGCAAAAACAGTGAGAGTCATCCTGAGACAAAAGGACAGAGCAACCCTCAAACAAACTCGCAAAATGCGAGGGGGGGGGAGGACTCAGGAGGTCACATCCAACAGATCCACGCACCTCCGTGGAGGTTTCCCAGAGCCCTTAGCATGTCAATCTCCACTAAGGGAAGCGCAGGTACTACTAACCGGCTCCCAAAATTACCAAACAAACTTCTAAGACTGCACCCTCGGGATGTGTCTGCTCACGGGGGGCCTAACGGGGGCACAACCATAATATATATATACATATAAGATGTGACCCAAACCCAAGGGCAGACCCCCCGCCAAGGCGAGGAACAAAAAGAAACAACAACAAAAAACGCAAGAGGGCAGAGTATCCAAAGGATGCAGAGCCGACTGCTATGAGAGGTGAAAACTAGCTGCGTAAAGTACCCTGCGCCCCTACCAATGACGAATACTACCCCCCTACCCAGAGACAAACAAAGGAGCAAGAAAACCCCCCAGCTGACTCCAAGGGCAGACAAGTACCAAGCAATAATTAACACAATGGAGGTAGCTCCCAAGGTGACTGGTGGAAGGAGGCCCCAAGCCCCAAGGGCAGTACTTAAAAACGCTTAGGGAAAGGGACTCCTAAGCGCACACAGCCCGAGTGCTTGTGAATATACTCCCAGCTCGCACACCACCGAAGCAACAACAGAGAAGAAAAGCCGGAGCTGGAGGTACATGACCCAAACCCACGGACATCAGCCAAGAACTGACAGGCTCAGGTAGCCGGCGGGGGGTCTGGGGCACCGCCTTCCCCCTCCCGGGGAGGATGGGTGGGTTGCACAGACAGCGACGTGTTGGTAACGAAATGATGTCATGCTCGTTTGATCGTTTTTCTTCATGGAGAGTTCTATCCTCTCGTTTGGCGTTTGGTTGTATTCTTCACCAGAATAGAGGGGGGGGGGGGAGGTGTTTTGGCACGCCTATCTTTCTGGGTGCCCGACCTGGTCGATGGCAGACATAGAGTATTGCCCAAAGCTTATACATCAACATCAGCCGGATAGCTCTAGGGAGAGGAAGGGGAAACTTTTTTTTTGTAGTGTTCACAAATCAAATCTCATACCCTCGTTATTTAGTTCCCACACCCCACCCCCCAATTAAGGTGGTGTCAGTGGTCGTCAGGGGAGGAAAGTGGTGTCGGTGGTTGTCAGGGGAGGCAAGTGGTGTCGGTGATTGTCAGGGGAGGCAAGCGGTGTCGGTGATTGTCAGGGGAGGCAAGCGGTGTCGGTGGTTGTCAGGGGAGGCAAGTGGTGTCGGTGGTTGTCAGGGGAGGCAAGCGGTGTCGGTGATTGTCAGGGGAGGCAAGCGGTGTCGGTGGTTGTCAGGGGAGGCAAGCGGTGTCGGTGGTTGTCAGGGGAGGCAAGCGGTGTCGGTGGTTGTCAGGGGAGGCAAGCGGTGTCGGTGGTTGTCAGGGGAGGCAAGCAGTGTCAGTGGTTGTCAGGGGAGGCAAGCGGTGTCGGTGGTTGTCAGGGGAGGCAAGTGGTGTCGGTGGTTGTCAGGGGAGGCAAGCGGTGTCGGTGGTTGTCAGGGGAGGCAAGCAGTGTCGGTGGTTGTCAGGGGAGGCAAGCGGTGTCGGTGGTTGTCAGGGGAGGCAAGCGGTGTCGGTGGTTGTCAGGGGAGGCAAGTAGTGTCGGTGGTTGTCAGGGGAGGCAAGCGGTGTCGGTGGTTGTCAGGGGAGGCAAGCGGTGTCGGTGGTTGTCAGGGGAGGCAAGCAGTGTCAGTGGTTGTCAGGAGAGGCAAGCGGTGTCGGTGGTTGTCAGGGGAGGCAAGTGGTGTCGGTGGTTGTCAGGGGAGGCAAGCGGTGTCGGTGGTTGTCAGGGGAGGCAAGCGGTGTCGGTGGTTGTCAGGGGAGGCAAGCGGTGTCGGTGGTTGTCAGGGGAGGCAAGCAGTGTCAGTGGTTGTCAGGGGAGGCAAGCGGTGTCGGTGGTTGTCAGGGGAGGCAAGTGGTGTCGGTGGTTGTCAGGGGAGGCAAGCAGTGTCGGTGGTTGTCAGTGGTTGTCAGGGGAGGCAAGCGGTGTCGGTGGTTGTCAGGGGAGGCAAGTAGTGTCGGTGGTTGTCAGGAGAGGCAAGCGGTGTCGGTGGTTGTCAGGGGAGGCAAGCGGTGTCGGTGGTTGTCAGGAGAGGCAAGCGGTGTCGGTGGTTGTCAGGGGAGGCAAGCAGTGTCAGTGGTTGTCAGGAGAGGCAAGCGGTGTCGGTGGTTGTCAGGGGAGGCAAGTGGTGTCGGTGGTTGTCAGGGGAGGCAAGTGGTGTCAGTGGTTGTCAGGGGAGGCAAGTGGTGTCAGTGGTTGTCAGGGGAGGCAAGTAGTGTCAGTGGTTGTCAGGGGAGGCAAGTGGTGTCAGTGGTTGTCAGGGGAGGCAAGTGGTGTCAGTGGTTGTCAGGGGAGGCAAGTAGTGTCAGTGGTTGTCAGGGGAGGCAAGTGGTGTCAGTGGTTGTCAGGGGAGGCAAGTGGTGTCAGTGGTTGTCAGGGGAGGCAAGTAGTGTCAGTGGTTGTCAGGGAAGGCAAGTGGTGTCAGTGGTTGTTAGGGGAGGCAAGTGGTGTCAGTGGTTGTTAGGGGAGGCAAGTGGTGTCAGTGGTTGTTAGGGGAGGCAAGTGGTGTTAGTAATGGATGTTGTCAAGGAAGGTGAATGAAGATACGTGTTCCACTCAGGATTGGTCATACCTAGCGACACAGACTTACTGATAGCTAGCCTCCACTCAACCTTAGTATCCATTAATACAGTATTTCATCTGTACATTAAGTATTACTTATTCTCATTAATAAAGTGTTTGCTATTTTATTTTTATTATTATTTGATGTATATAACAAATACATACAGTATTTGCTGGCTTAGCAAATGGATTGGATATATTTGATATCCATACCCAGCTGGCGACCTGAATAGACCAGATATCCAAGAGTGTATTCCAGTGTCAGGATGGGCAGGTTAGGTGAGTTATAGGAAGCTTGAACCTCCCCACTCGCTAGGGGTGTATAAGGCCAGCCCTTAGTTGACTGGGGGAGCACACGGGCGAGCAGTGGCGCCTGGTACTGTGGGGCTAAGACCCGTGGGACGACCCCAACCACAGGTAGGAAGGGGGGGGTGAACCCTGACAATACAAACGTTATATGTAAGTATCTGCATGTTTTGTTCACCATAGCGAACCACTAAGCTGGTATAGTAAGTGCCGACAGCAACAGGTGGCCACACAGATTCAGCAGACGACGCCACAGCCCTCCCTCCCTCTCACTCTCAACATTACTCCTCAAACAGCACAGTGCAAATTATCACAACAATCCTGCTATTAGCAGAATCCTGGTCATTTCTATCACAGTCAGAGGTCTTATGTAATACTATCATCACTATATAATACCAGTTACATATATTTTTTACATTTTTAGATGATGGTCACAAGCTGAACAGCAGTGCTGTGAGCTCATGCTGTGTGCACCAGCCTTGGTGGTTCACTCAGTACCGAGGCTTTCACACACGTGAATGTTGCCCACAATTTTTTTTTTTAAATGGCGTGTTTACCAGAGCCCTGAGGAAGCTGATGTGAACCCTGTGTAGCCGCGGGACTTTTAAATCTTGCGTGGTACTCCAAATCATCATATGATGTCGTAACAATTTATCGACAGTTACTCAAGACATCATATGATGTTTTGCGCAGTTTAATGGTTAAGAGTGTCAACATTCATGCCCTAATATTTCCCATGCTCTATGGACTAATTTTGCAGAGCAAAATTTTAATTTCAGCTGATCATATGATGGACAACTACCAGGAGATTGTGACTGTAAAGCAATTTTGCTCTCCTTGACAGTATTTTTTGGGAGCCTGCTTTTTCAATCTTATTTTTTAAAGGAGCTCCAATATGGTGCAAATGCACAAGGCCCATCAACTTTCCCACTGGTCTTTCAAATCTGGCCCGGCATCCAGGGTAAATCTGCACATGAAATACTTGTTACGTGAAGTGGGCGAGTATGTCCTGCCCCAGAAAATGTGCACTGCAACCAAAGAGTCATCAAACTGAAATTGCTCTGTACATAAAGGTCATGGAAGAGGAGAACTGCATTATGTCTGAAGTACAGAAACATTGTTAGTCACACTGTGTAACAATGTCTAGCATTTCTAGTGGAACATACAGGCGAGTATAAAGCTGCCTGGGTGGATTCTTGATGTATAGAGTCATTACTGTAATATTATTGTACCAAGGGGTGCAGTATTCGCTACCAAGGCTGGGCTCCGATTCTCAAGTGGTGTGAATCATACATTACCTTCCTTATTTTGCTAGGTTCAGTCCCAGCTCTGCAGCAGCAGTTTCCCACGGTGGTGGCGACTTGCAGTTTGATGCATAGTAACTAGGCGTTATATACCAGACAGTGTGTAATGTTATTGATTTGAGTGGTAAGCTACATTTGACTGTACTAAGCAGGTTTGAGTCCATAAGAACCCTAAGTCTCTTTTTGAAGCAGCTTCCAATTTAATTTTTTGAAATTTTTATTGCTAGAGATGCCGTAAGGGTTTGGAATCTAGTTCCAAGCAGTCCAAATATGCTTCAATACACGAGGGTTCAGTTTTTGTCAGGTCTGAAGGTTTTGAGTAGGCAGTCTTGCTGATTTTTGGAGCAACTGCTTAAGAGTGACATTTGATTGCCTTGCTAAGAGATGTCTGCATTTATCTGGTCCAGGTGCCCATTTTGAAATTTAGAGAACCTAGGCAAACATTATGTGATTTGGGAACTTTCCTCAAGACACAGTACAGAGAACTAAGACACTTGTCATATCATATACAATCCTCATCCATGGGGCAACCAAAATCACAAGCAGCAGCAAAAAGATTAACAGTCACACACTCACTTTTTCACTCCTTCACTTTTTAAAAATTTATTCCATTTCACTTATTCCTACTTTTGTCTGCTATAAACATAGCACATGAAACTTTCCTTCTTTAAGAACTGATGATGCATAAACTTGTAAATATCACACAACAAATATAAGAAACGACACGATATAGTGAAAATAAGCGAAGACGACGAAGCTCACCTGGTGAAGCAATCCGAATTCCGGCAATATCTGTCATTTCGTCATGTGGTCGCTCTTCAATAGGAATTTCCTTGCCTTCATCTAAGCTTAGGTCAATAGATGTAGTAGGTGCACACACGTAAAAAGGAACATTGTGACACTTCGCAGTGACGGCTAACTGCAAAAAGAAGTGAAACTAATTATTAGCCACAAGATGTACAGTACCAGCTGTGGGGAACTTCATGCTATCTTTTATTTACTTTGTGTTAAGTTTAGTCATGAGGTGGGCAATATAGTGCATTCAAGTTATCAAGGGCTACACTGGCCAACAATATATAGATCTAAAGCTCGAATGAACTACTGTACTTAAATACTTTCATTTTCTCTTGCACAGATATAAAGATAATGTACAACACACACACAAAACCCAGCATCAAATGTAATGAAACATTTTTTTCTGGTAGGGCCTCAGTGGCTCCCTGAAGTTATCTTGTAGCCTGGTTGATACCTGGTTGATGGGGTTCTGGGAGTTCTTCTACTCCCCAAGCCCGGCCCGAGGCCAGGCTCGACTTGTGAGAGTTTGGTCCACCAGGCTGTTGCTTGGAGCGGCCCGCAGGCCCACATACCCACCACAGCCCGGTTGGTCCGGCACTCCTTGGAGGAATAAATCTAGTTTCCTCTTGAAAATGTCCACGGTTGTTCCGGCAATATTTCTTATGCTTGCTGGGAGGACGTTGAACAACCGCGGACCTCTGATGTTTATACAGTGTTCTCTGATTGTGCCTATGGCACCTCTGCTCTTCATTGGTTCTATTCTACATTTTCTTCCATGTCGTTCACTCCAGTACGTTGTTATTTTACTGTGTAGATTTGGTACTTGGCCCTCCAGTATCTTCCAGGTGTATATTATTTGATATCTCTCTCGTCTTCTTTCTAGTGAGTACATTTGGAGGGCTTTGAGACGATCCCAATAATTTAGGTGCTTTATTGCGTCTATGCGTGCCGTATATGTTCTCTGTATTCCCTCTATTTCAGCAATCTCTCCTGCTTTGAAGGGGGAAGTGAGTACTGAGCAGTACTCAAGACGGGACAACACCAGTGCCTTGAAGAGTACAACCATTGTGATGGGATCCCTGGATTTGAAAGTTCTCGTAATCCATCCTATCATTTTTCTGGCTGTCGCAATATTTGCTTGGTTATGCTCCTTAAACGTTAGGTCGTCAGACATTATTATTCCCAAATCCTTTACATGCTGTTTTCCTACTATGGGTACATTTGATTGTGTTTTGTACTCTGTATTATGTTTAAGGTCCTCATTTTTACCGTACCTGAGTACCTGGAATTTATCACTGTTAAACATCATGTTATTTTCTGATGCCCAGTCGAAAACTTTATTAATATCAGCTTGAAGTTTTTCAATGTCCTCAGCCGAGGTAATTTTCATACTGATTTTTGTGTCATCTGCAAAGGATGATACGAAGCTGTGACTTGTATTTTTGTCTATATCTGATATGAGAATAAGGAAAAGCAGTGGTGCAAGGACTGTACCCTGAGGTACAGAGCTTTTCACTGCACTTGGACTAGATTTTATATGGTTGACAGTTACTCGCTGAGTCCTGTTTGACAGAAAACTGAGTATCCAGCGTCCTACTTTACCGGTTATTCCCATTGACTTCATTTTGTGTGCTATCACGCCATGGTCACATTTATCGAAGGCCTTTGCGAAGTCCGTGTATATCACATCAGCATTCTGTTTCTCTTCTAATGCCTCAGTGACTTTGTCGTAGTGCTCAAGTAGCTGTAAGAGGCACGATCTTCCCGCTCGAAATCCATGTTGGCCTGGGTTATGAAGGTCATTGGTCTCCATGAAATTGGTGACCTGACTCCTAATCACTCTCTCAAATACTTTTATGATGTGCGATGTTAGTGCAACTGGTCTATAATTTTTTGCCAATGCTTTGCTCCCTCCCTTGTGTAGAGGGGCTATGTCTGCTACTTTAAGTGCATCTGGTATCTCCCCCGTGTCCAAGCTCTTCCTCCACACTATACTGAGTGCCTGTGCTACCGGCACTTTGCATTTCTTTATAAATATTGAATTCCATGAGTCTGGACCTGGGGCCGAGTGCATGGGCATGTTTTCAATTTCTTGTGACTCAATTTTCAATTTTTTTTCAATTTCAGATGTGACTCTGCCGAGTCACATCTGCTTTAAGAGTCCTGTATGGGCTGCTTGATACCTGCTTGATGGGGTTCTGAGAGTTCTTCTACTCTCCAAGCCCGGTCCGAGGCCAGACTTGACTTGTGAGAGACTTGTGACTTGTCCACCAGGCTGTTGCTTGGAGCGGCCCTCAGACCCACACACCCATCACAGCCCGGTTGGTCCGGCACTCCTTGAAGAAAACAATCTAGTTTCCTCTTGAAGATGTCCACGGTTGCTCCGGCAATATTTCTGATGCTCGCTGGTAGGACGTTGAACAACTGTGGCCCTCTGATGTTCATACAGTGTTCTCTGATTGTGCCCATGGCACCTCGGCTACCATGGCCCATGGCTACCGGGGACCAAAGCTAGAATCTGACCTCCTCACAGAGGCACAGGGAATGTTATAATCACCCTCACTGATAAAACATCCAGAAAGTAAGCAAAGCAATACAAACAATTGCAGGGTTCAGAGAAAAAAAGAAAAGCATTGATATAGCCAAATGACTGCAAATGATTCACTTAGAAACTATGGTGAAGCCCCCAGGTCAAGGCTGGCCACTAACAGGTAGCAACACCACTGGGAGCTCCTGGGTTCCACATCATCATAACCAAAATATGGAGCTGAAAGACCATGAACTGGCACAGCTGGTATAGAGGGAGTGGGAAGCAGGGAGGCCCTACCAGAAAGAGGCATTTCATTATATTCAACACAAGTTTTCAGGAAGCATTGACTGGTGGCTCCCTGAAGCTAACAGCAGAGTAGAAGGAAAACACAGAACTCACTAGGGAGGAGTGAGGCAATGATATCCATAAAGATGAGACAATGACCTGACCCAGGGCAACAAAAGCCTAATGGCGACTAGGGGACACTGACAAGGAACAAGCTGCCAGGAACCCAATTAGATTTCCAAAACATCTGAACCTAAATAACAGCCCATGATGTGTTCAAAAACACCACAGACAAAGCCGTAAATTTGCAAACAACCAGGGCCAAGGGGAAGACCGCAGGCAGGCTAGACTTAATGACACTGTGGACGACGTGGGAGAAACAACCCCTGGAATAGATAACCAAATGCACCAGGGTCAACAGAGTTCATCCACCGATGCAGAATTGGAGGAGTGCCGATAGCGATGAACTGCCACAACTGGACATGGCAAATGATGCACCACCGGCTGGACATAAACAACCAAACGATCCCTCCAGAAGCCAACAGCCACAGTCTTCTCCAAAAAAGGAGAAGGTGCAAATGAAGACACTGACCACTAGGGAGGAAAGAACAAAACCCACTCTTCCAAAGAAGAGCATAAAGCTTCCCCACCTGACAACCAGAAGTGAGGGCTAACAAAAAAGCCATGAAGAACGTACCACAGATTGAAGGGGCAATCAAGAACTGAGGGAAGGAGAGAGATACTAACAAACTCTGATGAGACCAAGACATAAGAACATTAAAATAAAGGTAACTGCAGAAGGCCTATTGACCCATACGAGGCAGCTCCTGTTTGTAACCACCCAATCCCACTCATATACATGCCCAACCCACACTTGAAACAATCAAGGGATCCCTACCTTCACCATGTTACACGGTAATTGGTTCCACAAATCAACAACCCTATTACCGAACCAGTATTTACCCAGATCTTTCCCAAATTTAAACTTATCCAATTTATACCCATTGTTTCGAGTTCTATCCTGTGTTGATACTTTTAATACTCTATCAATATCCCCTTAGTTATGTTCATTTATCTTCTTGTACACCTCTATCATAGCACCCCTAACTCTTCGCCTTTCCAGTGAATGTAACTTAACCACTGAACTGCGCAACGCGCCTGCAGGCGCTCCGGGATCTTATATTTTTAGCGTATAATTCAAAACTCACGTGGCTACATGGGGTTCACATCAGCTTCCTCACTGGCTCTTGTAAACAGACGCCATTTAAAAAAAAAATTATGGGCAACATTCCTGGGTGTGAGAGCCTCAGTACTGAGTGAGCAACCAAGGCTGGTGCATGCAGAATGAGCTCACAGCACTGCTGTTCAGCTTGTGACCACAGCATCGCCTACACTTCTGAAGAGTCAACCAACACAACACTTGTACCCCCAATTAGACTATTTTACAGGAACTTCTTTTT
Organism: Procambarus clarkii; assembly: GCF_040958095.1. Lineage (NCBI taxonomy): Eukaryota > Metazoa > Arthropoda > Malacostraca > Decapoda > Cambaridae > Procambarus > Procambarus clarkii. The sequence continues at coordinate 29,846,360 of NC_091195.1, forward strand.
GACAGCTCATAAAACGGAGGAAAGGGCCCTGAAAGATATTGTTGATAGGAACGTCATCCCTACAGACAAAAATCAGAAAATACAATTGATAATTTATTATAAAACTAAAAATACGGCCAATCTACTCATGAAAAACTCCCCAGACACCAAGCAGAACGCTTCGAAGGAGAGCAACGTTGTCTATGCCTTTAAATGCCCACTTGGGGACTGTAAGCCCCAAAGAACTCAGTATATAGGCAAGACAACAATGTCTCTTTCTAGGCAACTAACAATGCATAAGCAACAGGGAGCCATCAAGGAACACAATCTCTTCTCACAACCAGACCATCACCAGAGAAATCTTAAACAACACAGAAATCATCGATAGGTACAGCGATAGCAGGTGGCTTGACATCAGCGAGGTACTACACATCAAAAAGTCAACACCAACAATCAACAGCCAATTAATGCACAACTATATTCTATCTACTTCAAGACCCCGAACCAATATGGAAGCAGCAAGAGGAAGTATGGGCCAATAGACCTTCTGCAGTTACTTCCATTCATATGTTCATTTATCCAGTTTATACCCATTGTTTCGTTTTCTGTCTTGTGTTTGTCACCTCACCCATAACTTTTGTACCATATCACCTCATCCAATAGAGTATAAGTACGAAGAATTTGTGCATAAATTAAGTCTTTGAAAATGTAATACAAATTACGAAACGCATTCAGGCGTCAGACAATTAAAAAATGAATTTTGGAGAATTGTTATTTGTATTACCACCGACAGTGAAGAAAAACATAAGAAATATTGAGAAGATTCGTGTTAGAATTAGTAATCTTACCTTTTCGGTCATATTCAACAACATACATACATTAGTTAATTTGGTAGCAGTCTTTTTTGTAAACATATGTTGTTAACACTTTGGCGTACCCCGCGCACCACCCCTCAACTATGCGATATGGGACCCAGGGTGTCACGGGAGCGCGCGTAAATTCTGAAAAGTGTATACACTCTCCAACTTTGTCACCTTAATTCTCGTCCTACGAGATTAAATTTTGTATCATTGTGTTCGCAATAGAATTCTCTACAACACTAAATGCATATAAACTCCAAAAGCCCGGCTAATTACCTGCAGCAAACAGAGAAAGTGCGAACGAGTTACCTAGGAGCGCGCAAACTCGATAAAATGTTTTCACTATTTTCACGCTGGTCACCTCAATTTTCGTCCTAGGTCTTTCATTTTGGTCTCAATGGGTTTGCAATAGAATTCTCTAGAGGAACATTAGCATATAAAATAAAAAAACCTCGTCACGCTCCAACCGTAGACGAGTTGAAGACGGGCCACGCGTTAGCCGCAAGTGAGTGCTCAGACGCCTTCCAGCTACACTCCCAATTCCCGCCCTTTTCAAGCCTTTCTTTCGCAATTTTCTTCCTGGAAGGGCCTTGTTCATGATCACTATCCATCGTGGAGTAAGCGTAGATAGTTTCTAAAGCCGCAGTAAGAAATATAGCCACGGAAAATAGCCGAAATGTTCACACGTTTGAGATGCGAGGGGAGGCGACATTGGTCACAACAGTGGAGCGAAAACAATAGGCCCACGGCGTGTGCCAAGCAGCCTGAGGGCCACAAGGCTCAACAAAGAAAATGGAAAGACATCGGCGAGCATTTTAAAACCAGTCCCCAAAAAATCGGATAAAAACCTGATTTTTGGCGATTATTTAAAGTGGATGACGCAATGCTGCGTCATCCCCGGCATTACCGACAGTAAACGGATGACGCAATGCTGCGTGATGCCCGGGTGAAAGTGTTAAATATGACCTAAATAGTAAGATTAATAATTTTAACACGAATTTTCTCAATATTTCTTATGTTTCTTTTTACTGTTGATGGTAATTGAAAAATTGATTCTCCAAAATTCATTTTTATTTCTAGTCTGACGCGACGCTTGAACGTGTTTCGTAATAACTTATTACATTTTCAAAGACTTTAGTTTACACACACACACAACTGTAACCTGAAAACCCTAAACAGAGTTCTACTTATGCTAACACTAAACAGCTTGTCTTATATACTCACATTTGGGTGAGGTGATATGTTGCAACAGTTTTGGATGAGGTGAACAAACTTTTGACCAACACAAGACAGAACACGGAACAATGCAATCCAATTAATACCCATTGTTCCATGTTCTGTCTTGTGTTAGTCAAAAGTTTGTTAACCTCATCCAAAACTGTTGCAACATATCACCTGCATTGGTTCCCTAATGTGTTGCTTAAGAAAGCAATCGTCAATTAATTCAAGAAAATCTTCTACTTCATTATTCCCTGTTCTGTTAATCCAGTTTATTCCAATAAAATTAAAGTCACACATGACTCAAAAACTGTTAGACCTAGATGCTCTAGATATTTCATCCCATAAATGCTTTGCTTCCATTCTAAGATTGGTGGCCTGTATATAACTCCCATTATAAGATTTTTAGCTTTTTCGTTTAATTCTAGGCAGATAGTTTGTGTGTGTGGCTCAGTTTTGATTCCCTCTTTGAGACTACATTTCAAATTTTCCTTAACATATATGGCTACTTCCCCTCCTTGTCTAATATATCTACCTGTGTGAAATAGTTTAAATCCGTTTATTTTATATTCAGCTAATAGTTCTCTATTTTCTACATTCATCCACGTTTTGGTAAGTGCAATAATATCTATTTTTCTGTGTAGACAAGAGCATTTAAATCATTTATTTTGTGTCTTAGACTCTAACTGTTCGTGTAATATACTCTAAGTGTATTGTTATTTTGAGGCCCTTCTCTTTCATTCATCATTTTGCCAATTTGTTTTCCCCAGAAACACATACAGGGGTACCTCGGTTTAAGAATTTAATCTGTTCCTGGAGATGGTTCATAACCCAAAAATTCGTAAACCGAAGTGAATTTCCCCATAAGAAATAATGGGAAATGAATTAATCCGTTCCCGACTCCCAAAAAACTTCACTTCAAAGTAAATGTTATACCTAATTCACCCAAATCTTCACTACAAAAGTATGTTCAAGTTATTACTTACCCTTGCTGATGACTCCTGTTGGCATATGGAAGATGGTAAGGAGGGGGGGAGGGCAGGGGTAGGAGGAGAGGTGTTACTGTTTGGAAGTGGAGTCCCCTTCCATTATAACATCAGGCAGTGATGACCTCTCTGGAGTGCACTCTCTGGCACATTTTGCCTGCATACCACTAGGTCCTGGCTGTGGCTCGCTGCTTGATTTTCTCACTTTTCTCACAAGGAAGAGTTCCATTGAAGATTGTTTTTCCCTTCTTTGCAACACTTGTCTGTAGTGAGGCATCACATTGTCATTAAAAAGATCAATGCAACGGCCTGCTACAGCTTTATCTGGGCGATTCTTTTCAGCAAAATTTTGCAGTCCTTCCCATACTGCACACATTTTCTTAATTAATGAGAAAGGGACATTCTCTACTGCCTCCTCCTCTTTCCCTGAAGATTTGTTGTACTGCCTAGCTAGTTCAACAACACGAGTACCATTTTCATGCTTAGAAATGACCTCTTGTTTTTCCTCTATGGTCATTCTCATATGTGATTTCTTGTCTTGAACCTTACCACTGACTTTCTTGGGACCCATGGCGAGATATATACAGTAATAACACCTTTTATGCTCAAATGGCCAAAAATCCGACAAAAAACTGCAAGTCCTTTTTGAAGAATTCAGGCGGGATAGTCACTGGGCGCGAGGCACTGGTAAATTGAGGCGCGATCGCCGTGCCACCACACACTAGGTCGGCCGTACGTGTATCAACAAACTCGTATCCCGATTCAAATTTTTCGAATATATCGGGCTCGTAACCCGAAAAGCTCATAAACAGGGACGTTCGTAACCCGAGGTACCACTGTACTTTTATTACCTCCTTTCTCCATGTCAATTCCCATACCACTATCTACTAACAGTTTAAACCCAAACAAACCCCTCCAACCATAGGTTCCAACGAGTTCACAACAGCAACAACCCCAGCCCTAGATAGATGTACTCCATCCAAAGCAAACATGTCATTTCTTCCATAGAAATGAAAGGCATAATAGACATCATTAAGCGTAAGATGCCGATCGACCAACAGCCATAACAAAAATTATAAAACCAAAGGAACAAACACAGATGAAACAAGGCAAAGAGAGAGAGAGACCAAAAGAGCATTAAAGAAACTCTATACTTTTGCCACAACAAAAGACAAAGATGGGAAACCAACCAACTCTGCCACCTGCATACCATACAAATGGTGATGGAAGGAAATGTGTATGTTTATCTCTCAGAATGTTCGGCAATATGTTTATTGTTTGTGATATGTCTATATATGTATGAACATGTTGTACTGAAAGGGGTGAGAATAGCTTGAGCTACCTCATCCCTTTGTGATTATTTTACCTCAATAAACTTATTTCAATTTCATTTTCAATGGTGATGGATCTGTGTCAAAGTTCAGGTGCACAAATCAGCAGAAAACACTGAGCCAGCAAGGTACTGGACGGATCTGCTGAAAGAGCCAGAGCCATTAAAAAATATCTGGGTTTGGCACTAGCCCAGAAGACCCAGAAGGAATAATTTACCAGAATAAGCCTCAAGCAACAATTGGACCAGGGGAAAAAGATAAGAGAAACTTCCCTGCTCAACCAGTCCAGATTTCCACCATGAGAGCTTCATAATCAGACAACAGAGCCACACAGGAGGGAAGCTGCCAGTTCCATGCAGATGCAAAGAGGTCTACCCTGGTGTGACAAAATGTCTTGCAGACTCAGTGAAAGGACACACTGGAAATGGGACAGAAATTAGTTAGACCTTTTGCATGAGCGTGGGACATGTTAACGTTAACTACGCATGTTAACTACGTGGAGAACCAAACTCCAAGAAGCCACAATTTGATCCTATTTGCAGAGTCCAGCTACAAAGGGGGAAGACTGAAGCAACCCCCTACCTATTTAATGAATGACTCTACACGTAGTAGTTGGAATGGAATCAGAAAATGGAGAATGGAGAAATATGAACCTTCAAAAGGCTTGCCACACGCCTGCAAACTGTGCTGTGCATCTGATAGAGCAGACGCAACATTATCCTGGAAAGCCTGGCAAGCACTAGTTACAAAATTCTGACCCAGAGCCAAGACAACGAGCCACGAGGGTAGAAGGCACAATGGAGCTGAACCCCTAAAAACCAGAGTTGAACATAACGAAACGCCTATTTCTGGACGAGTCCCAGTGGCTCCCTGAAGCTACAATGCTGATATAGTGCCAAATTACTAGATGCCATCAGTTGCGGGGTTCTTTTCAGCCTACCAGGGACCATGAGCCAGAATTTGATCCCCCTCTGAAAGAAGCAGAGAACAGTGGCCCTATGATAAAACTGTCAGTGAATTTTTATCATATTCACAGCCACTAAGAAAGCACCCACAAAGTCAGCGAAAAAGAGACAGACCTCTCGTGGTTATAAGGAAAGATTGATGCCTCAAAATCAATAAAAGAACTCCTCCCAACAATGTAAGCAAACAATAACATTTTCAATAAACAAGTAAATACCTGCGTAGTTACAGGATGAGAACTACGCTTGTGGTGTCCCATCTTCCCAGCACTATCATATAATGCTTTGAAACTACCAATGGCTTTGGCCTCCACTGCATTCTCACCAACTTGTTCCAATTGTCTACCACTCTCTTTACGAAAGGGAATTTTTTTATATTTCTTCGGCAGCTTTGTTTAGTTAGTTTAACCCTTAACATGCTCGGGGTTTAATATTCTGTCATCCCCACAGGCGCATGTCATTTTGAAAAAAAAAAAAATTATTTTTTCTTTCTAACCTGTTAATTTGTGTTCACTGATCACGGGAAAAATAATACAAAAATCGTAAGTGGCATATATTGCCCGCTATAGGGCGGGGAAGTCTGGCAAATTATAGGCGCTGACTCAGCGTGCGTCCCAGGCGGTCTGTTCCTCGCAAGCTGTCAGGCCAGAGTTGCCACAAAGAGATAATTGCCGAATTATTTCAATGTCCCTGATTGATTTTTCATACTTTTTTTGCTGTAATATTATTCAATAGTGTGTAGTTTGATATATTTATATAATAACATGAGTGAATCGTTGGTGTACTCAAAAATATGGTGTGCATATTGTTGATTCAATTATGTTCATCAATCAGTGAACAAATACTTTGTCGGTTATTACACTATAAGCACAGGTTATATATAAGTATTTGCATGTTTTGTTCACTATAATGAACCACTAAGTAGCTATTATGAGTCAAAAAGTAATGAGGAGTGACCGCCGTGTACCAGCCAGCCACTCCCGCCCTCCCTCCAGTCATCTGACTCACCCTCATTCTCCTCCCACAATAATGTTTTTGCTATAATTCACTATATACAGACGTTATATATAAGTATCTACATGTTTTGTTCACCATAACTGTACATCTAAGCTTGTATGGTGAGTAAAGGCACAGAGATGTGGCTACTCACACAGTCAGCTGATCGGCGGCCGCCCTCAAGGCCAGATGCACTAATATTTGTCCTCCAACAATACTGTGTGGTGTTATTACGCTATATACACACATTATATATAAATATCTACCTGTTTTATTCATCATACTTGTACAAATAAACTGGTATGGTGCCCAAAGACCATCGTGGTAACCAGTAAACAACACCGTCGTCTGCACGGTGGCGTCGTGCAGACGACGCCACCGCCCTCACCAAAATGGCGGCTCCAAACCTTCTCTTGCTGTTTATACCCTCTATACAAACCTTCTCTTGCTGTTTATACCCTCTATACGCACGTTATATATAAGTATCTACATTTGTGTTCACCATAGCGAACCACTAAGCTGGTATGGTGGGTGCAGTCAATAAAAGGTGGCCACACACAGTCAAAAGACATCGCCACCACCCTCCCTCCCACAGCATTACACCTCCTTCCATGGCGCACAGCGCTAAATATCACCACAATCCTGCTATTATCAGAACCCTGGTCAGTTTTATCACAGTCAGGGTTCTTCTGTAATAATATCATCGCTACATAATAGCATGAACAAGTATAATTTGGCATTTTTAGGCGATGCTGTGGTCACAAGCTGAACAGCAGTGCTGTTAGCTCATGCTGCGTGCGTCAGGCTTGGTTGCTCACTCAATACTGAGGCCAATAACACCCGGGAGTTTGGCCCACGATTTTTTTTTAAAAATGGCGTCTGTTTACAAGAGCCCTGATGAAGGTGTGGTGAACCCCGTGTATCCGCGGGCTGTTTAAATCTTGCGTAGTACTCCAACACATCATATGATGTGATGCGCAGTTGACTGGAACAACGTCCAGCACGTCATATGACGTGATGCGCATAATTTAAGGGTTAGGCTATTACTTCTTGTTCTTGAAGTTCAGGTCTCAGGAATTCTTCCCCATCAATTTTATCAATTCCCGTTACTATTTTGTACGTAGTGATCACATCGCCTTTTTTTTTTTCTTCTATCTTCCAGTTTTGGCATGTTTAATACTATAACTTCTCCTTGTAGCTCTTGTCCTTCAGTTCTGGAAGCCATTTAGTTGCATGTCTTCACACCTTTTCCAGTTTGTTGTTGTGCTTCTTAAGATATGGACACCATACAACTGTTGCATATTCGAGCTTTGATCTAATAAAAAGTCGTGAACAATTTCTTTAGTATTTTACCATCCATTTATTTTAAAGCAATTCTGAAATTGGAAGATATAGCATAGGCTCCTCATGCGATTTTTTGTGTGTGTCCGTCAGGTGATAATTTTGCATCTATAACCACCTCTAGATCTCTTTCTTTATCAGAATTATTTAAAGGTTTCTCACATAATTTGTAGGTTGTCTGTGGTCTATGTTCTATTCCACGTTCCATAACATAGCATTTATTCACATTAAATTCCGTTTGCCAAGTGATGCAAGCTCTTTTGCCCTACTTCCCCTCCTCATTTGGGGAAGGGAGGAAGGCAGACTAGGTCAGCAGGCTGCCCCATCCACAGTTCTTGCTAATGGTAGTTCGTGCCTGGCTACCCACTCTGTCGCTCTGGCTCCAGTGATTTATTTCGCCAAGTAGGTTTTTTTTCTTTGTGGCTATTGATACCCATGTTTGTGGTGTGTGGGCCAGAAGTGTTGTGCACTTGGAGCTGCCTGTGCACAGGGTTCTCTTTCCTGTCATCCCTAGTAATTACCTTAGTATAGTTACAGGATAAGGGCTATGCTCATGGTGCCCCATCTTCCCAGTACTCTGTGTCTTATAACGCTTTGAAACTGCTGACAGTTTTGGCCTCCACTGCCTTCTTTCTTAGCTTGTTCCAACCATCTACCAATGTTTGCAAAAGAAAACTTTATTATTTTTTCGGCACCTTGTTTCCTTATTTTGAATCTTTATCCTCGTGTTCACGAGGTTGCTGGTTTCAGAAATTCTTAGTCAATTTGGTCGATTCCTGTTAGTATTTTGTAAGTGTTGATCATATCACCTCTTTTTCTTCTATCTTCTAGTTTTGGCATATTTAATACCTCTAGTCTCTCATAACTCTTGTTTTTCAGTTCCGGAAGCCATTTTGTAGCATGCTGTTGCACCTTTTCCAGTTTATTTATGTGCTGCTTGAGATTTGGGCACCATACAACTGCTGCATATTCCAATTTTGGTCTCACAAAAGTCATGAATAGTTTCTTTAGTTTACCATCCATATAATTAAAAGCAAGTCTAAAGTTGGAAAGCGACTCTAGGTCTTGTTCTTTATTAGAGTTCTGCAATTCCTTGCCACATAATTTGTAAGTTGTGTGTGGGACTATTTTCTTAGATTCCACATTCCATAAAATGGCATTTATTCACATTGAATTCCATTTGCCACTTGACACTTCAATACATTTGAGATTCGTTGGATTGGCTAGGTTTCATGGTAGGGTGGCAGGTTGATCACTTTTGGGTTCTTTAGTTTGGGCTAAATTTGGCTCCACGCGTGTTCACATGGTTGGCTCAAGTTCTCGTGGTTCGTGTTTTGGCCTCCTTTGACGACTGAGTCGTGTGGGCTTCCAGCCAGTCTACATGTCTGCTAGTCAAGAAACTGGTTCTTTCCCAGCTTGCTAGGTTCAAGTTCTTGATAAACTGGCTGAAGTCCTTGTTGATACCATCTAGGTTCAGACTTGGCTGGGCTTCATTTGTGATTCTCGATAAACGTTGCTTTCCCTGCTTTTTGTGGCCTTGACTGCTGTAGTATGGCTGTCTGTTGTTGTTGAGTCGGTCCCAGGTGACCCGACTGTTGCTCGAGTGACTGTAAAGGACTCTAAACTTTGCCTGCATTGTTTTTCTATGGGCAAAGTGTAGCTTCTGTGTCTATTCTGGTATCTCTCAGGCCCTTTTGTTGCCATCATGATTGCTGGGTGTGGGCCCTGTTGCCCCTATGCCAGATGCTGCATCTCCAGCTTCCTCTTTGGGTTTTTGGGGTTAGGTTCCCTGGCACCTTCCTCCACCCTAATGTGACATCTTTGCGGGCACCTCAGTTCTGGGTTACAGCTTTGTGACCAATGCTCACAAAGTTGGCCAGGGTCATTGGTCGCCTCCCTTCGTTGGGCTCATAGTACGAGTTTGCAGCCATGTGGCATGCACTACAGAGGATTCGGATTCCTTTGGGCTCTGTGCTCCTGCTCCACACGGAATGTTACCCTATGGTTCACCGTCTCAACCGGAGGGGGGGGGGGTTAGCTTTGGTCCCTGTCTCTTTGGAGTTGGATGCTTCAGAGAGCTCTTTTGCCGAGGTCTCAGTGTTTGGCTCTCCATGCTGTTCATGTTCTCGGAGTATCCAACATTTCCACAGTCTGTCCTAGTTACTTCCCATTTCCATGGAATGCACCGTCAATGCTGTCTCCTACCTGTGGCTTTGCAAGACATTCGGATACCTGGACCTCTTTGCATCAGTGTGGAATCTGTACCTTCCCTAGTAAACGGCTCCATTCCAAGATTGTGAGGCTCTCACGGTGGACACCTTGAAGCTGAACTGTTTGAGATGGGGGTTCCTGTACCTCTTCCTACCAGTCCGGCTGTTGTTCCAGGTCCTGGCCAGGTTCGAGTCCTACTAAGGGATGGTGCTCCTTCTGGCTTCTTGGTGGCCGGCTCAGCCTTGGTTCCAAGAGCAGCTTGCTTGATTTCTGAACCCGGGCAATTTTCCATGGCTCTGCTTCTACCAGAAGATCTGACTGGTGATATACTTTGCTGGTTCAATCTCATCCTCCACTTTTTGCACCTGGACTTTTTGATGCATCTTATCACCTTACAACGAGTAAGTGACATCTTTAATGGTATTCCTGTATTCTTCTTCTCGGCAATAGTATGAGATTTCATGGCACTCCTTTCACCACTTCCTTTCAGTTTATTTTTGTTCTTTGGTTTCTGAGCATGTGGTGATCTCCTTTCTTTCTTGTCGTTTTCTAGTTCTCTGCTACTGTTGCCTTTTATCGTGCGGGGCTGGCAGAGCCGCTGCAACTTCCATTAGGGGATGGTACTGCCTCGGCTGTTTCGCATGGCTTAGTTTGTAGATGGTGTTTTGCATTTTTCTCTTCATCTCATTTTACTGTGTCCCCTTCAGCCCATGATTGTTTCCGTAAGTCATTGTTTTTGCTTTCTCTTGCCTCCAATTGTCAGGTTGGGGGGGCCTTCATGCTCTCCTCTGGAGGCCGTGTTTTTGTTAGTATTGTCTGCAAATAATATATAGTAGGTTTAAGAATGTTAGAGACATTTGGCAAATCATTGATGTATATAAGAAACAGGAGAGGTCCTAGGATGCTGCCCTGTGGGAAAATTACCCCACCTGTCCCCCACTCTACCATTAACCCTACAGTTAATGGTAGGGTGGGGGGAGGTTTTATCATTGATGTCTACATATTGGTGTCTGTCACTAAGATGGACATCTTCCTCTAGAATAGTACATTGCATTTCGACCTAAATGCCCAAAGGGCCAAAATACTAATGCACTAAAAATCATAATGGCTCACAAAATGTCCCATTTTCTCTTCACGAGTCCTCAGGTTAGGTTAGGTTCGGGCAATTGAGTACATCTGTTTAGTGATTTTGTGAATGCTTGAGAGGACAAGCCGCTTCCCCAGTCATTAGCCTGGCATCTTTCTCGCACACCCATTTGCCTGCCCATGTGATTGTTGGCACTTAACAATGTATCTATATTCATCCATCCGCTGGTTCGTTGCATCAACTCGCCTCCTACTCCACATCACTCACCTACCCACACGCTTGCTTGATTCCTCCCAAGCACGATTCCTCCCAAGCACGTTTCCTCCCAAGCATGCTATGTTGGAAATTTCCAACACTTATTCTCATCCCTAATACAATAGGATGTATTTCCTGTATTAGGCTTCATATTCATTTAATATTCATTTACTAATCCTTAGTACAATGGGATGTATTTCCTGTACTAGGCGTCATAATTAACTAACACTACTAATCCGTAGTTTACTATCATAGAATTCATTGCATTAGGATGTGGAACATCATGTAATTTCTCCTAGAAATGTGCAGAGTTGCATCAGCCACCCACGGAGAATAAATTTCCACATATCTGTAGATCTAATAGAAGTTCAACTATTTACTTTCCTTTATTAGGGATAATTATTAAGTAATAGGTTTACTTTATTTAGTATACAAAGTTTACTGGAATTCCTTTACCCAGCTTGATCGCTGTTCTAGTAAATAATATCATAATCTAAAATCATTTCAAAATCAATCTAAAGGATTCTCATTTTATTTGTGCCGTCTACATTAACTGACCTGCACTGTGAGAATCAAACATCACCACATAAAGTATTTGATTAAAATATAAACAATATTTATAAACACTTCCTTCCCTATTTAGCTTTAATAAATGAATATAATTTATGCAACTTCACGTAAATATTTCATCTTTTTAATGGAATGTGACTCAATCTGCAATTTCTTTCCAGGACTCTGATTTATTGAAAATTGTTCTATAATGAAATATGTGAACAATAACTTATATATTATTTTACTCATTTATTATTTTAATTTTTTAATTTAATAAAATTCTCAACCTTGAAACATATTCTACTTTTCCCATAACTTAACAAAACTAATATATCCTATGAACATATTGAATACTGAATACATATTGAATATTGAATACTAACAATACATACCTGATATGTACCTATCTTGTTAGCAGTATCGCCATTCCTAGTAACTCTATCAGCTCCAACGACAACAGCATTAATGTTGCGACAGTTCATCAAGGCCGCTGCCATACTATCACAGATCAAAGTAGCCGGCATCTTCTCAAACACCAGCTCATAGGCAGTGAGGCGTGCCCCCTGGTTGTATGGTCGAGTCTCTGTGCAGTAAGCCTGTTCTGAAACAATTACAAGTGTTCTCTTTAACAATTTATATGTTAGTCTACTTCTAGTTTAGTATTAAGAGTGTACCTCACTAAAACTTTAACCCTTCCAGGATGCAAATCATATGATTTTGGCCTGACTGACAGGAGGGTACCTATCATTCATTCATTCATATTATTTTATATATATATATATATATATATATATATATATATATATATATATATATATATATATATATATATATATATATATATATATTATATATATATATATATATATATATATATATATATATATATATATATATATATATATATGACAATGTCAGACCACGGAGGAAAAATGAAACAGGAATTTCCTTAAGTACTTTCGTATATTAAATACATCTTCAGAAGGTCATTTTACAGATCGAGTGATGGGTATAAATAGGCAGGAGAGAGTGGTGAAGTAAGGTGAGGTACAATACTTGGACAATGCAGACGGCCCATTGGCCCATCAGATGCACCCAATTGGCCCATCCGATGTAGCCCAATGGCCCATCTGATACAGCAGACATACAAGCATAATACATAGGTAATTATAACATAAAGAGGTAAATATATACAATAAATTAGTGAGACAAATGTTTTTCAATGATCCTACTTAAATCGCCCTTTAGCTGATCTATTAGAAATGGATCTAAGTTATATAGACCACTGCTAATATTCAAATTACTTTCTTTGGTGATCTGTATCAAAGCAGATTCAATTATGTTTCTGTTATAGGTGCTTTTACAATTTGTTATTTTTCAGTTACAGAAAATTCTTAAGCGCAAGTTAGAAAGCTTGATTAAAAATAGTGATTGGAACAAGAAATCTAATCCAAACGTGTTGAATCTGTCGTCCAAAACGATATGTGAAAATGTGGTTACTGCTTTGGGTTATGGTATGTCTTTTGCCATTTCAAATCAACCTTCTGCAGTTAAAATTGCTAGTTCATTGTTACAGCTTGAAAAACATAACTCTCTGTCTTCACAAAACCTAAACCTGGTTAAAGGTATTGTTTATGGTTCAATGTTGACGCCCCAAACAAACAATTTTCCCGAAAGATTCAGACGAAGCTTACAGGAGTTAAGAGCCGACCCTTCCATTCATATAACAAAGGCTGATAAATCCAGCACTATTGTTATTTTAAACAAGGAGGAATATATTTCGAAAATGAATGATCTCCTAGATTCTTCAACGTACACTAAGCTTTGGAAAAATCCTCTTGAGGACATCATCAAGTTCTTCAATAGTAGCTTGAGGAAGTTGTTAAGTAAACATAAAGATCTTCTTAATCAATTTACTACTTCATCACCTTCATTACCATATCTATATGGTCTTGTCAAGACACATAAACCTAACAATCCCATGAGACCTATCATCAGTTCTGTGGGATCCATTTCTTACAAACTCTCCAAATGGCTTACCAAAATCTTGTCCCCTTTGTTAGGAACTATTTCCTCTTCTCATTTGACAAATTCTCTTGATTTAGTTAACAAATTGAATAGTGTTCCTGTCACTCCTGATGTAAAGTTAATCAGTTTTGACGTTTGTTCCTTGTTCACAAAGGTACCGGTCGATGATATTTTCGATTATCTTGCTCGTGAACTAATGAGCCATGACTTACCTCTTTCTGCTGATATTATTGTCAGTCTTGTTAAGTTGTGCATTAAAGAATGTAAATTTACCTTTAATAATGAGTATTATTTACAGACTTTTGGAATGGCAATGGGGAATCCTCTATCGCCATTGCTCTCAAACCTGTACATGGAATTCTTCGAAAAGAAATTTGTTTCAAAAATAACTCCTGGAATCATTCCTTGGTTTAGATATGTTGATGATATCTTGTGTATTTGGCCTTCAGATGTAAACACAGACGAATTTGTAGCCAAACTTAATGACCAAGTCACCTCCATAAAATTTACTATGGAGACTGAAATTGATAAATGTTTGCCATTCTTAGATGTGCTTATTCATAGGGAAAACTCTTCATTAAAGTTTAGTGTTTTCAGAAAACCTACGAACAATTTATCTTATGTTCATTATTTTTCAGGGCATAGATACAATGTAAAAAAGTCAATTTTTTCTTCAATGTATCTAAGAGCTCTTCGAGTTGTGAGTCCAGAATTCTTAGACGAAGAATTTAAGAATATTGATTCGATTGGTCTTAAGCTTTGTTACCCACTGAATTTTTTGGAAGTTTGTCGTAACAAAGCACGTCGTACATATTATAATAATGTATGCAGTGAAAGGATTCGCCCAAAGAATGTGTTATGTTTACCATATTTCTCTGGGTTTGAGAATATTGTCAAGGCCTTGAAACTTTTTATATAGATGTAATGTTTAGCTACGAAAACACTGTTGGTAAGCTATTCGTTAGGAACAGCCCTCGTAGTGATAATTGCGTCATTTATAAAATACCTTGTAAGGAATGTAATAAGTTCTATGTCGGGCAAACATCTAAAGATTTAAAATGTAGAATATCGCAACATAAATAATCTGTAAGACATGGCCAATTGTCTAATGCTTTGTTTGTGCATTTGTCAGAAAAAGCTCACCAAATTGATTGGGAGAGTGCTTCTTCAATAACAAATTGTAAAAGCACCTATAACAGAAACATAATTGAATCTGCATTGATACAGATCACCAAAGAAAGTAATTTGAATATTAGCAGTGGTCTATATAACTTAGATCCATTTCTAATAGATCAGCTAAAGGGCGATTTAACCCCTTAACTGCGTTGCCTCCAAATGTGACACCCCCACAGTGCGCAGGAAATAAATTCTCTGGAAAAAATTCTTTTTTCTTTTTAAAGTGTCAAAAACCCTTCCCTCAGTATGGGTATGTAAAAAAAAAGTCGAAATTGTACTTACTTTGGCTGCTATGGGGTCCGGAAGTTGGGGCGTGACGTCATCATTCCCCGTGCGCCCGTGCCGTAAGCTCTCAGGGGCGGTGGGGCGCTCGGGGCGGGGTGCGCGAGTTGCCGCGAACATATTTTCGTTCATTTTTTGCGCACCTTTCCAAATACATTTTCATTGTTTTTATGTGCCAATCCAATGTATAATGAACACGTACACTATAATATCGCAGTACAACATCCGTACTGTCCGTAGACACTGTGTTACGTGCATGAAACTTGTGCGCACATATGCAGCACATATTTACTATGTATCATGCTAATTTGTGTATATATACAATCTATTTACACACTATATACATTCACCATCAACACATTCAGAACACCGCGTAGCAGCTGCTTCATATGGGCCAATAGCAGCTGCCTCGTATGGGCCAATATCAGCTGCCTCGTATGGGCCAATATCAGCTGCCTCGTATGGGCCAACAGCAGCTGCCCCGTATGGGCCAACAGCAGCTGCCCCGTATGGGCCAACAGCAGCTGCCTCGTATGGGCCAATAGCAGCTGCCTCGTATGGGCCAATAGCAGCTGCCTCGTATGGGCCAATAGCAGCTGCCTCGTATGGGCCAATAGCAGCTGCCTCGTATGGGCAAATAGCAGCTGCCCCGTATGGGCCAATAGCAGCTGCCCCGTATGGGCCAATAGCAGGTGCCTCGTATGGGCCAATAGCAGCTGCCCCGTATGGGCCAATAGCAGCTGCCTCGTATGGGCCAATAGCAGCTGCCGCGTATGGGCCAATAGCAGCTGCCTCGTATGGGCCAATAGCAGCTGCCTCGTATGGGCCAATAGCAGCTGCCTCGTATGGGCCAATAGGAGCATTTGACCATGAACACATTCAGAACACCTCGAGTGAGAGCAGCCTCACCCAGCCAGTCTCCCTCACTCCAACATCTTACTCGCCAACATTGTTCCTCCCACCATATTATTATAGTTCTTATTACACATGTTCTATATACCTATCTACATGTTTTATTTACCAGAACTATGGAAGTAAGCCGGTATTGTGTCCAAACAGTACAGTGGCCACCATACACTGCATGAAAAATCACACAGCAGACGACGCTACGATTACGTCACCTCCCTCACCGAAATAGCTCCTCTCAACATTCTCCTGTTGCTGTTCTTACACTATATACACACACTATATATACCCATGTACATATGTGTTGCCCATAGCGAACCACTAAGCTAGTATGGTGAGCAAAACAAGAGTGGCAGCCACACACACACAATGAGGCTACCTCAATTATCGCCCTCCCTCATCAAAATTCCTCCTTCCACAATACTACGCACAACGCTAATTATAACCACAATCCTGCTATTATCACAATCCTGGTCACTAATTCCTGTAAATGAATAATTGACCACACGTTTATTTTGAAAAGGAACCTAAGAAATCATTTGAAGATTCCTAGATGAACGAAATAATGCTGTGGTGCTGTGGCTAGCGCTGTGAACATCGTGAACAGCATTGAATCACTGATATTTGAACATTGTACCCAGTCATTATCACACTCAGGCTCTAATATAACACTATCATAGCTAAATAATACAAGTTATATATATATTTTGGCATTATTAGGCGATGCTGTGGTCACATGCTGAACAGCAGTGCTGTGCGCTCATGCTGCGAGCGCCAGCCTTGGTTGCTCACACACTACTGAGGCTCCCACACCCGGGAATGTGGACCACGATTTTTTTTAAAGATGGCGTCTGTTTACAAGAGCCCTGAGGAAGCTGATGTGAACCCCATGTAGCCGCGGGAGTTTTGAATGGAACGTGAAAAATACAAATACCCGGAGGCGCGTTGCGCAAACCAGACGTGAGCCTGCAGGCGCGTTGCGCAGTTTAAGGGTTAAGTAGGATCATTGAAAAACATTTGTCTCACTAATTTATTGTATATATTTACCTCTTTATGTTATAATTACCTATGTATTATGCTTGTATGTCTGCTGTATCAGATGGGCCATTGGGCTACATCGGATGGGCCAATTGGGTGCATCTGATGGGCCAATGGGCCGTCTGCGTTGTCCAAGTATTGTACCTCACTTTACTTCACCACTCTCTCCTGCCTATTTATACCCATCACTCGATCTGTAAAATGACCTTCTGAAGATGTATTTAATATGCCAAAGTACTTAAGGAAATTCCTGTTTCATTTTTCCTCCGTGGTCTGACATTGTCACATTCTTAATCACATGTTTATTTTCGTGATATACACACATTATTATATATATATATATATATATATATATATATATATATATATATATATATATATAATTAAATATGACCGAAAAAGTAGGATTAATAATTCTAACACGAATTTTCACAATCTTTCGTACATTTCTTTTCACTGTTGGAGGTAATTCAAAAATCAATTCTCCAAAATTCATTTTTATTTCTAGTCTGACGCGACACGAGCGCGTTTCGTAAAACTTATTACATTTTCAAAGACTTTAGTTTACAAATACACAACTGAATAGAACTTACACATCTTCGATTTTGTTTATATCTACATTTGAGTGAGGTGGATGGGGTGAGGTGGCATTCATAAGGTATTAATTTCATCAACACAAGACAGAACAAGAGGTGGCATTAATAGGGTATTAATTTCATCAACACAAGACAGAACACGAAACAATGGGTATTGAAATGGAAGTGATTGTAGAAAGCCTATTGGTCCATATTTCTTGATGCTTCTATATTGGAGCGGAGTCTTGAGGTGGGTAGAATATAGTTGTGCATTAATTGGCTGTTGTTTGCTGGTGTTGACTTCTTAATGTGTAGTGCCTCGCAAACGTCAAGCCGCCTGCTGTCGCTGTATCTATCGATGATTTCTGTGTTGTTTACTAGGATTTCTCTGGCGATGGTTTGGTTGTGGGAAGAGATTATATGTTCCTTAATGGAGCCCTGTTGTTTATGCATCGTTAAACGCCTAGAAAGAGATGTTGTTGTCTTGCCTATATACTGGGTTTTTTGGAGCTTACAGTCCCCAAGTGGGCATTTGAAGGCATAGACGACGTTGGTCTATTTTAAAGCGTTCTGCTTTGTGTCTGGAGAGTTTCTCATGAGTAGGCTGGCCGTTTTTCTGGTTTTATAGTAAATCGTCAGTTGTATCCTCTGATTTTTGTCTGTAGGGATAACGTTTCTATTAACAATATCTTTCAGGACCCTTTCCTCTGTTTTATGAGCTGTGGAAAAGAAGTTCCTGTAAAATAGTCTAATAGGGGGTACAGTATAGGTGTTGTGTTAGTTGTCTCTTCAGAGGTTGCATGGCGTTTCACTTTCCTTCTTATGATGTCTTTGACGAAACCATTGGAGAAGCCGTTGTTGACTAGGACCTGCCTTACCCTACAGAGTTCTTCGTCGACTTGCTTCCATTCTGAGCTGTGGCTGAGAGCACGGTCGACATATGCGTTAACAACACTCCTCTTGTACCTGTCTGGGCAGTCGCTGTTGGCATTTAGGCACATTCCTATGTTCGTTTCCTTAGTGTAGACTGCAGTGTGGAAACCTCCGCTCTTTTCCATGACTGTTACATCTAGAAAGGGCAGCTTCCCATCCTTTTCCATCTCGTAAGTGAAACGCAGCACGGAACTCTGCTCAAATGCCTCCTTCAGCTCCTGCAGATGTCTGACATCAGGTACCTGTGTAAAAATGTCGTCAACATACCTGCAGTATATGGCCGGTTTCAAGTTCATGTCGACTAAGACTTTTTGCTCGATGGTACCCATGTAGAAGTTTGCAAACAGGACACCTAGGGGAGAACCCATGGCGACCCCATCTACTTGCTTATACATGTGCCCATCCGGGCTCAAGAAGGGTGCCTCTTTAGTACAAGCTTGGAGTAGTTTCCTTAGAATATTTTCGGGTATGTCAAGAGGAGTACAGGCTGGATCACGATACACTCTGTCGGCTATCATCCCGATTGTCTCGTCCACAGGTACGTTGGTAAACAGCGATTCTACGTCCAACGAGGCTCTTATCCCTGTGGCCCGTGTGCCCCGCAGTAAGTCAACAAATTCCTTTGGAGACTTCAGGCTCAAGGCGCAAGGAACATAAGGAGTCAGCAGGCCATTGAGTCGCTTCGCCAGTCTGTACGTGGGTGTGGGTATCTGGCTAATGATTGGCCGAAGTGGGTTTCCAGGCTTGTGTGTCTTGACATTTCCATACGCATATCCAGGTTTATATTCCCCAATGATCTTTGGCAGGTGGAGTCCGGATTTCTTGGCGTTCACAGTTTCGATCAGTTTGTTGACCTTTGCTTTCAACTCGGCTGTAGTGTCCTTCGTTACCCTTTGGAACTTAGTTTGGTCAGAGAGTATGAGGTTCATTTTCGCCAGATATTCGTCTTTTTTAAGAATGACATATATTGGCGACTTGTCACCTCTCCTGACAACTATCTCCTTGTTCTCACGAAGGCTTTTAGCTGCCGCTTTGAGCTCGGGGGACAGTATGGTGCTTCTGTAATTGCCTCGATTCTTTCCTCCTTCTGCAATAAGTTCTGCTTGTAAGGTATCTTTGGTAGTGACCTTCTTTTGTGTCTCGAGGTCGAATATGTCGTCCAACAGAATTTCCAACTCTACTTTCCGGGCCATCTCACTCGGTCTGGACATAACGTGACAGTTTATGCCCAGATTTAGGAGAGTGACTTGGTCCTCAGTGAGGTTAATTCCTGCAAGGTTCAGGAAGCCATCTCTTGGTCGTGGAATTGCCATAGGTCATCCATATAATGTTGTAAGTTTCTTGATAATCCTTGTTTCAGTGCTGAGGTGATGTCGGTCTGTGAGGATGTCGAGGTGTTGTTCAATGCGGGTACGGATACTTTCGTCGATGTTGCTATTTCTCCACTCGTTTGTAGCATGAAGTAATTGCGTTTTGTCTTTGATTCCATTCTCTGCCTTGTATATCTGATCACGAATCAGATCCTGGCGATATTTTATCGTGAAGGCTTGATTCCTTGCTGCTGGGTCGTGCGCTTTAATATTAGTATATTTTGGTAGCAGTCTTTCCTGTAGACATATATTATTATATATGACCGAAAAAGTAAGATTAATAATTCTAACACGAATTTTCTCAATCTTTCGTACATTTCCTTTCACTGTTGGAGGTAATTCAAAAATCAATTCTCCAAAATTCATTTTTATTTCTAGTCTGACGCGACACGAGCGCGTTTCGTAAAACTTATTACATTTTCAAAGACTTTAGTTTACAAATACACAACTGAATAGAACTTACACATCTTCGATTTTGTTTATATCTACATTTGAGTGAGGTGGATGGGGTGAGGTGGCATTAATAAGGTATTAATTTCATCAACACAAGACAGAACAAGAGGTGGCATTAATAGGGTATTAATTTCATCAACACAAGACAGAACACGAAACAATGGGTATTGAAATGGAAGTGATTGTAGAAAGCCTATTGGTCCATATTTCTTGATGCTTCTATATTGGAGCGGAGTCTTGAGGTGGGTAGAATATAGTTGTGCATTAATTGGCTGTTGATTGCTGGTGTTGACTTCTTAATGTGTAGTGCCTCGCAAACGTCAAGCCGCCTGCTGTCGCTGTATCTATCGATGATTTCTGTGTTGTTTACTAGGATTTCTCTGGCGATGGTTTGGTTGTGGGAAGAGATTATATGTTCCTTAATGGAGCCCTGTTGTTTATGCATCGTTAAACGCCTAGAAAGAGATGTTGTTGTCTTGCCTATATACTGGGTTTTTTGGAGCTTACAGTCCCCAAGTGGGCATTTGAAGGCATAGACGACGTTGGTCTCTTTTAAAGCATTCTGCTTTGTGTCTGGAGAGTTTCTCATGAGTAGGCTGGCCGTTTTTCTGGTTTTATAGTAAATCGTCAGTTGTATCCTCTGATACAACTGACGATGACTACAGCCGAGTTGAAAGCAAAGGTCAACAAACTGATCGAAACTGTGAACGCCAAGAAATCCGGACTCCACCTGCCAAAGATCATTGGGGAATATAAACCTGGATATGCGTATGGAAATGTCAAGACACACAAGCCTGGAAACCCACTTCGGCCAATCATTAGCCAGATACCCACACCCACGTACAGACTGGCGAAGCGACTCAACGGCCTGCTGACTTCTTATGTTCCTTGCGCCTTCAGCCTGAAGTCTCCAAAGGAATTTGTTGACTTACTGCGGAGCACACGGGCCACAGGGATAAGAGCCTCGTTGGACGTAGAATCGCTGTTTACCAACGTACCTGTGGACGAGACAATCGGGATGATAGCCGACAGAGTGTATCGTGATCCAGCCTGTACTCCTCTTGACATACCCGAAAATATTCTAAGGAAACTACTCCAAGCTTGTACTAAAGAGGCACCCTTCTTGAGCCCGGATGGGCACATGTATAAGCAAGTAGATGGGGTCGCCATGGGTTCTCCCCTAGGTGTCCTGTTTGCAAACTTCTACATGGGTACCATCGAGCAAAAAGTCTTAGTCGACATGAACTTGAAACCGGCCATATACTGCAGGTATGTTGACGACATTTTTACACAGGTACCTGATGTCAGACATCTGCAGGAGCTGAAGGAGGCATTTGAGCAGAGTTCCGTGCTGCGTTTCACTTACGAGATGGAAAAGGATGGGAAGCTGCCCTTTCTAGATGTAACAGTCATGGAAAAGAGCGGAGGTTTCCACACTGCAGTCTACACTAAGGAAACGAACATAGGAATGTGCCTAAATGCCAACAGCGACTGCCCAGACAGGTACAAGAGGAGTGTTGTTAACGCATATGTCGACCGTGCTCTCAGCCACAGCTCAGAATGGAAGCAAGTCGAGAAGAACTCTGTAGGGTAAGGCAGGTCCTAGTCAACAACGGCTTCTCCAATGGTTTCGTCGAAGACATCATAAGAAGGAAAGTGAAACACCATGCAACCTCTGAAGAGACAACTAACACAACACCTATACCCCCTATTAGACTATTTTACAGGAAATTCTTTTCCACAGCTCATAAAACAGAGGAAAGGGTCCTGAAAGATATTGTTAATAGAAACGTTATCCCTACAGACAAAAATCAGAGGATACAACTGACGATTTACTATAAAACCAGAAAAACGGCCAGCCTACTCATGAGAAACTCTCCAGACACAAAGCAGAACGCTTTAAAATAGACCAACGTCGTCTATGCCTTCAAATGCCCACTTGGGGACTGTAAGCTCCAAAAAACCCAGTATATAGGCAAGACAACAACATCTCTTTCTAGGCGTTTAACGATGCATAAACAACAGGGCTCCATTAAGGAACATATAATCTCTTCCCACAACCAAACCATCGCCAGAGAAATCCTAGTAAACAACACAGAAATCATCGATAGATACAGCGACAGCAGGCGGCTTGACGTTTGCGAGGCACTACACATTAAGAAGTCAACACCAGCAAACAACAGCCAATTAATGCACAACTATATTCTACCCACCTCAAGACTCCGCTCCAATATAGAAGCATCAAGAAATATGGACCAATAGGCTTTCTACAATCACTTCCATTTCAATACCCATTGTTTCGTGTTCTGTCTTGTGTTGATGAAATTAATACCCTATTAATGCCACCTCACCCCATCCACCTCACTCAAATGTAGATTTAAACAAAATCGAAGATGTGTAAGTTCTATTCAGTTGTGTATTTGTAAACTAAAGTCTTTGAAAATGTAATAAGTTTTACGAAACGCGCTCAAGTGTCGCGTCAGACTAGAAATAAAAATGAATTTTGGAGAATTGATTTTTGAATTACCTCCAACAGTGAAAAGAAATGTACGAAAGATTGAGAAAATTCGTGTTAGAATTATTAATATTACTTTTTTGGTCATATTTAATAATATATGTCTACAGGAAAGACTGCTACCAAAATATACTAATATATATATATATATATATATATATATATATATATATATATATATATATATATATATATATATATATATATATATATATATATATTTTCCACACCCCAGAAGTGACTCGAACCCGGACCGCCAGGAGCACATTGACACTGGAGTACACGGTGTCTTAAACCACTCAACCATCAGTGACCGTACAAAAGGTGGTGATAGCCGAGGCTACTTGAACCACCACACCGACGGTACTCTGATATTAATCTTGGGTATAGCTATTTCATAAAATCACCTCATTTTGTGGGGCCACTTGAGTAACACAAATCCGAACAAGCTTGAATGGTCCCCAAGCATATATATGCAACTCAAAACTCTATACCTCAGAAGTGATTCGAACCCGGACCGCCAGGAGCACATTGCAACTGGTGTGCACGGTGCCTTAAACCACTCGACCATAAGTGACCATACAAAAGGTGGTGATAGCCAAGGCTATTTGACCCACCACCCCGACGGCACTTTCATGGTAATCTTGGGTCATAGCTATTTCATCAAATCACCACATTTTGTTGGGCCCTGTGAGCAACACAAATGCGAACATAGTTGAATGGTTCCCAAGCCTATATACAACTGAAAACTCCATACCCCAGAAGTGACTCGAACCTGGATTTTAAAGATTTTATAGCTGCCCAGAAATTAGAATTTGATAAACATATAAAGGAAGTTAGAAGAAACGGTATGTGCAGAGGGATGCTTACGAGCACTTTGGAAAAGGTTGAGCAACAAGTACGGTAGATTACTGTTGAGTGTAGTACAGTGCTCAAGGAAACTAAGGGAACGAGGAAGAGTTGAAGGAAAAGAAATGGAGTTGTGTAGAGGTGAGAGGTGTGAGATGATTGATGATGATGCAGGCGTGGAGGAGTAGAAGAAAGCCAAGGATTTGATGGAAGTCGAAGAGGATGAAGTCCTAGATAAATGAGAAGACAAAAGGAGGGATCGTCGTTGAAGATGAGAAAGTGAAGTATGATGACAAGAGATGGAAGTATGATGGCAGTAGATAGAAGCGTGAAAACGGCGGAATGAAGTACATATGTTGATGTGAGACTGAAGTGTGATGGTAACAGACCAAAGCACGAGGACGACAGAGGAGATACAGACCACAGATGTCTGACTCTGGACGTGCGGAATGCAAGAAGAAGAAGAAACAAAGGGAGAAAACAGTAAGACTGTCGGAGTGAAGGCGTCCAAAGGGGGCAGTAAATGACTCCAAATTTAGTGGATCCTATAGGATAAAGAAGACGCTTGGAGACTTGACATACCTAATACATACGCCTAACTAGGTGGGCTCTAATATTGCAAGACTATAACATTTATATAATACATATTAAAGGAAAGGAAAACATATTGGCTGATGCATTATCCCATAATATGTTATAAAGAAAGCAGTAGAAAGTGTGAATTAAGACATTTTGGAACAGAAAATAAGAAATAGTGAAGTGATGAGACACGGGGGACGAGTAAAAACTAAGACAAGTACTTATGCATTAGCCGCTCCTTCAAAAGCAGTGTGTTCAGGATACGTACCTATGAGTGTGTTGTATATAAAACGATTTGATTTTTGTAACAGATTGTATGCAGCAGTGGGAAAGACAAAGAAGATCCTGTACGCTGAAGTACTGTGGTCAGTAGGTACAGAACTACTACTATAAAATGATAAGGTATGTCCGATGAGACATGTTATGAATATAGCAAGAAAGTCTGTTTGGGTGTTATGTAAAGGTTTTTCATCGTGTTATTGCGTCACGTCAGAATAAAAGTGGTACAATTTATGAGTAATGTTTTCTTGCTCAATGTTAGAGGAAGAACGAGGGTAAAAACCATCAGGGTTGTCAACGACCAGCACGGTGTCGCTCGTCTGGTGGCGGGAATTCTGATGGCCAATCAGAACCACCGGGCGAGGCAATGAGTACCTGTTGGAACGTGAGAAAAGGCAGTACTCTACTCGCTCCCATCCAGTCAACATGCCGTTGTCGTGCGTGTGGCCAGTTTTACCCAACTGTGCTTCACCCTCTCCAGTGACACGGACATTAGGATTTAGGATTTAGCTGAATGGTCAACACCATAATGAAGTATTAGGAATCTACCGTCTCCATGACATAGTGAGAATAGTTAGCCACCTATGAAGTGAAATCATTCCTCTTGACAATTAAGAGTGCTGTATATTAATCCATCGTTGATGTCTAGTTATCGGAGTTTACGATAAAACACTGTTTTGGATTATTGGAACCAGTCAGAGACGTAGATGGTTATGAAGTGAGCTGAAATGACTAACGAATGACGACCATCTAAATGTACAGTATCTTAGTATATATATAACTGTACATATAATGTACAGTGTCTTAGTATGAATGTAATTACCTAAGTGTAGTTACAGGATGAGAGCTACGCTGGTGGTGTCCCGTCTTCCCAGCACTCTTTGTCATATAACGCTTTGAAACTACTGACGGTCTTGGCCTCCACCACCTTCTCCCATAACTTGTTCCAACCGTCTACCACTCTGTTTGCGAAAGTGAATTTTCTTATATTTCTTCGGCATCTGTGTTTAGCTAGTTTATATCTATGACCTCTTGTTCTTAAAGTTCCAGATCTCAGGAAATCTTCCCTATCGATTTTATCAATTCCTGTTACTATTTTGTATGTAGTGATCATATCACCTCATTTTCTTCTGTCTTCTAGTTTTGGCATATTTAATGCCTCTAACCTCTCCTCGTAGCTCTTGCCCTTCAGTTCTGGGAGCCACTTAGTAGCATGTCTTTGCACCTTTTCCAGTTTGTTGATGTGCTTCTTAAGATATGGGCACCACACAACAGCTGAATATTCTAGCTTTGGTCTAACAAAAGTCATGAACAATTTCTTTAGTATATCGCCATCCATGTATTTAAAAGCAATTCTGAAGTTAGAAAGCGTGGCATAGGCTCCTCCAACAATATTCTTTATGTGGTCCTCAGGTGATAGTTTTCTATCTAGAACCACCCCTAGATCTCTTTCTTTATCAGAATTCTTTAAAGATTTCTCACATAATATATAGGTTGTGTGGGGTCTATGTTCTCCTATTCCACATTCCATAACATGGCATTTATTAACATTAAATTCCATCTGCCAAGTGGTGCTCCATGTACTTATTTTGTCCAAGTCTTCTTGAAGGGCATGACAATCATCTAAGTTTTTTATCCTTCCTATTATCTTAGCATCATCAGCAAACATGTTCATATAATTCTGTATACCAACTGGTAGATCATTTATGTAGACAATAAACATCACTGGTGCAAGAACTGAACTCTGTGGTACTCCACTTGTGACATTTCTCCAGTCCGATACATTGCCTCTGATCACTGCCCTCATTTTTCTATCAGAAAATTTTTCATCCAAGTTAGAAGCGTACTTGTCACTCCTCCAATATTTTCCAGTTTCCAGAACAACCTCTTATGTGAAACTCTGTCGAAAGCCTTTTTTAGGTCCAGATAGATGCAGTCAACCTAATCATCTCTTTCCTGTAATATCTCTGTTGCTCGATCATAGAAACTGAGTAAATTCGATACACAGGATCTTCCAGATCGAAAACCATACTGTCTGTCTGATATTATATAATTTCTCTCCAGGTGTTCCATCCATTTAGTTTTAATTATTTTTTCCAATATTTTGACTATTACACTTGTCAATGATACCGGTCTATAATTAAAGGGGTCTTCCCTGCTTCCACTTTTGTAGATTGGAACTATGTTAGCCTTTTTCCACACATCAGCTACAACTCCTATAAACAGGGATGCCTGAAAAATCAGTTGAAGAGGAATGCTAAGCTCAGGTGCACATTCTCTCAGAACCCATGGTGAAACTCCATCTGGACCAACTGCTTTGTTCTTATTTACCTCCTTGAGCATTTTTTCCACTTCGTCTCTAGACACCTCTATGTGCTCTATGTTGTTCTCTGGAATTCTTATTGTATCTGGTTCCCTTTAGATTTCATTTTGTACAAACACACTTTGGAACTTTTCGTTTAATGTTTCACACATTTCCTTTTCATTTTCCGTGAATCTACTTCCCATTTTCAACCTCTGAATATTATCCTTTACCTGCAATTTGTTGTTTATGAATTTATAGAATAGACCTGGTTCTATTTTACATTTGTCTGCAATCCCTTTTTCAAAATTTCTTTCTGCCTCTCTCCTCGCTGACGTGTAGTTGTTTCTCGCATCTTTGTATCGCTGGTATGTTTGGGGGTTCGGCCTCTTCCTGTATTGATTCCATTTTTCTGTCTTTTGGTCTCTGCCCCTCTCGCACTTTCTGTTGAACCAATCCTGTTTCCTAGTTCTGCTTCTCTGTTTTGGTATAAATTTTTTTGTGCCTTTATCATATATTTCACAAAACCTGACATACATCTCATTCACTTCCTTGCCTAGCAACAAGTCTGTCCAATTATACTCACTAAAAATTTTTCTAAGGTTGCCATAATGTCCTCTCCTAAAGTCAGGTTTTTCAATTGCATCGACTGTCATATTTTCTTCCAGATTATAACGCATTGCATACTTTATTCCCAAAAAGACATGGTCACTTTTACCCAAGAGAGGAAGGTACTTGATGTCAAATATTTCTTCCTCCTTCCTGGTAAATATCAAATCTAGCATGGAGGGAACGTCCCCTTCCCTCATCCTCGTAGCTTGTTTACCATGTTGACACAAGAATGTTTGCAGGATGAGGTCTACAAATTTACAGGTCCAGAAATCTTCTGTTTTAGCTTCACATGCTTCCCAGTCTATGGATTTCAAGTTGAAGTCGCCGACTATCAACAGTCGTGAACTATCGTTA
Source organism: Procambarus clarkii (assembly GCF_040958095.1). Classification (NCBI taxonomy): domain Eukaryota; kingdom Metazoa; phylum Arthropoda; class Malacostraca; order Decapoda; family Cambaridae; genus Procambarus; species Procambarus clarkii. The sequence goes on from NC_091195.1 coordinate 29,874,389, forward strand.
TCCGCTCTCGCTATGATCTCTCTCATTATTGTAATAAGACCTTCTCGTTTACTATCTGACCTTGGAATGATCTTGGAATGACCTTCCCAACCATGTTAAAGACTGTACCTCTCTCAACCAGTTTGTTAAAAACGAAGCTATACCTAATAAATTCCATGTAACCCACCTTACCCCCCTGTTGTCAACCCATGTATATTTTTTGTTTTTTGTTTTTCAAATCAACGCTGTTTGAATATAATTTTCTGTAATAATTTGTAATTGTATTTGTGCTGCTTTTTCAACAATGTTCCCCCCTCTTTTACCTCTATTTTTTATATGTACTCATCACATCTTTTCTTTTTACCCATTAGTTTTAAGTTGTAGTCATTAATGTTTTTCCTGCCCGAAACGCTTTGCGTAATAGTGGCTTTAGGCATTGTATGTACTAGCTCTATCTATAAAGCCAACAAACTTTGTAAATCTCTTTATGTATGTACCTTACCTAAATAAAAATTATTATTATTATTATTATTATTATTATTATTATCTAGCTCCTCCTTTCACCATGTGCTGCTTAGCGGTGGACTATATGCATTTATGATCATTAGTTTATCATCCTCATGGCAGATCTCTAGTGCTATTATGTCAACTTCTTGTGGATTGGCAGTCACTATTTCGTTCACCTTTAGGTGTTCTTTCACCAGCACAGCAACGCCACCGCCTTTCCTCATTTTTCTGTCCCGTCTCCAAATTGAGTAGCCCCTTGAGAATATGACCTCATTTAAAATAGCATCTTCAAGTTTTGTCTCCATGAGTGCAACAATGTCTGGTGTCTGCAGCTGTATTATATCACTTAACTCCAGTATCTTTGATCTTACTCCATCAATGTTGGTGTATGCAATCTTAACCCTTAAAGTGCGCATCACTTCATATGAAGTGTAAATCGTTTTACCAGTCAACTGCGCTTCACTTCATATGAAGTGTATGGGTACCGCGCACGATTTGAATGGCCCGCGGTGTAGCTGGGGGTCCCATACGCTGCCCAGGGGCTCTAGTAAACAGCGGCCATTTTGAAAAAAAATCCAGCTCACGCTCCGATGGCATGGGAGGCCTCAGTTTAGCGAGAGTCACCATGGCGAGCGCACGGTCAAACGCCTCACGAGCACGCATCACTCAGTCCCTCACCCCAGAGCAAATAGCCCACGAATTATTCTCTGAAGGTGAAGAAAGTGTGTTTGACGATTCAGACAACGATGAGGATTATACACAGTTGTCGGGAGATAGTAGCAGCAGCAGTGAAAGTGAGAATGACCGCCATGCCATGGCGAGGCCTATACGCTCTCCCATGCCTCCTCGCCCATTTTCTACCCCAATTCTACCACGACCTCACAGTTCCTGTGGATATTTTCTGTTTGAGGGTGACGAGTCAGAGGGAGGTGACTCCTTTTCTGGGTTTAGTGACTCAGATCAAAGTTTTATTGAGCCTGTGGCTGGTACCAGTGGTGTAACTGGGCGAGAAATTGTCGCGTCAGCAGCATCTCGCCCAGCCAAGCGCCACCGCATGGCACCACATGAGGCACCAAGACCCTCGTGTTCACGTGCACCCACCTCACGTGCACGTAGCCGCCGTGCTTCTCGCAGACGGTATTCAGCTCCTGGTCGCCGGTATGCATCGCTTCCTCGCCGTCTTTCCTCTGCATCTCGCAGGACGCCTGGTGTACTTGAGTGGAGTGATGGTGACGATTTTATTCCTAATATTCCTCACTTTGACGATAAAGATGTAGGGATTACAAACCTTTTCCCTAATCAAGGTGAGGACATGGCTGAGATGGAATATTTTACAGCATTCTATGATGAACCACTCATGGAATACATTGTACACCAAACGAACCTGCATGCTGCTTACCTGATTGAGAGGGAAATCACAGAATTTTCACGACTGCAGCGTTGGAAAAATACCACAGTGGCGGAAATGTATGTGTTTTTGGCACTCTGTTTGTTGATGAAGCACTGTCACAAACATGCAATAAATGACTATTGGAGCAAGGACAAGACAATACCAACACCTTTATTCGGGAAATATATGTCACGAGACAGGTTTCAGATACTCCTCAGGTGTCTACATTTTGGAAGTGTTCAGGACCGAACACCTGATGATAGACTGTGGCGAGTGAGGCACTACATGAACGATGTTATTGGAAAATTCAGAGATTTTTACGTACCAGCACAGAAGCTGGTGGTTGATGAATCTCTCATACTTTTCAAGGGACGTGTTCCATTCAAACAGTACATTCCCTCAAAACGAAACCGATTTGGCCTGAAATTTTTTGTTCTTTGTGATTGTGAGACAGGATACGTGTTACACATGATTCTGTACTCGGCTAGTGATGTAGACATTCCCGGTAACGACGAACATGGATTCTCGGGGAGTGTAGTGAAGACCATCATGGCTCCGTGGATGAACAAGGGACACATTTTATACACAGATAATTACTATACAAGTCCCTTGCTAGCTCGGTTCTTGCTAGAAAATAGAACCGGATTGGTTGGTACAGTAAAGCCACAACGAAGGGAAATGCCTGTGTTTGACAACGACATTGCATTTGGTGAGTGTCAGAGAAGGAAAAGTGATAACATTCTGTCAGTTCGGTGGAAAGACAAAAGAGAGGTGAACTTGTTGACAACAATTCATGATGGAACAATGGTGAACAGTGGGAAAGTGAGCCATAAAACAAACGCACCACTATATAAGCCAGACTGTGTTTTAGACTATAATATCAACATGCGGTTGATTGATAAATCAGACATGATGATTGGCACTGCAGAGTGTGTGCGGAAGACATGTAGGTGGACGAAAAAAGTGTTCTTCCATCTTGTGGACATGAGCATGCTGAACTGTTTCAACATGTACCTTGTGAGAACTGGACGTAAGCCCACTTTCCGTGACTTTGTATTTGATGCTGCAATACAGTTATTAGGAAAGTTTGCAAAAGATGTCCCAGGTATTCAGCGGCCCATCATAAACCCACTGTTGCAGCATGCTGGTACTCCACGCCTCGCTCACACTGAAGGCTTCCTAGCACACAAACTTAAGTATTTGCCACCTGGTGTGAAGCGTGCAATAGCCCAACGTGATTGCTTGGTGTGTAAAACAACGACACGTAGAGACAAGAAACGGAAGCTTGTGCAAATATGGTGTGAAACGTGTGGTATCCCATTATGTGCTGTCGACTGCTTCAATGACTACCACAGTCTAGAAATCTTCTAAGTGTGCTTCAAAGTGTGTATAGCGTGTGCGAGTGTGTAAATATGTAAACATATAAGCAGAACATATAATATAATAGACTGTAATGACATATTATATTGCCGTAATTGAAAACATTTGTGTGCGCCTGTGTATACTCAAATATGCAACAATTATTGATACAAAATATGTTCAAACAGTATTTGAAACACAATTAGTGAAAAAAAATTAGATAAAATGCGCTTAGACATTGTAAATAAATAGCGCGAAAATATATTTGTGGCAACTCTGGCTGTTTGAGGACCGCGCGCAACATCTCCCGGGCGTGTACTGCATGAGCGACCATGCAGATTGTGACGTCATCGCAGAGCTTCTCGGCTCTATTGCAACAAAAGTAAGTACAATAGAATTTTTTTTTTATTTTTCCCGTGATCAGTGAACAGAACTTAACAGATTAGCAAAAAAAAAAAAATTTTTTTTTTTTTTCAAAATGACATGCGCCTGTGTGGATAGCAGGATATTAGACCCCGAGCATGTTAAGGGTTAAGGAACTTGTTCCCCCTCCTCTTATTTTTCACTCCCCCTTTCTCTAATGATTTTGTTGGTTTGCCTTTATGTACCACTTTACTGGCCTGCCTACCCCTATCACTTTCTAGAAAAAAGAATTGATTTCTTCATTCCTGCTCTCATTTAAACGTTTTGCCTCGGCGAGGTTTGGTTTCAGCTTCTCTCTATCTTTTGAAAGATCTCGTCTTAACGACCACACTTTCCCATCCTCATCACTTTGTAATTTTCTAGCATTCCTTAGTACTTCTTCCATCTGTTTGGCACCATTTAGGGTGATCCTCAAAGGTCGATCTTTCCCTTTTACATATCTGCCTATTCTCCTGTAGTCGCACACATTCTTTATGGTTGTAAGACCTTCCACGAGGCCAACAATTTTATCTACTACTTTTGCTTCTTCTACAGCTCTTTCTGACCTAGATGTTATCTCCTTTTCTTTGCAGCCAAAAATGATCAGGGACTTACTCCGATCAACTGTGTTTTGCACCAACTTCGGGTTAGATGCCAATTCTTTCCTCACTTCTAGCCTAATGTTTGTTTTATCTTGGTTGCTGCAGTGTTTGACTTCCTTTACTGCTTCTTCTATTTTTTCCTTCTCCTTGGCCACTTGTGCATAAATAAGTTGCATATCTTTCTTGCACTGTTCTATTCCCTGTGTAACTTCCTCCATCTGTGCTGACAAAAGCTGTTTCTCCTGTTGAAATTCCTTACCTAACCTATTGTAGTCATTCATGTTTAAATTTACTTTAACTTCTTCCAAAGCTATTTTTAAGAGTCTATTTTCTTTTTCCATGGCTTTGCAATTTGTTTCCAATTGAATCTTATCCTTGTGCAAGTCTTTCACTACACCCTCAAGACATACAAATTTGCTATTTAAATGGTCATTACTTTCTTTCAATTTACTAATTATTTCTACATGAGAGGTCACAATAGTATCTAATTTTACCACCTTGTTGTATAGACTGGTTATCTCAATGCTTTCTTCACTGAATCCAGCAAAATCAAGCTCTGTTTTGTATTTCCTCTTGTAGGCGGCCATCTTGTTTGTTTGTTTGTAATTACCTAAGTGTAATTACCTAAGTGTAGTTACAGGATGAGAGCTACGCTCGTGGTGTCCCGTCTTCCCAGCACTCTTTGTCATATAACGCTTTGAAACTACTGACGGTCTTGGCCTCCACCACCTTCTCACTTAACTTGTTACAACCGTCTACCACTCTATTTGCGAAGGTGAATTTTCTTATATTTCTTCGGCATCTGTGTTTAGCTAGTTTAAATCTATGACCTCTTGTTCTTGAAGTGCCAGGTCTCAGGAAATCTTCCCTGTCGATTTTATCAATTCCTGTTACTATTTTGTATGTAGTGATCATATCACCTCTTTTTCTTCTGTCTTCTAATTTTGGCATGTTTAATGCTTCCAACCTCTCCTCGTAGCTCTTGCCCTTCAGTTCTGGGAGCCACTTCGTAGCATGTCTTTGCACCTTTTCCAGTTTGTTGATGTGCTTCTTAAGATATGGGCACCACAGAACAACTGCATATTCTAGCTTTGGCCTAACAAAAGTCATGAACAATTTCTTTAGTATATCGCCATCCATGTATTTAAATGCAATTCTGAAGTTAGAAAGCATCGCATAGGCTCCTTGCACAATATTCTTTATGTGGTCCTCAGGTGATAGTTTTCTATCTAGAACCACCCCTAGATCTCTTTCCTTATCAGAATTCTTTAATGATTTCTCACATAATATATAGGTTGTATGGGGTCTATGTTCTCCTATTCCACATTCCATAACATGACATTTATTAACATTAAATTCCATTTGCCAGGTGGTGCTCCATATACTTATTTTGTCCAGGTCTTCTTGAAGGGCATGACAATCATCTAAATTTCTTATCCTTCCTATTATCTTAGCATCATCAGCAAACATGTTCATATAATTCTGTATACCAACTGGTAGATCATTTATGTAGACAATAAACATCACTGGTGCAAGAACTGAACCCTGTGGTACTCCACTTGTGACATTTCTCCATTCCGATACATTGCCTCTGATTACTGCCATCATTTTTCTATCAGTGAGAAAATTTATCATCCATGTTAGAAGCTTACCTGTCACCCCTCCAATATTTTCCAGTTTCCAGAACAACCTCTTATGTGGAACTCTGTCGAAAGCCTTTTTTAGGTCCAGATAGATGCAGTCAACCCAACCATCTCTTTCCTGTAATATCTCTGTGGCTCGATCATAGAAACTGAGTAAATTCGATACACAGGATCTTCCAGATCGAAAACCATACTGTCTGTCTGATATTATATCATTTCTCTCCAGGTGTTCTACCCATTTAGTTTTTATTAGTTTTTCCAATACTATCACTATTACACTTGTCAATGATACAGGTCTATAATTGAGGGGGGTCTCCCTGCTGCCATTTTTGTAGATTGGAACTATGTTAGCCTGTTTCCACACGTCTGCTACGATTCCTGTACACAGGGATGCCTGAAAGATCAGGTGAATTGGAATGCTGAGCTCAGATGCACATTCTCTCAGAACCCATGGTGAAACTCCATCTGGGCCAGCTGCTTTGTTCTTACTGAGCTCCTTGAGCATATTTTCCACTTCATCTCTAGACACCTCTATCCGCTCTATGTTGTGCTCTGGGATTCTTATTGTGTCTGGTTCTCTGAAGATTTCATTTTGTACAAACACACTTTGGAACTTTTCATTTAATGTTTCACACATTTCCTTTTCATTTTCCGTGAATCTGTTTCCCATTTTCAACCTCTGGATATTATCCTTTACCTGCAATTTGTTGTTTATGAATTTGTAGAATAGGCCCGGTACTGTTTTACATTTATCCGCTATCCCCTTTTCAAAATTTCTTTCTGCCTCTCTCCTTACTGCCGTATAGTTGTTTCTCGCATCTTTGTATCGCTGGTATGTTTGAGGGTTTGGCCTCTTCCTATACTGATTCCATTTTTGTGTCTTTTGGTCTCTTGCCCTTTCACAATTTCTGTCGAACCAATCCTGTTTTCTGGCCCTGCACCTCTGTTTTGGTATGAATGTTTGTGTGCCTTCCTCGTATATTTTTAAAAATCTGGCATACATTTCATTTACTTCCATGCATAGCAAATATTCTGTCCAATTACACTCATTAAAAAAATTTTGAAGTTCCCCATAGTGTCCTCTCCTTAAATCGAGTTTATCAACTGTTTCAATGTCCCCATTTTCTTTTAGATGATATCTTAAAGCATAATCAATGTCTAACAGGACGTGATCACTCTTTCCCAAGGAAGGAAGGTACTGGATGTCAAATATCTCTTCTTCTTTCCTGGTGAATACTAGATCCAGTACTGATGGTACATCTCCTTCCCTCATTCTTGTGGCCTGCTTTATGAGTTGATACAAGAATGTCTCCAGAATGAGGTTCACAAATCTGCATGTCCAAAAGTCCTCCGTTCTTGCTTCATAGGCCTCCCAGTCTATTGCTTTAAAGTTGAAGTCCCCCAGTATCAACAGTCGTGATTTATCTTTATCTGCTTGTGCAATAATATCTCTCATGACCATTATGAGGCCCTCTCGTTTGTCATCTAGTTCTTCCTTTGTCCATGTGTTGCTTGCTGGTGGGCTGTAGGCATTTAAAATTATCAGCTTATCATCCTGATTCCAGACCTGCAATGCCATTATGTCAATATCTCAAGGGTTTTAAAATATTAACATTAATATTAATATTAAATATTAATTTTAATATTAATATTAATATTAAATATTAAGTGTGTGTGTGTGTGTGTGTAATTACCTAAGTGTAGTTACAGGATGAGAGCTACGCTCGTGGTGTCCCATCTCCCCAGCACTCTTTGTCATACAACGCTTTGAAACTACTGACGGTGTGTGTGTAATTACCTAAGTGTAATTACCTTTAATTCTAATTTTCGCCAGTGTAGAGTACGCTGCTATCGTTATCCTATTTATATGTGCCTCAGGAGTTAGATTATGTGTCACATCCACTCCCAGGTCTCTTTCTCGAATCGTTACAGGTAGGCTGTTCCCCTTCATTGTGTACTGTCCCTTTGGTCTCCTATCACCTGATCCCATTTCCATAACTTTACATTTACTAGTGTCGGAAAATCCGACACCATTTAATAATCATACAGATAATAGCTGTATTGTATTAACAAGTAACCCATAGAAAACGTAACTTGTAGTGGAATTACCGTCTAAAGAAAACGGGATATCATCACCACATACTATTATAAATCACCACCTATTATGGTGGGAATTATTCTTAAATACATTAGTCTAGACTTTACCATCAGAAAAACATCTCATATAAATTAACTTAATTATCAATATTAAAGTAGAGTAAATGTGACCCTTCTATCACTTTCTGACATTTGGACAATGTAGGCCAGGCGTCAGTGAGGGAGGGAGGGCAGCCATTGTTTATATTGAGACCAGAGGCTCACAGGGAGCAAATTCGGCTCCTGTTAAATTTACTTGGACGTAGTGTTATGGAAACCAAAGGTGTACCATTTTCAACACGCTGTCATCAAATCAAGTTAAGTGTTCTTTCCGAAACCCATTATCTATCATTAGTGGCCATTAATGTCATTATATAGGGTGATCCGGTTAGAACGCGAGATAGCCTCAAACTAAAGGTAATTAAGCCAGGTCTTTAAGGTTCCATGTACAGTGTTTTCTCTGATATAGCTTGTCATATATAGGTATCTGGCTTTACAGCTAGCGCCCTTTTGACAGGTCAAGACGAGGAAGCAAGACTTTGTGCACCAGTTACTGGGTGATGGAAGCTACCTCAAAGAGGATAATTTGGTGTCTACATCCTGGTTATACCTGCTGTACAAATAAGATAAGGAACCTCTTCAATGTATGAAGTCTATTACTGTAGTTTGATTGGCTGCATATACATTTAATTAATATAAACCCCCCCTAATGTGTAGAGGATCGATTTGTGAGATTATGAGATTATTGCAGAAATACAGTCCACTTATCATTATACAAATTGCTATCGAAGTATATAAATTAACGTAAATATAAATTCATATAAATTAAATAAATATAAATCTCACAGGTCGGTTCCCACATTATTTGGTCATCTTCGAACCGGATGACGGATTATTTGATCCTATGAACCCACATTTGGTCATCTTAGTACCGGATGAACCAGTTAACCAGTGGATTCATTAAATATACTAGTGCAGTGTTATTTAAACAAAGCCAGCAGTCAATGACGGCAGCGTTGCCTCAAGTCAGTTCACGAGCCCCGCTCAGTTCAGATCAGCTTCGTCAGCGGTTTCATGCACACCCACCCACATATTTGGTGACGTGTTATTTCGTGAAATGACAGCGCTAATATTGAAGCCAGCCAAATTAGTGGCTGTGTCCTCGCAAGATTGTTCACGGATTTCGTGGTGTTACATTTCGCGAGAGATTATCTACGAATTTTGTGGACTTTATTTGGCGAGGTCACTAATAATATTTAATACTTCTTGATAATATTAGAAGTTTTATAGAGGCTAATTAAGAGGCTATTATCAATAATTGTGTATATTATTTCTCCAAAATAGAGAATTATTTAATATATATTGCACTAGTGATCACAGTATAATATTTACTAATTGCCAACCCACAACAGGGTAGGATATTAACATTGACTAGTTGAACTATTATCGTTCATCCTAGTCCCATTATTACCATAGTCAGTTGTACTATATCCAACAACCTAACACCATTAACCCCTTAACTGCGTTGCCTCCAAATGTGACACCCCCGCAGTGCGCAGGAAATAAATTCTCTGGAAAAAATTCTTTTTTCTTTTTAAAGTGTCAAAAACCCTTCCCTCAGTATGGGTATGTAAAAAAAAAGTCGAAATTGTACTTACTTTGGCTGCTATGGGGTCCGGAAGTTGGGGCGTGACGTCATCATTCCCCGTGCGCTCGTGCCGTAAGCTCTCGGGGGCGGTGGGGCGCTCGGGGCGGGGCGCGTGAGTTGCCGCGAATATATTTTCGTTCATTTTTTGCGCACCTTTCCAAATACATTTTCATTGTTTTTATGTGCCAATCCAATGTATAATGAACACGTACACTATAATATCGCAGTACAACATCCGTACTGTCCGTAGACACTGTGTTACGTGCATGAAACTTGTGTACACATATGCAGCACATATTTACTATGTATCATGCTAATTTGTGTATATATACAATCTATTTACACACTATACACTGTCACACACTATATACATTCACTATCAACACATTCAGAACACCGTGTAGCAGCTGCTTCGTATGGGCCAATAGCAGCTGCCTCGTATGGGCCAATAGCAGCTGCCTCGTATGGGCTAATAGCAGCTACCTCGTATGGGCCAATAGCAGCTGCCTCGTATGGGCCAATAGCAGCTGTCTCGTATGGGCCAACAGCAGCTGCCTCGTATGGGCCAACAGCAGCTGCCTCGTATGGGCCAACAGCAGCTGCCTCGTATGGGCAACAGCAGCTGCCTCGTATGGGCCAATAGCAGCTGCCTCGTATGGGCCAATAGCAGCTGCCTCGTATGGGCCAATAGCAGCTGCCTCGTATGGGCCAATAGCAGCTGCCTCGTATGGGCCAATAGCAGCTGCCTCGTATGGGCCAATAGGAGCATTTGGCCATGAACACATTCAGAACACCTCGAGTGAGAGCAGCCACACCCAGCCTGTCTCCCTCACTCCAACATCTTACTCGCCAACATTGCTCCTCCCACCATATTGTTATAGTTCTTATTACACATGTTCTATATACCTATCTACATGTTTTATTTACCAGAACTATGCAAGTAAGCCGGTATTGTGTCCAAACAGTACAGTGGCCACCATACACTGCATGAAAAATCACACAGCAGACGACGCTACGATTACGTCACCTCCCTCACCAAAATAGCTCCTCTCAACATTCTTCTGTTGCTGTTTTTACACTATATACACACACTATATATACCCATGTACATATGTGTTGCCCATAGCGAACCACTAAGCTAGTATGGTGAGCAAAACACTGTGTGTGTGGCAGCCACACACACAATGAGGCTACCTCAATTCTCGCCCTCCCTCCCTCATCAAAATTCCTCCTTCCACAATACTACGCACAACGCTAATTATAACCACATTCCTGCTATTATCACAATCCTGGTCACTAATTCCTGTAAATGAATAATTGACCACACGTTTATTTTGAAAAGGAACCTAAGAAATCATTTGAAGATTCCTAGATGAACGAAATAATGCTGTGGTGCTGTGGCTAGCGCTGTGAACATCGTGAACAGCATTGAATTACTGATATTTGAACATTGTACCCAGTCATTATCACACTCAGGCTCTAATATAACACTATCATAGCTAAATAATACAAGTTATATATATATTTTGACATTATTAGGCGATGCTGTGGTCACATGCTGAACAGCAGTGCTGTGCGCTCATGCTGCGAGCGCCAGCCTTGGTTGCTCACACACTACTGAGGCCCCCACACCCGGGAATGTGGACCACGATTTTTTTTAAAGATGGCGTCTGTTTACAAGAGCCCTGAGGAAGCTGATGTGAACCCCATGTAGCCGCGGGAGTTTTGAATGGAACGTGAAAAATACAAATACCCGGAGGCGCGTTGCGCAAACCAGACGTGAGCCTGCAGGCGCGTTGCGCAGTTTAAGGGTTAATGAATGGTACAGACCCTATTTTGGGTGTAATTTTTATCAACTCGAATTGAGTTGTATATATAATAATTTACTTATGATCATTACACCTTTGAGTGATTAATTAGTGTCTCTACCATCCTAGGGTGATATAGAAGAGCTAACCTAAAGGTACTTCCAGTGACACTGGTTTATCACTCAAATCATTAGTGTGTATGATTGTATATATATAATGTGTATTAATTTTAAGTGCTAACCTCTAGTAGAGGTAGGATTATTGCCTAGTGAGTGCATTTTACCCTAGGCTACCATTAGAGCTTGTTCAGTATTATGAGCAGCCCAAGTACAAGTCCCACAAAGCTTCACCAACTAGCCAGTATGGATAATGCAGGGAGAATGAAAAGAACCCTTGCAGGTCTTAAAGGCCACTTAACAAGACAGATCAAGAAATGTGAAGATTTGTCACAACAATCTCAAGTTGATTATGCTGACCTGGAAAGCTATTATCAAGCAGCTGCAGGTAAATTTGAGCAAATCAAATGCCAAATAGCAACATATGTGGCTGAACTTGCCAACACCAATTTATCAGAAACAGAAATAGACGACATTATGGTTGATCTAGCGAATTATGAAGATCAGACTCAGGCCACGTTACAGCCTTACGTCAAATTAATTGCCCAGAACAAGGCAACAGCAACAACAACAACAGTTGCATCTAATACGAGTAAAGCAGAAGCTCGACTCCCTCCAATTAATTTACCCACTTTCTCAGGAAAAGATGAGGAAGATTGGGACGAATTTTGGAACAAATTCGTTGACCTTGTAGACTCAAAACAATCTTTACCAAAGAGTAGTAAATTCTCTTATTTGCAAGGACAATTATCAGGTGAGGCTAAAACAGTAGTATCCCATCTGAGATTAACTAATGACGGCTATGATCTGGCAGTACAACTCCTCAAGGATAATTATGCTGATCCAGAAGTAAGAACATCACATTTAGTTCATGAGCTGTTGCATTTACCCCCACCGGAGGCTTCAGCTGATTCACTCCAAGTCTTCAAGCTGGAGGTAGAATCATTGATCAATGCCCTCAGCCTGACAGCAGATACAAACGGGGCTGAGTGGGTCTTGAAAATAATTGTCCAGGAGAAAATACCTAGGGACATATTGAGACAAATGAGTGCTCATTACAATAAAAGCATCTTATCCATGAATGAAATATCTGAAGGTTTAAAGTCAGTAGTTCATCAATTACGAACACATGACAAATTAAAACCACCAAGTAAACCCTCAGAAACCAATAATAGTAAACCACAGAGTACCAAAGGTACTCCAAATCAATCTAGACAATATAATTCAACACCAAAGTGGAACAGTGGCAGTGTGAGCGTATATGCAGTGGGACCCTCCAAGCCTATAGTTACTGTGTCACCCAAGAACGTGACACCAAAGGGTACTGGAAGCTATGGAACATGTTTGTTCTGCAATGAGAAACATTCAATGTACCACTGCCCTAATTTTCCTGATAGTGACGCCCGTGTTGAGCGACTCAAAGATTTGCAACATTGCACGAAGTGCCTCAGGAAACATAACATCAACGACTGTGATACCCAATTACACACCTGTAATAGGTGTAACAAAGGTCAGCACCATGCAGCATTGTGCAGAGACACCAAAACAACGTCTCCAAACCCCAAGGTGGAAGATAGCATTCCCACCACAGTACAGTACTGCAAGGTGCAACAAACAAAGAGTGTCCAATCGGCAAAGTCTAAAGGTAATACGACTTTGCCTACTGCCCAAATTACCATCCTGAATAAGAGGGCCAAGGTCCATACCCGTGGGTTGTTTGACCAAGGATCCCAGAGAACATATATCACTAAAAGGTTGGCAGATGAACTACAATTAAGGCCTGTAGCCCAGACGTCATTCAACATCTCAGGGTTTGTAACAGATGCAGGACCTCAAGTCTACCAGGTGGTACAACCATCAGTACGTTTAGGCAGGTACGTCTGTCGAGTACAAGCCATTGTGGTGGACAAAATACCAGTAGACCTACAAGTTCAAGGTCTGAGAGCAACAGCCAAATTCCTGAGAAATAGAGGAATAAAATTGGCAGATAATATTAAGTCTGATCACCTCACCGACTTCGGTCTCCTTGTAGGGACAGACTATTGCCATCGATTCATCGGTAGCCCTACTAAATATCAGGGTATAACCATGTTAAACTCTGCAGGAGGTAAATTACTCTCAGGCCCAGTATCAAGCCTGAGGAGACCTATGCCTGCAGATAAACAATACCAGTAGAAATCTAAATTTGTCAGCTGATTATATTTCTCCAGTAGCATTATACTAAGGAGATTACAGCTGACTATACCAACAGAGGTTGATGTTAGTATCATCATTTAAAGCTGAAGATGAATTCATGAGGCCTCAGTGGCAAATCAGTGAACAGTAGCTTAAACAGCTACAAGTCACTGCGACCAATGTCACTGAACCCACTGCAGTCTCAGAACCATACTTTACTTTAATGATAAGCTATTCAATCTTCTGAATCAATTAACTAAATTAAACCCCAATAAATCTGATGACTGATTTGATACATTTATTATTTAATCAAGATGTATTCCATGGGCCTCAGTGTTTATATATCAGTGACCAGTTACCTGAACAAACTTCAAGTTATATCTAATGTCACTGATCTCACTGCAGTCCCTGAATCATATTTGACTGTAGTACTTGATCACATCCAGTCTTCTGGGTTCAATAATATGTAATAAGGCTTGAATATTAGCCTTTCAAGAGTTAACAGGGAAATGAAATCGCATTAGACTTCTAACCCCTGCAACTCTAGTACGGGACATCCGTCCTGTACGAACACACACACAAATGTGTGATTACTAACTACTAACATCAAATTAATCAAATAATTCGAAGGAGGAGTATCGGTGTTCGTCTGTTCTAATTAGGACTTCGACCCGTGAGCAGCCCCTGGGGAATTATGTCGGAAAATCCGACACCATTTAATAATCATACAGATAATAGCTGTATTGTATAAACAAGTAACCCATAGAAAACGTAACTTGTAGTGGAATTACCGTCTAAAGAAAATGGGATATCATCACCACATACTATTATAAATCGCCACCTATTATGGTGGGAATTATTCTTAAATACATTAGTCTTTAGACTTTACCATCAGAAAAACATCTCATATAAATTAACTTAATTATCAATATTAAAGTAGAGTAAATGTGACCCTTCTATCACTTTCTGACATTTGGACAATGTAGGCCAGGCGTCAGTGAGGGAGGGAGGGCAGCCATTGTTTATATTGAGACCAGAGGCTCACAGGGAGCAAATTCGGCTCCTGTTAAATTTACTTGGACGTAGTGTTATGGAAACCAAAGGTGTACCATTTTCAACACGCTGTCATCAAATCAAGTTAAGTGTTCTTTCCGAAACCCATTATCTATCATTAGTGGCCATTAATGTCATTATATAGGGTGATCCGGTTAGAACGCGAGATAGCCTCAAACTAAAGGTAATTAAGCCAGGTCTTTAAGGTTCCATGTACAGTGTTTTCTCTGATATAGCTTGTCATATATAGGTATCTGGCTTTACAGCTAGCGCCCTTTTGACAGGTCAAGACGAGGAAGCAAGACTTTGTGCACCAGTTACTGGGTGATGGAAGCTACCTCAAAGAGGATAATTTGGTGTCTACATCCTGGTTATACCTGCTGTACAAATAAGATAAGGAACCTCTTCAATGTATGTAGTCTATTACTGTAGTTTGATTGGCTGCATATATATTTAATTAATATAAACCCCCCCTAATGTGTAGAGGATCGATTTGTGAGATTATGAGATTATTGCAGAAATACAGTCCACTTATCATTATACAAATTGCTATCGAAGTATATAAATTAACGTAAATATAAATTCATATAAATTAAATAAATATAAATCTCACAGGTCGGTTCCCTTAAACTCCAGTAGCCATTTCCCTGACCATCTCTGCAACCTGTTTAAGTCCTCTTGGAGGATCCTACAATCCTCGTCTGTCACAACTCTTCTCATTAATTTTGCGTCATCCGCAAACATTGACTTGTATGATTCCACTCCTGTAAACATATCATTTACGTAAATTAGAAAGAGGATTGGTCCCAGCACCGATCCTTTGAGGTACTCCACTTGTTACTGTTCACCAGTCCGACTTCTCGCCCCTTACCATTACCCTCTGGCTCCTTCCTGTTGGGTAGTTCTTCACCCATACTAGGGCCTTTCCGCTTACTCCTGCCTGCCTCTCAAGTTTGTATAGCAGTCTCATGTGCGGTACTGTATCAAAGGCCTTTTGGCAGTCAAGAAATATGCAGTCTGCCCAGCCTTCTCTGTCCTGCCTTATCCTTGTTACTTTAACATAGAATTCTAAAAGGTTTGTTAGGCATGATTTCCCTGTCCAGAACCCATGTTGGTGCTTGTTTACAAACCCAATGCTCTCCAGGTGCTCAACAAGTCTTAGCCTAATTGTTCTTTCAAGTATTTTGCAGGGGATGCTTGTCAGTGATACGGGTCTGTAGTTAAGTGCCTCCTCCCTATCACCTTTCTTGAAAATCGGTACGACATTTGCCTCCTTCCAGCAACTGGGCTATTCTCCCGACATAAGTGACTCATTAAAGACCATTGCCAGAGGCACGCTGAGAGCCTGCGCTGCCTCTTTAAGTATCCACGGTGATACTTTGTCTGGTCCAACAGCTATATTTGCATCCAGTGTTGTCAGCCGTTTCATTACCTCCTCTGCTGTCACCTCTTTATCTGATAGTCTTACATCTAGGGTAATCGCTTCTAACAATGGGAGCTGCTCAGGCTCGGTTGTGAACACTCCATGGAATTTTGCATTCAGTACCTCGCAGATTTCCTTGTCGCTTTCTGTATATGCCCCTTCTGTTTTCCTCAGTCTTGTCACTTGGTCATTTACCGATATCTTCCTTCTTATATAGCTATGTAGTAGTTTAGGATGCTTTTTCGCTTTGACTGCAATATCATTCTCATAATTTCTTTCCGACACTCGTCTTATGTTAACCCTCAAACCGCTAGGGGCCCAAATGGAATTCACATCCACAGATGCAACAAAAAAAAAAATTCTAAAAAATTCTTTCGTCTTATAGAAGTGTTCATTTTTGTTCCCTGATCACGGAAAAAATAACAAAAAAATCGTAGGTGGCATATTTTAGCCGCAATAGGGTAGGGAAGTGTGGCAAAAAAGGGGCGTTGGCAGAGCCTTCGCCAGATGAGGTCTACTCCGCCCAAGCTGTCAGACGGCAGTTGCCACAAATATATTATTACCTAATTATTTCAATGTCTCTGATTGACTTTTTCTTAGTTTTTTTGCAGTAATATTATTCCATACAGTGAATTGTGGTATATTTATATTATAAAATGTGTGAACCATCACTGTACTCAAAATTATGGTGTGCATATTAGTGATTCAATTATTATGTTCATAAAACAATAAACAAATAGTTTTGCTGTTGTTACACTATATACACAGGTTATATATAAGTATCTGCATGTTTAGTACACCATAACGAACTACTAAGTTGGTCTTGTGAGTCAAAAAGCAACGAGGAGTGACCGCCAAACACCAGCGAGCCACTCACTGCCGCTCCCTCCCTCAACACCACCTCACTCACCCTCATTCACCTCCTACAATACTCTTTCTGTATTTATTCACTATACACAGACGTTATATATACGTATTTACATGTTTTGTTCACCATAACTGTACATCTAAGCTTGTATGGTGAGTAAAGGCCACAAAGACGTAGCTACTCACACAGTCAGCTGATCGGCGGACGCCCTCAATTCCAGACGCACTAATATTTGTCCTTCAACAATACTGTTTGTGGTGTTATTACGCTATATACCCATATTATATATAAGTATCTACCTGTTTTATTCACCATACCTGAACAAATAAGCTGGTATGGTGCCCAAAGACTATTGTGGTCACCAGTAAACAACATAATAAGTCGTGCAGACGACACCACCGCCCTCACCAAAATGGCGGCTCCCAACCTACTCCTCTTGCTGTTTATACCCTATATACACACGTTATATATAAGTATCTACATTTGTTTTCACCATATCGAACCACTAAGCTGGTATGGTGGGTGCAGTCAATAAATGGTGGCCACACACAGTCAGAAGACGACGCCACAACCCTCCCTCGCACAGCCTTACGCCTCCCTCCATGGAGCACAGTGCTAAATATCACCACAATCCTGCTATTATCTGAATCCTGGTCAGTTTTATCACAGTCAGGGGGCTTCAGTAATACTATCACTGCTAAATAATAGCAGTATCATATATATTATGGTATTTGTAGGCAATGCTGTGGTCACAAGCTGAACAGCGGTGCTGTGAGCTCGTGCTGTGTGCGCCAGCCTTGGTGGCTTGCTCAATACTGACGCTCTAACACCCAAGAATGTTGGCCTGGATTTTTTTTCTAGGTGGCATCTGGCAACTATCGGTCGTGGCTGTACTATAGCTGCCCCTATCCCAGGCGGGGAGTTTAAATTATAGCGCTAGACACGAAATCATATATAAATGATGTGCGCGGTTTCGGTTTTGTCACTGATATCATTTATATATGATATGCGCGGTTTGAGGGTTAATGTAATCATTCCTAGCTCTGTTACATCTAATTCTGTTGTCCTCTGTCCTTTGTCTTCTGTACTTCCTCCACTCCCTCCTGCTTCTCGCCTTTGCTTCCTGACACTGTCTATTAAACCATGGGTTATTATATTCCCTCCTGCTTTTTTCCTTTATTGTTGGAATAAATCTCTCTTCAGCCTCCTTGCATTTCAATATGACCTGGTTCATCATACCTTGCACTGTTTTTCCTCAAAGTTCTTCCTCCCACTGCACTTCTCCCAGGTAGTCCCTTATCCTTCTGTAGTCCCCTTTTCTGTAATCAAGTCTCCTTTCCTGGACCTCTTGTCCTTTGGTCACAATTTTAAGCTCCATCATGTAGTCAAAGACTAGGACACAATGGTCACTGGCTCCTAGTGGTATTTCATGTTCCAACTGCTCGATGTCTTCTACATTTTGGGTGAAAATGAGATCTAATAGGCTGGGCGTATCCCCCCATCTTAGTATCCCTAGTATCTTCTTTCACATGCTGTGTTAGGAAATTCCTGTCAATAACGTCTACCAGCTTCGCTCCCCAGGTCTCCTCCCCGCCATGGGGATTCCTCGTTTCCCAATCTATCTCTCCGTGATTTAGGTCCCACATGACCAGCAGCTTCGCTCTCATTCTATGTGCTAGAGTTGCTGCCCTCTGCAGTTCATCTCTGATTCTGCTATTGAGTTCAATAGGTTCTTCTCTTCCATTGGGTCATCCCTTGCAAATGATATTCCATCTTCCTGTACTGATGTTAAGGACTATCTTACAGGTAACTATCCACAGTCTCTGTACCTAAAGCCTACTAGTTCCACTGATGTCAATGAAATAATCCTTTCCCTTAAAACCAAGTCTAGTGCCCTCGAGGAGATACCAACTTTAATTTACAAAAAAGCCTCCAGATCTCTAGCCCCTGCTATTGCATTGCTCTTCAACAAGTCACTTGAACTCCAAACCTTTCCTGACATTCTAAAAAAGGCAAGAGTAACCCCTGTCCACAAATGTGGTGATCTCACAGATGTTAACAACTACAGACCTATATCAATCCTGCCTAACTTGTCAAAAATATTCGAAAAACTAATCTACAAGCAGCTTTACTCTTTTCTAGCCAAACACAATATACTTAGCTCTTGTCAATATGGCTTCAGACCCAAAAAAAGCACTAACGATGCACTTATTAGTATGATTAACTTAATTCACGCAGCTCTTGATAAAAAGGAGTTTCCTGTTGGGTTATTTGTGGACCTGCATAAGGCTTTTGACACTGTCAACCATCAAAACCTTCTTCTTAAATTACATCATTATGGAGTCAGAGGACACTCCCTGCAATACCTCAAATCTTATCTTACTGACAGGCTCCAGTATGTTTCTGTGAATAATACAATTTCTCCCACCCTACCCATCAACACTGGTGTTCCTCAGGGCAGCATACTTGGCCCTCTCCTCTTTCTCATCTACATTAATGACCTTCCAAATAACTCCCAACACCTCAAACCAATTCTATTTGCTGACGACACAACCTTCATTTACTCCAGTCCTGACCCCCTTGCTCTAAATGCCACAGTAAATACTGAGCTAGAGAAAGTCCATCTTTGGCTAACCGCCAACAAACTCACCCTTAACATTGACAAAACGTTTTATATTCTGTTTGGCAATAAATCCTCTAATCAGATAAATCTCAAAATAAATAATACCCAAATTTGTAACAAATTAGATGGCAAATTCCTTGGCGTTCTCATCGACCACAAGCTGAATTTCCAGGGTCACATTCTAAATATATCAAAAAAAGTTTCAAAAACTGTTGGCATTCTTTCTAAGATCAGATATTATGTACCCCGCCCTGCCCTGGTTACTCTCTATTACTCCCTCATCTATCCATACCTCAACTATGGTATTTGTGCTTGGGGTTCTACTACCCGAAATCATTTGCGTCCTCTTATTACCCAACACAAAGCTGCTATTAGGACAATATCCAACTCTGGCCCCAGACATCACTCGGTACCCTTACTCAAATCTCTGAATATGTTAGATATTAAGTCACTGCACATTCTCTCTTGTGTATTATACATATATAAAACGCTGAACTGTAATGCCAATCCTGACCTCAAAAGCTTCATTGAAGGTTGTAACAGAACACATGAGCACCACACCAGAAATAAATAGTTTTGATATTCCTAGAGTACGACTTAATCAAACTAGAAATGCTCTACAAATCAAGGGACCCAGAATGTGGAATGACCTTCCCAACCATGTTAAAGACTGTACCTCTCTCAACCAGTTTAAGATAAAAACTAAACACTACCTAATAAATTCCCTGTAACCTACCTCACTCCTCTATTGTCAACCCATGTCTAATTTTTTTTGTTTTGTTTAATCAACACTGTTTGTCAACCTATTGTATTTGTGCTGCTTTTTCAGTCATGTTCCCCCTTTTTTTTTTTCTTTTTTTTAATCTTTATTTGTATTTTTTCTCAACACTTTTTATTCTTTATGCTCAATTAGTATTAAGTTCTAGATATTAATGTTTTTCTTGCCCAAAACGCATTGCGTAATAGTGGCTTTAGGCATTGTATGTACTAGCTCTATCTATTTATCAATCCATTAATGTAACATCACTTGTATGTATGTATGTACCTTACCTGAATAAACATATTTATTTATTTATTTATTTATTTATACATGTCTTGTTGCTGTCCTCGTACTCCTGCCTGGGCCTTCTACTGTTTGGTGGGGGATTGTAGAGTATGAAGATTACAATCTTCTTCCCATCCACTGTCAGAGTTCCATGTATGAAGCTCGTGCTTTCATTGGTACCCGGATTTTCCAGCTCATCAAACTTCCATTTCTGCTTTATTAGGAGTGCCACTCCTCCTCCCTGTCTCTGTGTCCTTTCTTTTCTTATCACCTGGTACCCCTCTGGAAAGATTGCATCCGAGATCATGCCATTTATTTTAGTTTCCACTATTGCCACTATGTCTGGGCCTGCCTCAGTAACTCTTTCTTTTATCTCTTCTGCTTTATTGGCTACCCCATCAGCATTGGTGTACCAAACCTTAAGACTCTTCTTGGAAACTCAGGTATCAGAGTTCCCCCTTTCACCGGGGGTCTGGGGGGAACTGGGGTGTGTGTGTGTGTGTATGCGTGTATGTGATATTTTTATATATACATACATACATACATACATACATACACACACACACACACACACACACACACACACACACACACACACACACACACACAAGAACCGCCCCTTAAGGGTGACGTTTAATGGAGTGAAAAACATGATGGAAGTGCTAAGTAATGCCAGGAAATTGCAGAGTGATGAGATTGGCAAACTTTGGTCAATAAGACAAGACCTCTCCAAGGAAGACAGAGAAAAGCTGAAAATGAACCTAATTGAGGCAAAACGTCTAAATGGAGAGAGAAATGAAGAAGACAGAAATTCTTTCTTCTACAAAGTGACAGGGACTGGAAAGCTAGTGAAATGGTACATAAAAACAAAGCACCAAGATCAGTAGTGGAAGGGGGAGTAAGGAGCAAAGTAAAAGAGAACATGTTCCTGAAAACTGTATATACCAACATAGATGGAGTGAGGTCAAAAACTATGGAGTTGCAAGATATAATCCAGCTTAGGGTCCCAGATATTGTCGCATTATCAGAGACGAAACTTGAAGGAAATATAATAAATGAAGTCATATTCCCAAGAGGCTATTCAGTTTGGAGACGTGACAGGAAAACTAGGAAGGGAGGAGGAGTGGCTGTACTGGTGAAAAAACACCTGAAGGTAAGAGAGTTAATATTTGAAAACCCTCGAGATACTGACATAATGGCATTGCAGATCTGGAACCAGGATGATAAGTTGATAATTGTAAATGCCTACAGCCCACCAGCAAGCAACACATGGACAAAGGAAGAACTGGATGACAAACGAGAGGGCCTCATAATGGTCATGAGAGATATTATTGTACAAGCAAATAAAGATAAATCACGACTGTTGATACTGGGGGACTTCAACTTTAAAGCAATAGACTGGGAGGCCTATGAAGCAAGAACGGAAGACTTTTGGACATGCAGATTTGTGAACCTCATTCTGGAGACATTCTTGTATCAACACATAAAGCAGACCACAAGAATGAGGGAAGGAGATGTACCGTCATTACTGGATCTAGTATTCACCAGGAAAGAAGAAGAGATATTTGACATCCAGTACCTTCCTCCCTTGGGAAAGAGTGATCACGTCCTGTTAGACATTGATTATGCTTTAAGATATCATCTAGAAGAAAATGGCGACATTGAAACAGTTGATAAACTTGATTTAAGGAGAGGTCACTATGGGAAACTTCGAAATTTTTTTAACCCTCAAACCGCGCATATCATATATAAATGATATCAGTGACAAAACCGAAACCGCGCACATCATTTATATATGATTTCGTGTCTAGCGCTATAATTTAAACGCTCCGCCTGGGAAAGGGGCAGCTATAGTACAGCCACGACCGATAGTTGCCAGATGCCACCTAGAAAAAAAATCCAGGCCAACATTCTTGGGTGTTACAGCGTCAGTATTGAGCAAGCCACCAAGGCTGGCGCACACAGCACGAGCTCACAGCACCGCTGTTCAGCTTGTGACCACAGCATCGCCTACAAATACCATAATATAAATGATACTGCTATTATTTAGCAGTGATAGTATTACTGAAGCCCACTGACTGTGATAAAACTGACCAGGATTCTGATAATAGCAGGATTGTGGTGATATTTAGCGCTGTGTTCCATGGAGGGAGAAGTAAGGCTGTGGGAGGGAGGGTTGTGGCATTGTTTTCTGACTGTGTGAGGCCACCATTTATTGACTGCACTCACCATACCAGCTTAGTGGTTCAATATGGTGAACACAAATGTAGATACTTATATATAACGTGTATATAGTGTGAGATAACAGCGAGAGGAGTAGGTTGGGAGCCGCCATTTTGGTGAGGGAGGAGTGTCGTCTGCACGACTTGGCATGTTGTTTACTGATGGCCACTATGATCTTTGGGCACCATACCAGCTTATTTGTTCAGGTATGGTGAATAAAACAGGCAGATACTTATATATAATGTGTGTATATAGCGTAATAACACCACAAACAATATTGTTGGAGGACAAATATTAGTGCGTCTGGCCTTGAGGGCGGCCGCCGATCAGCTGACTGTGTGAGTAGCTTCATCTTTGTGCCTTTACTCACCATACAAGCTTAGATGTACAGTTATGGTGAACAAAACATGTAAATACGTATATATAACGTCTGTGTATAGTGAATAAATACAGAAAGAGTATTGTGGGAGGTGAATGAGGGTGAGTGAGGTGGTGTTGAGGGAGGGAGTGGCAGTGAGTGGATCGTTGGTGTTTGGCAGTCACTCCTCGTTGCTTTTTGACTCACAAGACCAACTTAGTAGTTCGTTATGGTGTACAAAACATGCAAATACTTATATATAACCTGTGTATATAGTGTAACAACAGCAAAACTATTTGTTTATTGTTTTATGAACATAATAATTGAATCACTAATATGCACACCATAGTTTTGAGTACAGCGATGGTTCACACATTTTATAATATAAATATACCACAATTCACTGTATGGAATAATATTACTGCAAAAAAACTAAGACAAAATCAATCAGAGACATTGAAATAATTAGGTAATAATATATTTGTGGCAACTGCCGTCTGACAGCTCGGGCGGAGTAGACCTCGTCTGGCATTGGCTCTGCCAACGCCCCTTTTTTGCCACACTTCCCTACCCTATTGCGGCTAAAATATGCCACCTACGATTTTTTTGTTATTTTTTCCGTGATCAGAGAACAAAATTGAACACTTCTTTGAGACGAAAAAAAATTTGGATTTTTTTTTTTTGTTGCGCCTGTGGGTGTGAATTCCATTTGGGCCCCTAGGGGTTTGAGGGTTAATGAGTGTAATTGGACAGAATTGTTGCTAGGCAGGGAAGTAAATGAAATGTATGCCAAATTTTTTAAAATATACGAGGAAGGCACACAAACATTCATACCAAAACAGAGAGGCAGGGCCAGAAAACAGGATTGGTTCAACAGAAATTGTGAGAGGGCCAGAGACCAAAAGACACAAAAATGGAATCAGTATAGGAAGAAGCCAAAGCCCCAAACATACCAGCGATACAAAGATGCGAGAAACAACTATACGGCAGTAAGGAGAGAGGCAGAAAGAAATTTGAAAAAGGGATAGCGGATAAATGTAAAACAGAACCGGGCCTATTCTACAAATTCATAAACAACAAATTGCAGGTAAAGGATAATATCCAGAGGTTGAAAATGGGAAACAGATTCACAGAAAATGAAAAGGAAATGTGTGAAACATAAAATGAAAAGTTCCAAAGTGTGTTTGTACAAAATGAAACCTTCAGAGAACCAGACATGATAAGAATTCCAGAGAACAACATAGAGCGGATAGAGGTGTCTAGAGATGAAGTGGAAAATATGCTAAAGGAGCTCAGTAAGAACAAAGCAGCTGGCCCAGATGGAGTTTCACCATGGATTCTGAGAGAATGTGCATCTGAGCTCAGCATTCCACTTCACCTGATCTTTCAGGCATCCCTGTGTACAGGAATCGTAGCAGACGTGTGGAAACAGGCTAACATAGTTCCAATCTACAAAAGTGGCAGCAGGGAAGACCCCCTCAATTATAGACCTGTATCATTGACAAGTGTAATAGTGAAAGTATTGGAAAAACTAATCAAAACTAAATGGGTAGAACACCTGGAGAGAAATGATATAATATCAGACAGACAGTATGGTTTTCGATCTGGAAGATCCTGTGTATCGAATTTACTCAGTTTCTATGATCGAGCAACAGAGATATTACAGGAAAGAGATGGTTGAGTTGACTGCATCTATCTGGACCTAAAAAAGTCGTTCGACAGAGTTCCACATAAGAGGTTGTTCTGGAAACTGGAAAATATTGGAGGGGTGACAGGTAAGCTTCTAAAATGGATGAAAAACTTTCTGACTGATAGAAAAATGAGGGCAGTAATCAAAGTTTCCAGTGATGTTTATTGTCTACATAAATGATCTACCAGTTGGTATACAGAATTATATGAACATGTTTGCTGATGATGCTAAGATAATAGGAAGGATAAGAAATTTAGATGACTGTTATGCCCTTCAAGAAGACCTGGACAAAATAAGTATATGGAGCACCACTTGGCAAATGGAATTTAATGTTAATAAATGTCATGTTATGGAATGTGGAATAGGAGAACATAGACCCCACACAACCTATATATTATGTGAGAAATCTTTAAAGAATTCTGATAAAGAAAGAGATCTAGGAGTGGTTCTAGATAGAAAACTATCACCTGAGGACCACATAAAGAATATTGTGCAAGGAGCCTATGCTATGCTTTCTAACTTCAGAATTGCATTTAAAAACATGGATGGCGATATACTAAAGAAATTGTTCATGACTTTTGTTAGGCCAAAGCTAGAATATGCAGCTGTTGTGTGGTGCCCATATCTTAAGAAGCACATCCACAAACTGGAAAAGGTGCAAAGACATGCTACTAAGTGGCTCCCAGAACTGAAGGGCAAGAGCTACAAGGAGAGGTTAGAAGCAATAAATATGCCAAAACTAGAAGACAGAAGAAAAAGAGGTGATATGATCACTACGTACAAAATAGTAACAGGAATTGATAAAATCGACAGGGAAGACTTCCTGAGACCTGGAACTTCAAGAACAAGAGGTCATAGATTTAAACTAGCTAAACACAGATGCCGAAGAAATATAAGAAAATTCACCTTCGCAAATAGAGTGGTAGACGGTTGGAACAAGTTAAGTGAGAAGGTGGTGGAGGCCAAGACCGTCAGTAGTTTCAAAGCGTTATATGACAAAGAGTGCTGGGAAGACGGGACACCACGAGCATAGCTCTCATCCTGTAACTACACTTAGGTAATTACACACACACACACATATATATATGCATGCAATTGACGATCACAAAACACTGATCATTTTATGCGGAAAATCTACAGAGAAATATGAAAGAAAGTGAACGTTTCGGCCTGCTAAAGCCTTTGTCAACACCAGGCTGACTAAGGGAAGAGAGAGAGAGAGGATTCAGGCCTCTTAACTAGAGACTTAGTTAATAAGCTGTGATAAAACTGACCAGGATTCTGATAATAGCAGGATTGTGCTGATATTTAGCGCTGTGCTCCATGGAAGGAGGCGTAAGGCTGTGCGAGGGAGGGTTGTGGCGTCGTCTTCTGTGTGTGGCCACTATTTATTGACTGCACTCACCATACCAGCTTAGTGGTTCGATATGGTGAACACAAATGTAGATACTTATATATAACGTGTGTATAGAGTGTGATAACAGCGAGAGGAGTAGGTTGGGAGCCGCCATTTTGGTGAGGGAAGAGCGTCGTCTGCACGACTTGGCATGTTGTTTACTGATGGCCACTATGATCTTTGGGCACCATACCAGCTTATTTGTTCAGGTATGGTGAATAAAACAGGTAGATACTTATATATAATGTGTGTATATAGCGTAATAACACCACAAACAATATTGTTGGAGGACAAATATTAGTGCGTCTGGCCTTGAGGGCGGCCGCCGATCAGCTGACTGTGTGAGTAGCTACGTCTTTGTGGCCTTTACTCACCATACAAGCTTAGATGTACAGTTATGGTGAACAAAACATGTAAATACGTATATATAACGTCTGTGTATAGTGAATAAATACAGAAAGAGTATTGTGGGAGGTGAATGAGGGTGAGTGAGGTGGTGTTGAGGGAGGGAGTGGCAGTGAGTGGCTCGCTGGTGTTTGGCGGTCACTCCTCGTTGCTTTTTGACTCACAAGACCAACTTAGTAGTTCGTTATGGTGTACAAAACATGCAAATACTTATATATAACCTGTGTATATAGTGTAACAACAGCAAAACTATTTGTTTATTGTTTTATGAACATAATAATTGAATCACTAATATGCACACCATAATTTTGAGTACAGCGATGGTTCACACATTTTATAATATAAATATACCACAATTCACTGTATGGAATAATATTACTGCAAAAAAACTAAGACAAAATCAATCAGAGACATTGAAATAATTAGGTAATAATATATTTGTGGCAACTGCCGTCTGACAGCTCAGGCGGAGTAGACCTCATCTGGCGAAGGCTCTGCCAACGCCCCTTTTTTGCCACACTTCCCTACCCTATTGCGGCTAAAATATGCCACCTACGATTTTTTTGTTATTTTTTCTGTGATCAGGGAACAAAAATGAACACTTCTATATGACAAAAGAATTTTTTTAATTTTTGTTTTTTTTTTGTTGCACCTGTGGGTGTGAATTCCATTTGGGCCCCTAGCGGTTTGAGGGTTAATATCCTGTCATCCCCACAGGCGCATGTCATTTTGAAAAAAAAAATATATATATTTTTTCTTCCTAACCTGTTAATTTGTGTTCACTGATCACGGGAAAAATAATAAAAAAATCGTAAGTGGCATATATTGCCCGCTATAGGGCGGGGAAGTCTGGCAAATTATAGGCGCTGACTCAGCGTGTGTCCCAGGCAGTCTGTTGCTCGCAAGTTGTCAGGCCGGAGTTGCCACAAAGAGATAATTACCGAATTATTTCAATGTGTCTGATTGATTTTTCATACTTTTTTTGCTGTAATATTATTCAATAGTGTGTAGTTTGATATATTTAGATAATAAAATGAGTGAATCATTGCTGTACTCAAAAATATGGTGTGCATATTGTTGATTCAATTATGTTCATCAATCAGTGAACAAATACTTTGTCGGTTATTACATTATAAGCACAGGTTATATATAAATATCTGCATGTTTTGTTCACTATAACGAACCACTAAGTAGCTATTATGAGTCAAAAAGTAATGAGGAGTGACCGCCGTTTACCAGCCAGCCACTCCCGCCCTCCCTCCAGTCAACTGACTCACCCACATTCTCCTTCCCACAATAATGTTTTTGCTATAATTCACTATATACAGACGTTATATATAAGTATCTACATGTTTTGTTCACCATAACTGTACATCTAAGCTTGTATGGTCAGTAAAGGCACAGATGTGGCTACTCACACAGTCAGCTGATCGGCGGCCGCCCTCAAGGCCAGACGCACTAATATTTCTCCTCCAACAATACTGTGTGGTGTTATTACGCTATATACAGACATTATATATAAATATCTACCTGTTTTATTCACCATACTTGTACAAATAAACTGGTATGGTGCCCAAAGAGCATCGTGGTAACCAGTAAACAACACCGCCGTCTGCACGATGGCGTCGTGCAGACGACGCCTCCGCCCTCACCAAAATGGCGGCTCCAAACCTTCTCTTGCTGTTTATACCCTCTATACACATGTTATATATAAGTATCTACATTTGTGTTCACCATAGCGAACCACTAAGCTGGTATGCTGAGTGCAGTCAATAAAAAGTGGCCACACATAGTCAAAAGACATCGCCACCACCCTCCCTCCATGGCGCACAGTGCTAAATATCACCACAATCCTGCTATTATCAGAACCCTGGTCAGTTTTATCACAGTCAGGGGTCTTCTGTAATATTATCATCGCTACATAATAGCATGAACAAGTATAATTTGGCATTTTTAGGCGATGCTGTGGTCACAAGCTGAACAGCAGTGCTGTTAGCTCATGCTGCGTGCGTCAGGCTTGGTTGCTCACTCAATACTGAGGCCAATAACACCCGGGAGTTTGGCCCACGATTTTTTTTAAAATGGCGTCTGTTTACAAGAGCCCTGATGAAGGTGTGGTGAACCCCGTGTATCCGTGGGCTGTTTAAATCTTGCATAGTACTCCAACACATCATATGACGTGATGCGCAGTTGACTGGAACAACGTCCAGCACGTCATATGACGTGATGCGCACTTTAAGGGTTAATGGAAAATTTTTCAAACAAACATTTGGAATGGCGATGGGCAATCCTCTTTCCCCAGTTTTGAGCAATTTGCATATGGAATTCTTTGAAAGAAAAATCTTATCCAGGATTATCCCTGCTAATGTTGTTTGGTTTAAGTATGTTGATGATATTTTGTGCTTATGGCCGTGTGACAAAGACCAGATAGTTTTTCTTAATGAACTTAATTCTTTGGTACCTTCAATAAAATTCCCTTGTGAGACTGAGGAGAAAGGTACTCTTCCGTTTTTGGACATTATGATTCATAGAGTAACTAGAAAGTTCAAATTTAATGTGTATAGGAAACCTACCAATGTGGGGTCGTATGTTCATTTTTATTCCAATCATAGTAAAGTTAAACAGGCAGTATTTTCAGGAATGTTTCTACGAGCTTTGAGGGTATGCAGCCCTGAGTTTTTTGATGAAGAGATTGCTAAAATATATGAAACTGGGAAGAGTTTACAATATCCCAAGAGGTTTTTGGATTTCTCGTTTGAACAAGCCAAGTGTACGTTTTATAATCACGGCCCCAAGGAGAAACCAGAAATTATTAACTCATTGGTGGTACCTTATGCGAGTGGGCTTGAAAAACTGTGTCTGATTTTTAAGAAACTTAATATAAATTTGGTGTTCACTAATAGTGTAATAGTGAATAGTGATAGTGAATAGTAATAGTGAACACTAATTTGGTGTTCACTAATATTTTTATACCAGACCGAAAGAGAATTCAAAGGGA
Source organism: Procambarus clarkii (assembly GCF_040958095.1). NCBI lineage: Eukaryota > Metazoa > Arthropoda > Malacostraca > Decapoda > Cambaridae > Procambarus > Procambarus clarkii. The sequence continues at coordinate 29,904,236 of NC_091195.1, forward strand.
GGAGCATGGAGAGTGTATGGAACTGGATGCCAGATCCACTTGCATTCCAGAATTACAGATAGAATTACACACCGAAAGGGAACTACAACTACGACAGGCAACTGCCCTACAACAATCAGTACTGGTCAGAACAAACGCAATATGTCCACGCATAATGGGCGTGCCGAAAAAGTCTCCCATTCAAACTATCACTAACAGAGTAACCTCATTCATCTTTGCCAACATACAAGGACTGAAAACAAGAACAAACAACAAAGTACAGTTCATAAATGGCCTCCTCACGGAGTCAAATGCAGTATTTGGAGCTTTCACAGAAACCCATACAGGGGAATTGTTGGACAGTGAGATCTGGATTCCAGGATATAACCTATACAGGTGTGATAGGAAAATTAGGTCACATGGAGGAATGGGTCTGTATATTAGGGAAGACCTTGTATGCTCGGAGCTCCTAAACGTTACAAATGAGGTGGTAGAGGTACTGGGATTAAAAATAGAGAAAATAAATTTAGTGATTATTCTAATATACAAACCGCCAGATGCAACGGCTGAGGAATTCACAAAACAGATAAACAAAATAAAGAATAGCCTTGATAATTTGGAGAACCCGATACCTGATATTATCTTCCTAGGTGACTTCAACTTGCCTAGTCTCGGGTGGAAAATAGCAAACAATAATATTATACCAGGAAATCTATCAGGACCTAACCAACCACAGATTAGAGAACTACTTAGATTCTGTGACAAATTTTCACTCAATCAGCAGATATCGAAGCCAACGAGAAATGAAAATATTCTAGATCTGGTCTTTACGAACAATGAAGACATTATCAGAGACATTACGATATTAGATACCACATACTCAGATCACAAGCTCATTGAAGTGCAAACGACCATCAATACTCAGAATAGACCTAAAACGTTGATAAAGCGAGAGGGGCTATTCAGTAAATTCAATTTTAATAATAAAAGGATAGACTGGGAGATAATAAACAGGGAACTTCCAAACATTCCATGGGAAACTGTTCTAAGTAATACAAGTCCTACAGAAGGAATATAAAAACTGACTTCAGAAGCGTATAAAGTCTGTTTGAAACAAGTTCCTTTGAGGAAAGCCAGAAAGAGATCCAACGTAGAAAGAGAACGCAGACGACACTATAAACGCAGGAAAAAAATAACGGAACTGCTTATACAGACACGAATTTCCCGTCAAAAAAGGAATAATTTAAATAGGGAGATTGAAGAAATCGAGCGGAAATTGAAACACTCATATGAAACTGAAGAAAGGCAGTTAGAACAGAAAGCAATTCAGGAAATAATGAAAAATCCAAAATATTTCTTCACATATGCGAAATCAAAAGCAAAAACCACTGCCAGTATTGGACCTATACGTACAAGTGAAGGTTCATACACGGAGGATGACAAAGAAATTAGTGAAATCCTGAAAAAGCAGTATGAGGAAATGTTTAGCACTCCAATAAACAACATGAAAGTGGAAGATCCAGACAATTTCTTTATGCGGGATATTCAAACCCCTGTAAATATAACCGATATCAACACGAGCGCACTAAATTTTAAAAGAGAAATTGAAAACATGCCCATGCACTCGGCCCCAGGTCCAGACTCATGGAATTCAATATTTATAAAGAAATGCAAAGTGCCGGTAGTGTAACAAACTAGGCTGTTGTAAGAATTATCCAGAGTGGTTTATCGACAAAAGAGAATGGGAAGCTGAGCCGCATGGTGACCTGACCCCCAGGGGAATTCACGGTGGAAATAACCGACGCTTTGTTCATATCTGCGTATAATGAATCATCCTATAGTATTCAGTAATTTAGAGAAAATTAGCCTTTATTCATTTTGCATTAAAATTGTATTGTATAATAGTACTGGATACAATATCAAGAGTATTCTAATTATTGAGTTTAAGTCACCATCAGTGACGTCACGAATCAGATCTAACTTTTAAAGCGGAGTGACCGGCGGTCATAGGTCATCAGGGGTTGACAGGTCTACTATTTCTCAAAGTTTTAATAACCATTTTTGTGATCGGGAACAGCTCTGCCGTTAGATGTTTGTAATTTAATTCAGTAAAATAATTCAACCAGTCTGGATCAATTAAGTACAACAGAGTTTAATTGTTATAACTTAACCTTGCTAAAGTAACTGGGTAAGCGATGCGGAAGGATACAATGTTCTGTCTGGGGTAGTCCAGACAAGAGAGAGATCAGTGTGAAAACGGGAGCAGCTGGGATAAGAGGTCAAACATCTTACCTCTCCCCAAGACCAGCCAAAACATCTAGCTGGTCGCCCAAGGTATAGTTGCTATTGTTAATTATAGAAATAGTCTTCTCATTTGCCACTCAGGTCAAGTAGGGAGTGTTAAAGTGATAGGGAGTGAACACATTTAGATTTTGTTTTAGTTTTCTTTTAATAAATTAAATTTGTTATTAATTTGCATTTTATTGTTTCCATGTGTTTTATGTGTATACTTGTCCTGGTCACGTGGTCCACACGAGGCAGAGTTGCATTGGGCGCCGATTCTAACATCGAATCGGAATTATCATTACCGTGTAATTTATTCCACACTCAAGGTCATCGTTTATAGTAGGGATCAAGCCCCAAGGTTGATTAATTAGCGTGATCGATCCAGACCTCGATCATTGCTCTTGTATTACTGGTCTGGTGGTGGCAGCAGAGGTGACTCTAGGGTTTTGTTCAGAGCTTAGGTCACGTCATACTGGGTGTAGAATCCTAAGTCGGTCAATCGTCTTAGGACCACGTGGCGTGGAGTTGGCTTTGTTAAAAGTTTTGGAGTCCCTTGGTTTAGAAATAAAAGCAAGAATACGGGTAGAGGGAGTAGAAGGAAGAAAAGAGAGAGGAACTCAAACCCGTGTTACAGTAGCACAGGCACTCAGTATAGTGTGGAGGAAGAGCTTGGACACGGGGAAGATACCAGATGCACTTAAAGTAGCAGACATAGCCCCTCTACACAAGGGAGGGAGCAAAGCATTGGCAAATAATTATAGACCACTTGCACTAACATCGCACATCATAAAAGTATTTGAGAGAGTGATTATGAGTCAGGTCACCAATTTCATGGAGACCAATGACCTTCACAACCCAGGCCAACATGGATTTCGAGCGGGAAGATCGTGCCTCTCACAGCTACTTGAGCACTACGACAGTCACTGAGGCATTAGAAGAAAAACAGAATGCTGATGTGATATACACGGACTTCGCAAAGGCTTCGATAAATGTGACCATGGCGTGATAGCACACAAAATGAAGTCAATGGGAATAACCGGTAAAGTAGGACGCTGGATACTCAGTTTTCTGTCAAACAGGACTCAGCGAGTAACAGTCAACCATATAAAATCTAGTCCAAGTGCAGTTAAAAGCTCTGTACCTCAGGGTACAGTCCTTGCACCGCTGCTTTTCCTTATTCTCATATCAGATATAGACAAAAATACAAGTCACAGCTTCGTATCATCCTTTGCAGATGACACAAAAATCAGTATGAAAATTATCTCGGCTGAAGACGTTGAAAAACTTCAAGCTGATATTAATAAAGTTTTCGACTGGGCATCAGAAAATAACATGATGTTTAACCCTTAACATGCTCGGGGTCTAATATCCTGCCATCCGCACAGGCGCATGTCATTTTGAAAAAAAAAAAAAATTTTTTTTTTTTGCTAATCTGTTAAGTTCTGTTCACTGATCACAGGAAAAATAAAAAAAAATTCTGTGGTACTTACTTTTGTTGCAATAGAGCCGAGAAGCTCTGTGATGACGTCACAATCTGCATGTTCGCTCATGCAGTACACGCCCGGGAGGTGTTGCGCGCGGTCCTCAAACAGCCAGAGTTGCCACAAATATATTTTCGCGCTATTTATTTACAATGTCTAAGCGCATTTTATCTAATTTTTTTTCACTAATTGTGTTTCAAATACTGTTTGAACATATTTTGTATCAATAATTGTTGCATATTTGAGTATACACAGGCGCACACAAATGTTTTCAATTACGGCAATATAATATGTCATTACAGTCTATTATATTGTATGTTCTGCTTATATTTGTATATATTTACACACACGCTATCTGCTTATATGTTTACATATTTACACACTCGCACACGCTATACACACTTTGAAGCACACTTAGAAGATTTCTAGACTGTGGTAGTCATTGAAGCAGTCGACAGCACATAATGGGATACCACACATTTCACACCATGTTTGCACAAGCTTCCGTTTCTTGTCTCTACGTGTCGTTGTTTTACACACCAAGCAATCACGTTGGGCTATTGCACGCTTCACACCAGGTGGCAAATACTTAAGTTTGTGTGCTAGGAAGCCTTCAGTGTGAGCGAGGCGTGGAGTACCAGCATGCTGCAACAGTGGGTTTATGATGGGCCGCTGAATACCTGGGACATCTTTTGCAAACTTTCCTAATAACTGTATTGCAGCATCAAATACAAAGTCACGGAAAGTGGGCTTACGTCCAGTTCTCACAAGGTACATGTTGAAACAGTTCAGCATGCTCATGTCCACAAGATGGAAGAACACTTTTTTCGTCCACCTACATGTCTTCCGCACACACTCTGCAGTGCCAATCATCATGTCTGATTTATCAATCAACCGCATGTTGATATTATAGTCTAAAACACAGTCTGGCTTATATAGTGGTGCGTTTGTTTTATGGCTCACTTTCCCACTGTTCACCATTGTTCCATCATGAATTGTTGTCAACAAGTTCACCTCTCTTTTGTCTTTCTACCGAACTGACAGAATGTTATCACTTTTCCTTCTCTGACACTCACCAACTGCAATGTCGTTGTCAAACACAGGCATTTCCCTTCGTTGTGGCTTTACTGTACCAACCAATCCGGTTCTATTTTCTAGCAAGAACCGAGCTAGCAAGGGACTTGTATAGTAATTATCTGTGTATAAAATGTGTCCCTTGTTCATCCACGGAGCCATGATGGTCTTCACTACACTCCCCGAGAATCCATGTTCGTCGTTACCGGGAATGTCTACATCACTAGCCGAGTACAGAATCATGTGTAACACGTATCCTGTCTCACAATCACAAAGAACAAAAAATTTCAGGCCAAATCGGTTTCGTTTTGAGGGAATGTACTGTTTGAATGGAACACGTCCCTTGAAAAGTATGAGAGATTCATCAACCACCAGCTTCTGTGCTGGTACGTAAAAATCTCTGAATTTTCCAATAACATCGTTCATGTAGTGCCTCACTCGCCACAGTCTATCATCAGGTGTTCGGTCCTGAACACTTCCAAAATGTAGACACCTGAGGAGTATCTGAAACCTGTCTCGTGACATATATTTCCCGAATAAAGGTGTTGGTATTGTCTTGTCCTTGCTCCAATAGTCATTTAATGCATGTTTGTGACAGTGCTTCATCAACAAACAGAGTGCCAAAAACACATACATTTCCGCCACTGTGGTATTTTTCCAACGCTGCAGTCGTGAAAATTCTGTGATTTCCCTCTCAATCAGGTAAGCAGCATGCAGGTTCGTTTGGTGTACAATGTATTCCATGAGTGGTTCATCATAGAATGCTGTAAAATATTCCATCTCAGCCATGTCCTCACCTTGATTAGGGAAAAGGTTTGTAATCCCTACATCTTTATCGTCAAAGTGAGGAATATTAGGAATAAAATCGTCACCATCACTCCACTCAAGTACACCAGGCGTCCTGCGAGATGCAGAGGAAAGACGGCGAGGAAGCGATGCATACCGGCAACCAGGAGCTGAATACCGTCTGCGAGAAGCACGGCGGCTACGTGCACGTGAGGTGGGTGCACGTGAGGTGGGTGCACGTGAGGTGGGTGCACGTGAGGTGGATGCACGTGAACACGAGGGTCTTGGTCCCTCATGTGGTGCCATGCGGTGGCGCTTGGCCGGGCGAGATGCTGCTGACGCGACAATTTCTCGCCCAGTTACACCACTGGTACCAGCCACAGGCTCAATAAAACTTTGATCTGAGTCACTAAACCCAGAAAAGGAGTCACCTCCCTCTGACTCGTCACCCTCAAACAGATTATATCCACAGGAACTGTGAGGTCGTGGTAGAATTGGGGTAGAAACTGGGCGAGGAGGCATCGGTGAGCGTATAGGCCTCGCCATGGCATGGCGGTCATTCTCACTTTCACTGCTGCTGCTACTATCACCCGACAACTGTGTATAATCCTCATCGTTGTCTGAATCGTCAAACACACTTTCTTCACCTTCAGAGAATAATTCGTGGGCTATTTGCTCTGGGGTGAGGGACTGAGTGGTGCGTGCCCGTGAGGCGTTTGACCGTGCGCTCGCCATGGTGACTCTCGCTAAACTGAGGCCTCCCATGCCTTCGGATCGTGAGCGGGATTTTTTTTCAAAATGGCCACTGTTTACTAGAGCCCCTGGGCAGCGTATGGGACCCCCAGCTACACCGCGGGCCATTCAAATCGTGCGCGGTACCCATACACTTCATATGAAGTGAAGCGCAGTTGACTGGTAAAACGATTTACACTTCATATGAAGTGATGCGCACTTTAAGGGTTAACAGTGATAAATTCCAGGTACTTAGGTACGGTAAAAATGAGGACCTTAAACATAATACAGAGTACAAAACACAATCAAATGTACCCATAGTAGGAAAACAGCATGTAAAGGATTTGGGAATAATAATGTCTGACGACCTAACATTTAAGGAGCATAACCAAGCAAATATTGCAACTGCCAGAAAAATGATAGGATGGATTACGAGAACTTTCAAATCCAGGGATCCCATCACAATGGTTATACTCTTCAAGTCACTTGTGTTGTCCCGTCTTGAGTACTGCTCAGTACTCAATTCCCCCTTCAGAGCAGGAGAGATTGCTGAAATAGAGGGAATACAGAGAACATATACGGCACACATAGACGCAATAAGCACCTAAATTATTGGGATCGTCTCAAAGCCCTCCAAATGTACTCACTAGAAAGAAGACGAGAGATATCAAATAATACACACCTGGAAGATACTGGAGGGCCAAGTACCAAATCTACACAGTAAAATAACAACGTACTGGAGTGAACGATATGGAAGAAAATGCAGAATTTTTGCTCCAGTGAAGAACAGAGGTGCCATAGGCACAATCAGAGAACACTGTATAAACATCAGAGGTCCGCGGTTGTTCAACGTCCTCCCAGCAAGCATAAGAAATATTGCCGGAACAACCGGGCTGTGGTGGGTATGTGGGCCTGCGGGCCGCTCCAAGCAACAGCCTAGTGGATCAAACTCTCACAAGTCAAGCCTGGCCTTGGGCCAGGCTTGGGGAGTAGAAGAACTCCCAGAACCCCATCAACCAGGTATAGTACGATCAAATCCAATTTAATTAAAAAACTCCCCTGATACAGCAGGTTGTGTGTATTCGATTCCCTGCAATGATTGTGATTTTGTGTACCTTGGACAAACAGGAAAGTCCTTACAATTGCGGTTGTCACAACATGCTTATAGTATTAGAACTGCCCAAATGTCTAATGCATTGTATCTGCACACGAGTTTATGCGATCACAATATTAACTGAATGGGGCGAAAAGCATTACCAATTGTGGTTGTTTTGTGGAACAGAATTTGATTGAGTCTGCTCTAATCAGTCAGTGTCCAAATTTTCTTAATGTTAGTATGGGTATGTACAAACTAGATCCATTTTTAAGTTATAATATTGCACAACAGTTTAAGAAAAAACTCTGATAGAGAAGCTTACAATGTCTCATTACAAATTTATATTCATATATTGTGTGTTCATGAGGGTTTTCTTTAATCTTTATTCCTTATTCTCTGACCACTTAATCCTCTTTGACCATTCTAAGCTAAGCTATACCTGTTTCTGGTTAATTCTTTCCCTAGAGATGGGTGGTCAGGTTCCAGGTGTCGGCCGGTATCCTCTCTCTCTCTTCCCTTAGTCAGTCTGGTGTTGAAAAAGGCTTTAACAGGCGGAAACGTTCACTTTCTTTCATATCTCTCTGTGGATTTTCCGCATACATGCATGCATGCATGCATGCATGCATTTATGCATACATACACACATACATACACACATACATACATACATACATACATAATACATATAACTATACACATAATGTACCCGCATGTTTGATAATATAAATGAATATATCCATAATACAATTTTACCTAAATTATTATTTCATGTCCTTAGTCAGGACTCGGCAAATAACATGTGTCGCAACTGACAATAGGTCATGCTGAAAAAGACGCCTGATTAAGTCGTGATAAACCACATTAAGATAACTTCAAATAAATATAAGCTAAAGCAAACCTAGAGAACAAACTTATTTAAATGTGTTGGGTTTTCCGAAACAACAGTTCGATCCTAACGAAATTGCATGCACAGGCGTATCAGCATGAGCTACTAGTACCGATGTTCAGCTTGTGACCACAGCATCGCCTAACACTTACATCGCACAAAACATACATGTATGAACTTTGAGTCAGTTTCTCAAACTTTATCAAACACTTAATTTTTTTGTGTATAATCTACTAGCAAATGCTCCAACTGTCTAAATGTTCACCAACGTAACTTGAAAAACAAGAAAATAAATAATAAATCTAAAATTGAATATTGAAAACTTCAGATTTTGATATATATGCTACAGAAATATATAATATCACCTCTTGTTCATTTGGTGTTATTATGTTCTCAGAATAGCATATATCTTCATTTTCATAAATTTAGAATATAGGATTTCAGTATAGTTGATTGTAAAAAAACCAGCGTTGAATGTAATGAAACGCCATTTTCTGGGTGAGACCTGGAGGCTCCCCGGAGCTTTACCAGGCTGATATGCTAATGTCAGACTTTGGCATCAGTTATGTGTATGGAGTTCTAGGGCCTACCGGGGACCACGGCCAGAACCTGGCCCCCTCAGAGAGGCAAGGGGAGCAATGGCCTATAGACACCCCCGTGTGGTTGGAAGCATTCTATGTCTGCCATCGACCGGGTCAAGCATCCAGAAAGGTAAGCATTCCAAAACAAACCCCTATTCTGGTGAAAATTGCTACCTAAAGCTGAACTAGTGGATAGAACTCCTCAACAGAAAACAAGCAAACTAGTATGACGTCATACATCACCGCGCCGCTGTCTGCGCAGCTCCCCCCTCCCCGGGAGGGGCAAGGGGGAGCCCCAGATCTCCCACGCTGGCTATACACCCATCAGTTCTGAGGCTGGATGTCAAAACACGCGAAAAACCGCCGACCGGAGGGAGGGAGGGAGGGTTGCCGGGGAGCCTCCGGGTCTCACCCAGAAAATGGCGTTTCATTACATTCAACGCTGGTTTTCTAATCCCATCGGCTCCCCGGAGCTAACTACCCACAGAGGAAGGTCAAACGGACGGAACCGGGAGGCGGACACCACGCACCCCCCACGGAAGCGAGACAACCGGCAGCAAACGCCAACCCAAGGCGTCACAGCCCCGAAAAGTCCCGGGAACAACACGAGAACAATGAGCAGCAAGGCCCCCGTACGATCACCAAAAATCCAAGCCCGAAAGATCGCAAGGACACGTCGCCTAGACGGCAGCGAGAGCAGCGAATCCACGAACGCCGTGGGCATGGGGGAAGAACACAGGCAGCTTAGTTGCAAGAATCACGGCTGACAACCCGGGACACGATCACCCGCGAACCGGGAAGAACAGAACCGGATCAACGCAAAACGCGCACTGGACCCAAACGCCGTGGCACGCGAACAACAGCGGAGGGCCGCCACAGAACGCAAAACACGACACCCCCCGGCCCGACCAACGAAGCACCAACAAACCCTGGACCCCTCCAGAATGCAGCAGTCCCACCCCGTGCCAGAAAAGATGGAGACTGCTGCCACCGAACAACCAAAATGCTAAAACCGAAGGAGCAAGAAAACTCAGCGACCCGACCCCCAGAGGCACTTGCCAAAAGGAAAGAGCCGACGAAAAAACACCCCGGAACCAACCAACCAACCAACCGAGGAGAAGACAGAGCACGCTGACCAGAGACCAGGATGGTGCAAGCAGCGCACGAACAGGCTGGAGGTGAAACGACGCACGAGACAGCTTACTAACGGTGCAGAAGCAACACCAAGACCGAAAGCAAGCCAAAGCGGCTCCGCCAGCGCCGCACGAAAAGAGGCGACAGTATGTGGCAAGACGACGGCCCCCAACCCCCACCAGAAAACCAAGCCGAGAGTAAACCAAGCTAACAAGAGTAAACACCTAAGAAGGGACAGGAAAAGGAAGGACCGCCAAAATACCCCATATTGCCGCCAAGAGAAGCACGCAGGTGGGACACCTACCACGAAGCCACCTGACCACCAACCGGAGGCAAGACTGCGAGGCAGAACATAAGCAGCCCCGACAAGGCCCCTCCGAGCCCAGGAAAAAGGCGGAGCCGCGGGAAGATCTCGAGTGCGACCACCGAAACCCAGGCGGCACAAGGAGATGGAACGTCTGCCGAACAGAAAAACTCCCCAAAGCAAGCAAGCCCGCCAGGAGTTCAGAAACGACGGGTCCGACGCGAGACATCGCAAGACCCCAAAAAACCAACCGGCAGGGCAAGCTAGGAAACCAAAAAAGGCGGAAGGGTTGCCGACAGAACAGTACCCGAACCAAGAGGTACGAACAACTGCCATAGACCGAGACAAAGAAGCACACCACAGGACACAGGCTGAAAAAACGCTCAAGAAGCCCAGGAACACACGCAGAACACCCCTGCTGCAGAGGAGGCAGGAAGAAGAGCAGAAGCACAAAAACCCCAGGAAAACAGCAGCAAAGTGCCACACCACAACCGGACACAGGAACAAGGACACGCCACCGCGAAACACGGTACCAATGCAAACGTGCAGTAGCAGCAACAAGCACCACCACAACATTCAACATGTAAATAGCAACTCGCTTCTGCAAAGGCAGAGAACGGAGCAGGCAGACCCCAGACAGGGCCAGCAGAGACACGACGAAACCCAGCAGGCCCAGAAACCTGCACACCAGGCGACCGACGGCGGAGAAACCCCGCTCGATACCTGCTGCATGGGGTACTGGGAGCTCATTTACACCCCAAGCCCGGCCTGAGGCCAGGCTAGACCAGCCAGAGGGTGGCCCACCAGGCAGCTGCATGGAGCGGCTCGCAGGCCCACATACCCCCACAACCAGGATGGGCCGAAACTTCTATTCGAAAACAGGCTAGTGTGCCCCGGAAGTCCACGGACATACCAGCAATAAGGCTTATGCTCGCAAGTAGGTCGTGTAACAACCGCAGACCTCTGATGGTAATACAGTGTTCCCCAATTGTGCATATAGCACCACTGCACACCACTGGTACTATCCCGCAAGTTCTACCAGATAGGCGGGACCCAAGAGCCAGAGCTCAAACCCTGCAAGCACAGCCAGGAGCCTTACCAGGTGAGTACAGAACCAACCCCACAACCCCCACACCACACATTTTGATTCAAAAGGTGACACCCCTAGGGTCAACACTTGCAGCAGAGGAGCTCCAGCATATTTCAACAATCCTAAGTATTGTAGTACAGGTTGATGGTAGTGAGTGGTGTCCCAGAGAACATAAAGGTATAGTGCTCTTGAAAAATAGGTGAGATAACAGGAAAGTGCTAAGGGAAGTGAAAAATCGGATGAGAAAAAGTTGCCCTAGTGTTTACAGTGCAGAGAAGAACATTCAAGATGGCCACTGGCAAGGGGAAAAACAAAACAGAGCTTGATTTTGAGGGATTCAATGAAGAAAGCATTGATATTAGTAGTCTACATAACAAGTTGGTAAATTTAGATACTATAGTGAACTCTCATGTAGAAATAATTAGTAAATTGAAAGAAAGTAATGACCATTTGAATAGCAAAGTTTTATGTCTTGAGGGTTTAGTGAAAGACTTGCGCAAGGATAAGAATCAATTGGAAACAAATTGCAAAGCCATGGAAGAAGAAAATAAACTCTTAAAAATAGCTTTGGAAGAAGTTAAAGTAAATTTAAACATAAATGACTACAATAGGTTAGGCAAGGAAATTCAACAGGAGAAACAGCTTTTGTCAGCACAGATGGAGGAAGTTACACAGGGAATAGAACAGTGCAAGATATGCAACTCACTTATGCACAAGTGGCCAAGGAGAAGAAAAAAATAGAAGAAGCAGTAAAGGAAGTCAAACACTGCAGCAACCAAGATAAAACAAACATTAGGCTAGAAGTGAGGAAAGAATTGGCATCTAACCCGAAGTTGGTGCAAAACACAGTTGATCGGAGTAAGTCCCTGATCATTTTTGGCTGCAAAGAAAAGGCGATAACATCTAGGTCAGAAAGAGCTGCAGAAGAAGCTAAAGTAGTAGATAAAATTGTTGGCCTCGTGGAAGGTCTTACAAACAGAGAGAATGTGTGCGAATACAGGAGAATAGGCAGGTACGTAAAAGGGAAAGATCGACCTTTGAGGATCACCCTAAACGGTGCCAAACAGATGGAAGAAGTACTAAGGAATGCTAGAAAATTGCAAAGGGATGAGGATGGGAAAGGGTGGTCGTTAAGACGAGATCTTTCAAAAGAAGATAGAGAGAAGCTGAAACTGAACCTCGCCGAGGCAAAACATTTAAATGAGAGCAGGAATGAAGAAGAAATAAATTTTTTTTTCTACAAAGTGATAGGGGTAGGCAAACCAGTAAAGTGGTACATAAAGGCAAACCAACAAAATCAATAGAGAGAGGGGGAGTGAAGAATAAGGAGAGGGGGAACAAGTTCCTGAAGATTGCATACACCAACATAGATGGAGTGAGATCGAAGATACTGGAGTTAAGTGATGTAATACAGCTGCAGACACCAGACATTGTTGCACTCACGGAGACAAAACTTGAAGATGTAATTTTAAATGAGGTCATATTCCCAAGGGGCTACTCAATTTGGAGACGGAACAGAAAAATTAGGAAAGGCGGTGGCGTTGCTGTGCTGGTAAAAGAACACCTAAAGGTGAACGAAATAATGACTGCCAATCCACAAGAAGTTGACATAATAGCACTAGAGATCTGCTATGAGGATGATAAACTAATGATGATAAATGCATATAGTCCACCGCCAAGCAGCACATGGTCAAAGGAGGAGCTAGATAGTAAACGTGAAGGTCTTATAACAATAATGAGAGAGATTATAGCGAGAGCGGATAACGATAGATCACGACTGTTGATAGTCGGTGACTTCAACTTGAAATCCATAGACTGGGAAGCATATGAAGCTAAAACAGAAGATTTTTGGACCTGTAAATTTGTAGACCTCATCCTGGAAACATTCTTGTATCAACATGTTAAACAAGCTACGAGGATGAGGGAAGGGGACGTTCCCTCCATGCTAGGTTTGATATTTACCAGGAAGGAGGAAGAGATATTTGACATTCAGTACCTTCCTCCCTTGGGTAAAAGTGACCATGTCTTTTTGGGAATAAAGTATGCAATGCGTTATAAGCTGGAAGAAAATAAGGAGGTTGAAGCAGTTGAAAAACCAGACTTCAGGAGAGGACATTATGGTGACCTTAGAAATTTTTTTAGTGAGTATAATTGGACAGACTTGATGCTAGGCAAGGAAGTGAATGAGATGTATGGCAAGTTTTGTGAAATATATGATAAAGGCACAAAAAAATTTATACCAAAACAGAGATGCAGAACTAGGAAACAGGATTGGTTCAATAGAAATTGCGAGAGGGCTAGAGACCGAAAGACACAAAAATGGAATCAATACAGGAAGAGGCCGAACCCCCAAACATACCAGCGATACAAAGATGCGAGAAACAACTACACGGCAGTGAGGAGAGAGGCAGAAAGAAATTTTGAAAAAGGGATTGCGGACAAATGTAAAACAGAACCAGGTCTATTCTATAAATTCATAAACAACAAATTGTAGGTAAAGGATAATATTCAGAGGTTGAAAATGGGAAATAGATTCACGGAAGATGAAAAGGAAATGTGTGAAACACTGAACGAAAAGTTCCAAAGTGTGTTTGTACAAAATGAAATCTTTAGGGAACCAGATACAATAAGAATTCCACAGAACAACATAGAGCGGATAGAGGTGTCTAGAGACGAAGTGGAAAAAATGCTCAAGGAGCTCGGTAAGAACAAAGCAGCTAGCCCAGATGGCGTTTCACCATGGGTTCTGAGAGAATGTGCATCTGAGCTCAGCATTCCACTTCACCTGATCTTTCAGGCATCCCTGTGTACAGGAATCGTAGCAGACGGGTGGAAACAGGCTAACATAGTTCCAATCTACAAAAGTGGCAGCAGGGAAGACCCCCTCAATTATAGACCTGTATCATTGACAAGTGTAATAGTGAAAGTATTGGAAAAACTAATCAAAACTAAATGGGTAGAACACCTAGAGAGAAATGATATAATATCAGACAGACAGTATGGTTTTCGATCTGGAAGATCCTGTGTATCGAATTTACTCAGTTTCTATGATCGAGCCACAGAGATATTACAGGAAAGAGATGGTTGGGTTGACTGCATCTATCTGGACCTAAAAAAGGCTTTCGACAGAGTTCCACATAAGAGGTTGTTCTGGAAACTGGAAAATATTGGAGGGGTGACAGGTAAGCTTCTATTATGGATGAAAAATTTTCTGACTGATAGAAAAATGAGGGCAGTAATCAGAGGCAATGTATCAGAATGGAGAAATGTCACAAGTGGAGTACCACAGGGTTCAGTTCTTGCACCAGTGATGTTTATTGTGTACATAAATGATCTACCAGTTGGTATACAGAATTATATGAACATGTTTGCTGATGATGCTAAGATAATAGGAAGGATAAGAAATTTAGATGACTGTCATGCCCTTCAAGAAGACCTGGACAAAATAAGTATATGGAGCACCACTTGGCAAATGGAATTTAATGTTAATAAATGTCATGTTATGGAATGTGGAATAGGAGAACATAGACCCCACACAACCTATATATTATGTGAGAAATCTTTAAAGAATTCTGATAAAGAAAGAGATCTAGGAGTGGTTCTAGATAGAAAACTATCACCTGAGGACCACATAAAGAATATTGTGCAAGGAGCCTATGCTATGCTTTCTAACTTCAGAATTGCATTTAAATACATGGATGGCGATATACTAAAGAAATTGTTCATGACTTTTGTTAGGCCAAAGCTAGAATATGCAGCTGTTGTGTGGTGCCCATATCTTAAGAAGCACATCAACAAGCTGGAAAAGGTGCAAAGACATGCTACTAAGTGGTTCCCAGAACTGAAGGGCAAGAGCTACGAGGAGAGGTTAGAAGCATTAAATATGCGAAAACTAGAAGACAGAAGAAAAAGAGGTGATATGATCACTACATACAAAATAGTAACAGGAATTGATAAAATCGACAGGGAAGACTTCCTGAGACCTGGAATTTCAAGAACAAGAGGTCATAGATTTAAACTAGCTAAACACAGATGCCGAAGAAATATAAGAAAATTCACCTTCGCAAATAGAGTGGTAGACGGTTGGAACAAGTTAAGTGAGAAGGTGGTGGAGGCCAAGACCGTCAGTAGTTTCAAAGCGTTATATGACAAAGAGTGCTGGGAAGACGGGACACCACGAGCGTAGCTCTCATCCTGTAACTACACTTAGGTAATTACACTTAGGTAATTACACATGAAAAAGGTGGGTCCCCTGAATGACTCTAGCATGGGTTGGACATGCACATGAGGGGGACAGGAAGGGTTGAAAAAAGGGACAGTCACTGGTGTGCCAACGGTCTCAGTCGTACAAAAATATACCTAAATAAAGACAGGTATATAAACAACACCGCATCAGCCCCCGGCCAAAAGACGCCAGACCACTCAGACCAAAACAAACTCCACAGCGCATGCGCATGACATGCAGGCCGAACCGCACAACCCTCTCTGCGGGAAGGCGCCAACCAGGACTACTGCACTAGAAAAGTAGCCAAAAGAGAAAGCAGGAACAATAAAACCGGCCAACGAAGCAAAGACAGAGCCCAAAAAGGAACCCAACCGGGCCACAAGCAGCCCAACAAAGCAACAAGTAGCCCAACAGGGCTACAAGTAGCCCAACCGGCCCACAAGTAGCCCAACCGGCCCACAAGTAGCCCAACCGGCCCACAAGTAGCCCAACCGGGCCACAAGTAGCCCAACCGGCCCACAAGTAGCCCAACCGGACCACAAGTAGCCCAACCGGGCCACAAGTAGCCCAACCGGGCCACAAGTAGCCCAAAACGGCGACAAGGACAAGGAGCCGACAGACGTTCCAATAATGTGGGAAGTAGCGAAAAACCTTTCCAAACCCTCGAGAACACAGAAGCCAACACTAGTCCCGAAGGCACACAAAGGCACAGGCGCACCCGAGATCAGAAGTAACGTAGAACCCCAAGAACGGGGAAACATGACGAAAACACCGTCCCAAAAAAGGGTGGGAGGAAACATCCACCCACAGGACGGAACCAACCGACTCAAAGGCCAAGGAACCGAGCCGGGAGAGGGGCCGATGCCCAACAGCACGTACGGCGAGTGGGGAGGAAAGACCCCACTCCGCGTAACCACAGGCCCCGGCTAGAGGGGGATAAAAACCCCCACAGGGTCCAACAGGGCCAAGGCCCACCCAAGTCAGCCCCTCCCCAGCCCCGGGAACCTACACAACAGGCCCCGGGGCCGAGCCGTTCCCCCAAAGCCCAGGCTGTACCAGAAAACCGGGGCAGCCGTGAAAACACTAAGGAAGGGAGCCCACTGGCAGACTCTTACAACACGACCTGAGGAACAGGCTCAAATGCCTCCGTCACTACCCCGGAAGGGGAATTCCCCGAGACTGCCCGAGTCTCAACACCATCAAAACCCCGCCCCGAACCTACAGACGGTAAGGAACCGGATGCAGGCAGGAAGGGTGATCCAGGGGGAAAGACAAGGGGGTGTGGATGAAACCGAAGCAACCAACACCCCCAAGTCCCAAAACGAACCAAAACGGGGCAGCCCCGGGGCACCCGGGGAGGAAACCACGAGAACGTTGCCACCACCAAGGCTCAAGTGCAACGTCCCTGCTGCCCGCACCAGCTTAGTCAACACAACTGGGTAACCGAGCCACAACGAGCAACCAAACTCGCAGGACTCCGAGTCGAAGGTGTCACCGACCCCACAGGCAGCAGACGGAGGCAAAACAGAGAGTCACCCAAAGACAAAGAGTGAGAGCAACCCTCAAACTCGCTGGAAGCGAGGGGGGG
Organism: Procambarus clarkii; assembly: GCF_040958095.1. Taxonomy (NCBI): domain Eukaryota; kingdom Metazoa; phylum Arthropoda; class Malacostraca; order Decapoda; family Cambaridae; genus Procambarus; species Procambarus clarkii. Next base: position 29,921,478 of record NC_091195.1, read on the forward strand.
ACTCTGGGGTCACATCCATCGGACCCGCGCGCCCCCAGGGGTTTCCCAGGGTCCAGAGCGTTTACTATAAGAGGACTCGCGCTCAGGTAATCCCAGGCAGGGTACTGCTAACCGGCACCCAAAACTACCAAACAACTTTCTAAGAGCTGAACCCCCGGGACGTGTACACTCACGGGGACCTAGCAGGGGGTACCACCAGAAAATACTCAGAACACAAGGGGCAAGAACGAAGGCAAATCCCCCACCAGGTAGATGAACAAAAAGAAAAAGAAAACCCCGCAAGAGGACAGCGTACCCAAGCGGAATAGAGCTGGCCGCCATGATTGGTAAAGACAAGCTGCACAGTACCCTGCGCCCCACCAGTGCAAAAACTGTCCCTTACTCTAAGGCGAACAAGGGAGACAGAACACCCGAGCACACAAAGACCGGCCGAAAACCAAGCAGTAAACGGCCTAGCAGGGGCAGGACCCAAGGAACTTGTGGAAGGTGACCCCAAGCCCCAAGGGCAGTACTTACAGGGCACCTAGGGAAGGGAACCCTAGGCGCATGCAGCCCGAGTACTGGAGAATCACTCCCGGCTCACACACCACCTAGAAAACAGACACCACACTCTAAGTACAGTGCTGAAACAACCACTGGAGCCGGAGCACATAACCGGTGGCTATAGCATCAGCCGAAGAACTGATGGGTGGATAGCCGGCGTGCGAGGTCTGGGGCTCCCCCTTGCCTCTCCCTGGGAGGGGGGAGCTGCGCAGACAGCGGCGCGGTGACGTATGACGTCATACTAGTTTGCTTGTTTTCTGTTGAAGAGTTCTATCCACTAGTTCGGCTTTAGGTAGCAATTTTCACCAGAATAGGGGTTTGTTTTGGAATGCTTACCTTTCTGGATGCTTGACCCGGTCGATGGCAGACATAGAATGCTTCCAACCACACGGGGGTTTCTATAGGCCATTGCTCCCCTTGCCTCTCTGACGGGGCCAGGTTCTGGCCATGGTCCCCGGTAGGCCCTAGAACTCCATACACATGACTGATGCCAAAGTCTGACATTAGCATATCAGCCTGGTAAAGCTCCGGGGAGCCGACGGGGCTCCCCCCAGAAAAGTTGTCAATATGGCATTTGAAATATGCACCAAATGCAGGCGATGAGTCACAATAACGTGGCTGAAGTATGTTGACCAGACCACACACTACAAATTGAAGGGACGACGACGTTTCGGTCCGTCCTCGACCATTCTCAAGTCGATTGTGATGGGGAGGTAGGGACAGGCATTAAATAGGCAAGAGAGAGCTGAGGAGGAAAGTCAGGTGTAGGGGATAGTAGTAATGAGAACTGCAGCAGGCCTATTGGCCCATACGAGGCAGCTCCTATTATAACCACCGAAGGAGAAGTAATAGGAATAAGAAGAGGATAGCAAGGGAGCGTAGGAGAAGACAAGGAACAGAAAAAGGGAGAAGAGAGAAAGAAAGGGAAAGAGAAAGAAAGAAATGGAAGGGGGAAAGCTTATGTTAAGTCACGTTTGTTAGAAAGATTAGAGCATTTGAGTGTATACTGTGAAAGGGAAGAGTCCACAGCAACAAAGCCAGGACTCAAGTTCATGTTGGGTACATTGTTAATAAGAGCCGATTCTACAAGACGGCGTCTGTGTAGAGTAGAGGCAGGAAAGATTATTTTGGAGGAAGACCAATCAATGGGATGATTAGAATCCCTCACATGGCAGAAGAGAGCATTGTTAGTGTCTGCAGACATAACACTTCTCTTGTGTTCTTTAAGTCTGTCATTCAGTGTACGGCCAGTTTCGCCAAAGTATTGGAGAGGACAAGATGAACAGGAAATAGAGTAGACACCAGCAGCATTAGAAGCAGGAGCAGTGTGAACTAGATTGCTACGAAGTGTGTTAGTTTGTCGAAAGGCGAGTTTAATGTCAAGAGGACGAAAGGTATTGGTAAAAGTTTTGAGTTCAGATATGAAGGGAAGGCATAGTACAGTGCTACTAGTGTTGGAAGCAGGTTTAGGATGAAAGAAATTTTGTTTAGCTTGAGAGTGGGCACAGTTGATGAAATGCAAAGGATAACCAAGGCGAGAGAATGATTTGTAGATAAAGGCAATTTCAGAATCAAGAAACTGAGGGTCGCTGATGCGTAGAGCGCGGAGGAAGAGAGAGACGAGGACACTTTTCTTAACAGAAAGAGGATGGTAGGAAAAGAAGTGAATGTACATGCCACTATGCATGGGTTTACGGTAAACAGAGAAAGAGAACCCAGACACAGAGCTGTGAACATGAACATCAAGAAAAGGAAGGAGGGAATTAGATTCCCACTCAACTTTGAAATGGATAGAAGGAGCCAGATTGTTAAGAGAGGCGAGGAAAGGCTGGAAAAGATTAAGGTCATGAGGCCATAAAGCAAAAATGTCATCAACATAGCGAAGCCAGAGAGAGGGACGAGTATCAATAGAAGGAAGAAGAACAGTTTCGAAGTATTCCATGTAGAAATTAGCAAGAACAGGGGAGAGAGGGGAACCCATAGCGACACCGAAAGTTTGAGTGTAATATTTACCGTTGAAAGAGAAAGAGTTAGATTCAACACAGAGTCTAATGAGATCGAGGAAAACGTCAGTGGGAAGTGGGAGAGGAAGGAGACCCTCTGACGCCTTCTGTCTGAGGAAAGAGAGAACGTCATCGAGCGGAACATTAGTGAACAGAGAGTCGACATCAAGACTAAGCATTTTACAAGAGGGTTGCAGGCACAGTCTTTCTATGAAGTCCTGAGAGTGACGAAGGTGGGCAGGGGAAAAAGTGCCAAGGTAAGGTGTCAGGGTTTTAGCGAGCCAGGAGGCAAGAGGATAGCTGACAGAGCCCCGTGAAGAAATGATAGGACGAAGAGGAACACCAGGTTTATGAGTCTTAGGAAGACCATAGAAATAAGGAAGAGAAGGGCAGATGACACGGAAACGTTTAATGAGATCAAAGTCAGGAGGGCAAAGACTAGAGAGCTGTCTTAGTTTGCGGTTAAAGGAAGTTTTGAGGCGATCCAAAGGGTTAGAAGTCAGAGGAGCATAAGTGTAAGAGTCAGAGAGCAAGACATCTGCTTTTCGGAGGTAGTCCTCATGGTCAAGGACAACCACCGAATTGCTTTTGTCTGAAGGAAGGATAAGAATAGAGTTGTTAGATTTCAGGGAGGCAAGGGCAAGCTGGAAGCGACGAGGAAGGTGGTTATTTTTAGAAAACAAGCTGTCAAGAACGGGGATAAGGGCCCCTCTAAAGAGGGGCCCTTATCCCCTCTTTAAAAATAAGGGATTAAAAAATAATCTTTCCTGCCTCTACTCTACACAGACGCCGTCTTGTAGAATCGGCTCTTATTAACAATGTACCCAACATGAACTTGAGTCCTGGCTTTGTTACTGTGGACTCTTCCCTTTCACAGTATATACTCAAATGCTCTAATCTTTCTAACAAACGTGACTTAACATAAGCTTTCCCCCTTCCATTTCTTTCTTTCTCTTTCCCTTTCTTTCTCTCTTCTCCCTTTTTCTGTTCCTTGTCTTCTCCTACACTCCCTTGATATCCTCTTCTTATTCCTATTACTTCTCCTTCGGTGGTTATAATAGAAGCTGCCTCGTATGGGCCAATAGGCCTGCTGCAGTTCTCATTACTACTATCCCCTACACCTGACTTTCCTCCTCAGCTCTCTCTTGCCTATTTAATGCCTGTCCCTACCTCCCCATCACAATCGACTTGAGAATGGTCCAGGACGGACCGAAACGTCGTCGTCCCTTCAATTTCTAGTGTGTGGTCTGGTCAATATGCACCAAATTTAGAAAAAAAACAGCGTTGAACGTAATGAAACGATATTTTCTGGGCGAGTCCCCGAGGCTCCCTGGAGCTATCCAGGCTGATATGTACATCCCTAACTTTGGCATCAGTGTGGATGGAGTTCTAGGACCAACCGGGGACCACAATCAGAACCTGGTCCCTTCAGAGAGGCACGAGGAGAAATGGCCCATAGAAATGCACATGTGATTTGGAGCATTCTCTATCTGCCATCGACCGGGACAGGCACCCAGAAAGGTAAGCACCCAAAACAAACAGCTATTCTGGTTAAAACGACTAAAATAGCCCACCTAGTGGACAGAACTCCCCAAATGAAAAACAAGCATACGAGCATGACCTCACACGAGCCGTGCCGCATGTATGCGAAGCTCCCCACTCACTGGGAGGGGAAAGGGGGAGCCCAAGACCCCCTTGCCAGCAATCCACCCACCAGTTCCGAGGCTGGATGTCAAAAACACCCAAAAACCGTCGATCAGAAGGGGGGAGGGTTGCCGGGGAGCCTCCAGGACTCTCCCAGAAAATGGCATTTCATTACATTCAACGCTGGTTTTCTGGGAGCAGAAAAGCCAGAAAAGTTCCCAGAAAAGTTCTCTGGGAGCCTCTTCGGCTCCCCAGAGCTACTTCACCAAAGACGAAAACTAGAGGGACTTACCCAGGAGGCAGTCGGTGCTCACATCTCAACTCAAAGTTGAGACAACAGGTCGCAACCGCCGACCAAAAGCAACACAGGCCTGATTAGGCCCAGGAACATTCACAAGGTAGCGTGTAGCCAGAACCCTGTTTGACCGCCAAAAACCCTGTGCCCAACTGTCAGCCCAGGACATGTTACCGAAGACGGCAGCAAGCGCAGCAAACTTACAAACATCATAGGCATATGGATAGACCACAGGCTGGCTTGCCCGAATAACCTTGAGGACGACCTGAGAGACCCGAACCCAAGAACAGGGAGGAAGGGAAACTGGATCAACCCAAAGTGCGTCCCCAGCCACAGAGACCTGTGGCGCGCAAATAACGGCGGAGAGCCTCAACTGGACACAACACATGATACATCCCTGGCCTGACCAAGCATCAACAACCCAAGAACCCCTCTGGAAAGCAGCAGTCTCATTCTTTGCCAGAAAAGAAGGAGACGGCTGCAAACGAACAAACTTATCACAATGACCAGAGAGCAGAAACCCCTGTGCCGGAGGAGAGCATGAAGCTCCACCACCCTACCCGCAGAGGCTAATGCCAACTAAAGAAGAGAGCTTTGGAAAACCATCCTGAACCGAAGAAGGCCATAACAAACCGAGGTGAAGACAGAAACGAGAGCACTCTGTCCAAAGACCAGAACTGTTCAGGCGGCGCATGAGCAGGCCGCAGGTGAAACAATGCCCAAGACAGCTTGCGAAAGTGAAAAAGTAATATCAATACCGAAAGCAAGTTGCAGCGGTTCCGCCAACACCACATGATATGAGGCGACAGTATTCAGCATAAGATGATGGTTGTTGGAAAGTTTCAACACTAATACATCCTTATTGTATCATAATACATCACCATTGCATACTAGGCATAGTGATCCTACTAATTGTAGTAAGTATTAACATAAATAAATATTTTCCTATCTGCGCATCATTTACCAAATTCTTCCCACATAAAGGGAAGTATTGTGTTAGATAATATCCAGCAGAGACAAAATTATTGTCAACATGCCAGAGAATTGAATAATATTCTCGCCCCTTTGTCAGTATTCTTTACAAGAATAAATACCTGATAATATAACAACTAGTGATCCAATAACAACGAGTTAACTAAAAGATCAATATATAACAGTTTATCTGTTATCTTAAACTAACATGGAGGAAACAAATTCTCTCCATTTCTTGTTTAATATGAACACTGTTCATATTTATTATTATTCAACGAGAATTTAAACAACATATAACTCCCTATAATTGCGACCCTATTCTCATTAACTTATTAAGTAGAGTAATTACAAGGAAAAGAATTTTCCGTTTCTACTAAAATATGTTGCGCATGTGCGAGAGGGGGGGGAGACACGAAACATTCATGCGTGTGGACGACGTTATAGACAACGTGGCAGCCATCAGTCCAGGGAGAGGTGAAGCTTTCGTCAACTACATGATCGGCGAATCAATTAATTCAACAACAACTCAACGGTAAATTCATTGAAGTTGTTGATAATGATGACCGAAAAACAGGTCACTATCTACCCCATCACTCTGTAATGAAAGATTCAGTGACGACACCAATATGTATCGTTTTTAACTGTAGTGCCAAAGTGAAGGCAAATAGCGTGTCCTTAAATGAGTGTCTCCAAACGGGACCTAGCCTAACACAAAGGCTATACGACGTATTATTACAATTCCGTAATGGTATTTTTGCTTATACTGCTGATATCAGTAAAGCTTTCCTTAGAGTAGGCTACAAGAAGAGGATCGTGATTTTACCAAATTTCTCTGGATTAAGGATCCACTGGACCCTAACAGTGACGTCATTATACCTACAGGTTTGCCTTCGGTGCTATTCGGAGCGACCTCTTCACCGTTTCTACTTCCAGCAACGTTAGATACACATTTGAAGAAGTCAAATAGCCCTTATAAGGCAGAAATTAGTGACAACTTGTATGTATACAATTTCCAGGGAACAACTAATGACAAATTTAAATTGGTAGAAATTTACCATGAGGCTAATCATGAGTTGCTTGGAGCCAATATGCCACTGCAGTCATGGGCCTCAAACAATAAAACCAAACTAAATAAATTAGAAATGGTATCTATAGCTAAGGTACACCCTTACTACTAGGTGAACAGGGGCATTTGGTGATAGTAAATGCTCTCATCAGGCAGGGCTCATCACCTTCTCTCATATTTCATGTTCAGCAGTGTTTATTTACTTAATAACTACGGGTATAATATCTTGCTATTATAAAACTAATTCTAATATCATAAAAGACATATTTACTCAAAGTTTCAAGCAGAGAATGCATATATAACTAACACGAAGGACTTCTCTTCACGAGATTCAATTTTTATAATCTTTTGTTTAAGTTCCAAAATCTTAAAATTGATCCCAGTGTTATGTAGTAGAGACAAATTGAGTTATATCCAGTTTACGTAAAGCTACGAGTGGTCGAAACCACACTTAGATCCCGGGCCAAACTTACGAAGGTTTTCGACTTAGTGTAGCTACCTGAATACCGACGTAGCCGCCACGAAGGCGCTAAGAAGGAAAACATTCGTAGCCAAGAAGAAAAACCTTCCTAAGTACCTTCGTGAATCTGGCCCCAGAGACATATCTGAAGATAATGACTCTGAACCCCCTGTACATAAATTGTGGGATTTGAACACTTTAGGTATTGTCCATGAAAATCCTAGGCCAGATGATAAATGGACTTATCAGCAATACCTGGATACTGTTGTATATAAAGATAAACAGTTTTGGGTGAAGTTGACATGGAAGTTGAATCAACCACAGCTTCCAGTTAATTATTTTATGGAAGCATCCTAATTTAAATCTCAATTAATAAGGTTGCAGAAACAACCTGATAAATTAAATTTGTATCACGAATTGATACAACAGCAGCTCAATAGTAAATTTATAGAAGTAGTTGATAATGATAACCATAAAACAGGTCACTATTTACCACATCACGCTGTAGTGAAGAGAGTCATTGACGACACCAATAAGAATAGTCTTCAACTGCAGTGCCAAAATAAAGGCAGTCCGAGTGTCTTTGAATGAATGTCTACAAACTGGACCTAGCCTAACACAAAGGCTACAAGATGTACTAATACAATTCCGCTCTGGTATTTTCGCTCATACTGCGGATATCAGTAAAGCTTTCTTACGAGTAGGCTTGCAAGAAGAGGATTTTACCAAATTCCTCTGGGTCAAGGATCCACAGGATCCTAATAGTGACGTCATCACCTACCGGTTTGCTTCCGTGCTGTTTAGGGCAACCTCTTCACCGTTTCTTCTCCAAGCTTCATTGGATACACATTTTAAGAAGTCAAATAGTCCCTATAAAGCCGAAATCAGTAACAACCTGTACGTGGACAACTTCCATGGAAACGCTAATAATGAAATTGAATTGATAGAAATTTACCATGAGGCTAACCGTGAGTTACTAGGAGCCAATATCCCTCTACAATCATGGGCCTCTAATAACAAACAATTCAACCAAATGATCGAGAATGAGTTTCCCGACTATCAGGTACCTACAAAATTAAAGGTTCTGGGCAGGGAATGGAACACCATTACCAACGAGATGAATGTCAAGTCAGTACAAACAATTAATTCAACCCTTACCATGAGAAATTACTCTCGTATGTCAGTCAACCATTTGACCCTTTGGGCTTACTTAGCCCTATTTTAATAAGGTGCAAACTCCTCATGCAGGAATGCTGGCAGAAAAATATGGAATGGGATGATCCGTTGCCAACTGAGTTGCAAGATAAATGGCAAACACTCACAATGGATTTCAATCAATTAGGTGTTTTCAAATTTCCTTGTAATGCTTCAGGACAAAACTTACCCACCAATTTGCAAGTCTTTTGCGATGCCTCTGGTAAAGCGTACAGCGCTGCAGCCTACTTAGTCAATAATGCACAATCATTTTTACTCACATCAAAAGCAAGAGTTTCTCCAATCAAAAAGAGATCTTTACCTTAAATGGAGTTGACTGCATTGCTGGTGGGGAGTAAGATTGGCTCATTGCCTGACCAAGACACTCAATAATATTCACTTTGGTGAAATCGTAGTGTGGTCAGACAATGAGGCAGTCTTACAATGGGTAAGAAACAATAATAATAAAACTCCCTACGTCAGCAATCGTGTTAAGGAAATCCATGAATTATCTGCAGGATATAAACTTAGACATGTTCCTACCAAGGGACAATACATGCAGATTACTTTCAAGAGGTTTATCATTAAAACAGCTGATCAAGTCTTCGATGTGGTTTAATGGACCTTCATAGCTTGTTAGTGGTCAGTGGCCTAAACAGAAACCACAAGTCATAGTGACCAATATCACTACTCCCATGACAGACCCAGAATCTCATCAGCCCTTAGCTATTAACCCTCACAATTATTCCAACTTGAGTAAGTTACTAAGAGTAATGGCACATGTATTTGATTTTCTTGCTAAGATAGGAATCGGGCATAGATTTCCCAATCCTATCCTCTATTGGAGCAAACGTGCACAACAAGAGACATATTAGTCTCTTATATATTAAATATATATATTAAATTATATATATTTATTATATTAAAACTTAGTATTAAGTTTTAGTCTTTAATGTTTTTCCTGCCCGAAATGCTTTGCGTAATAGTGGCTTTAGGCATTGTATGTACCAGCTCTATCTATAAACCTAGCAATTTTTGTAAAAATCTCTTGTATGTATGTACCTTACCTGAATAAACATTTATTTATTTATTTATTTATTTATTTATTTATTTATATGGAAGTGAATATGAAAATCTTACAGACATAATTAACCAAGTCTCTAGGTATCTGGTATGATGCCAACACCTATAATATATTAAGGTGTGGAGGGACGTCTGCTTCATGCAGAAATTGATTTGGATACAAAAAATCCAATACTTCTACCACGTCACCATCTTATCATGAAACTTCTAGTTCTACACCACCATCAATATGGTACTTTGCATGGTGGAGTGTTAGACACTCACCGACCTAAGACAGAAATATTGGCTTCCCCAAAGTCGTCAAACTGTCAAATCACTTATTAAGTCTTGTGTAAACTGCAGGAGGTACGACGCTCGAGTGTGTCCTTACCCAGGACCTCCACCACTCCCTAAGGAGAGAGTAGTCCATCTTCGTCCCTTTGAGACCACTGGTGTCGATTATACAGGAGCCTTCTCACTGGCACTCCAGATAAGGTACCAGTGAAGGCATATATTTGCCTCTTCATGTGTGCAACCACACGAGGCGTACACTTAGAAGTGACTTCTGACATGAGTGCAGAGACCTTTATCCAAACCTTTCGTAGATTTGCTGCACGCAGATCCTGCCCCAAACTAATGATATCCGACAATGGATCAAATTTTGTGGCTGGAGAAGCCTGCCTACGAGAGATATGGAATCACCCAGAAGTGCAATTCTGTAATGCAAAAACGACAATGCCACTGGAAATTTATACCTCCCAGAGCCCCCTGGCAAGGTGGTTTCTACAAACGCATGGTGGGGACTGTCAAGAAATATTTCAGGAAGACCTGGCATCGACAGAAAATTAGTTTCCCTGAATTACAAACACTCGTCGTAGTAATTGAGGAGCGAGTCAACAACCACCCCTTGACTTACCTATCGGATGACTTCTCTCGGAGAGAACCCCTGAGTCCCTCACATTTAATCCATGGAAGCCTACTGAGCCCTCTGATACCTTTAGCAGAAGAGGATCCAGTCGACCCTTCGCATGTGACTAGGAGTGATTTAGTGGAAAGTTATCAACATCTTTCGAGGGTAGTCGAGAAGTGGAATGAGGTGTGGACTCGAGAGTACTTCACAGCTCTAAGGGAATACCACTACGGAGCTTCGAGCCCCTATAACAAAGTCCAATTCAAACCAGGAGATCTAGTGTTGATCGACAGTGATGGCCCCAGGTCAGAGTGGCCTATAGGCAAGATTGTCTCTGTTCACCCAGATCACCAAGGTGTCCTGAGAGTAGTACAGGTTTTGTGCCAAGGCACTACTACCCTAAAAACATTAGAAGTTGGTACCTCTGGAATTAGCTGAACGAGAGTGTTCTACAGAACCGACTTTACCTACAGTTTCCGAGGACAACAATTCTGATCCACCGAGCACCCGACTACTTAGAGCCGCTGCTGAACAATGCAAACGGAAACTACAACAATATTATATCTCTGACTAAGAGCAAATAATTTACCATACAATTTAAGGTAGTCATGATGATACCGTGCTGTGATGTCCAGTAACTAATCAGTTACAAGTCACAGTGACCCTGGACGTTTACCTCACTGTTGATTCTAAGTCTCCTTAACTTGAATGATTTAACCATTAATTTAATTTGTGTAGGCTACAGACTACACCATTATTATATCTAGAGAATATCTCCGAGTTTACAAGACTTTAAGACTTATGTACTAGCTCTATCTATAAATCCAACAACTTTTGTGTCTCACCTTGTATGTATGTACTTTACCTGAATAAGTATTTGTATAACCATTACACGTCATAGTGACATAAGTCACTGAGTACATTGTAGGCTTTAGTAGTTAGTAACTTTAGATGATTTAATAATTCAATGTTTCCGCATTTAACATACTTTCCCTAAGACGACTTAGTCTTATCTGTCTTTGACAGATTCGGGACATTTGTTATGTGCGTACTAACATACAAACTTTAGAAAAACTTTGGAATAGGTACGTCAGCACATAACACTGAACTGCGACCCGAGGATTCCCCCCACCCCCTCCCCGGAGTTATGTTGGAAAGTTTCAACACTAATACATCCTTATTGTATCATAATACATCACCATTGTATACTAGGCATAGTGTATACTAATCCTACTTATTGTAGTATTAACATAAGTTAATATTTTCTTATCTGCACATCAAATTCTTCCCACATAAAGGGAAGTATTGTGTTAGATAATATCCAGCAGAGACATAATTATTGTCAACATGCCAGAGACTTGAATAATATTCTCGCCCTTTGTCAGTACAGTATTCTTTACAAGAATTAATACCCGATAATATAACTAGTGATCTAATAACAATGAGTTATCAACTAAAAGATCACTATATAACAGTTATCTTAAACTAACATGGAGGAAACATAAATTCTCTCCATTTCTCGTTTAATAAGAACACTGTTCATATTTATTATTATTCAACGAGAATTTAAACAATATATAACTCCCTATAATTGCGACCCTATTCTCATTAACTTATTAAGTAGAGTAATTACAAGGAAAAGAATTTTCCGTTTCTACTAAAATATGTTGCGCATGCACGAGAGAGGGGTTGAGGGAGGGGGAGAGAGACACGAAACATTCACGTGAGTGGACAACGCTATAAACAACGTGGCAGCCATAAGTCCAGGGAGAGGTGAAGCTTTCGTCAACTACACGATCGGCCCTTGCTATTAATCGGCCCTGGAGTGTGCAATTACTCCATTAGCGATCCAAGGATTGCATCGGTGGACCACCAGCAGGTTAAGTGGTCTAGTTTTCGTATTAGAGCTCTAATTATGTAAACTTTACCCTTAGTCCATCGTTACAACGTGATCCCTCCCGAAACAACAAGTTCAGTGGCACCTCAATTAACGAGTTTAATCCGTTCTGGCACCAAGCTCGTTATGTGGAAAACTCGTCTTACGAAACAAATTTCCCCATTTAAAATAATGGAAATAAATTTAATTCGTTCCACTCCCAAAAACATCCATACTTGTATGACATTTTATATTGTAAATATAATACAGTGGAACCTCTATTAACAAGTTTAATCCGTTCTGGCACCGAGCTCGTTACCTGGAAAACTCGTCTTTGGAAACAAATTTCCCCATTTAAAATAAAGGAAATAAATTTAATCCGTTCCACTCCCAAAAACATCCATACTTGTATGACATTTTTTAATGTCAATATAATACTGCACATGTAATTATAAATGTTTTGTTGTACTGTTTTAACATTTACTTTACCTTATGAAGAGTCGTTGCTGGCTTGAGGAAGACGATGGGGAGGTGGGAAGGAGGAGAGGGGTTATGGTGTGGAAGGAGAATCCACCTCTGAGTCAGGCGGGCTCTCTCTTCTTGGGATTTTCACCCCACTGGGACCGGGTTGTGGTTCACTATCACTGGCTCTTCGTTCCTCTACTTTTGGAAAGAACTTTTCTATTGACAATTGCTTTTGTCTTTGTTTTAGGATGTCCCTAAAACGAGACAGTAAATTGTCATTAAACATGTTCACACATCGGGTTGTCACTGCTTGATCAGGGTGATGTTTTTCTAAGAATGCGGTCACCTTTTCAAACATTCCTAACACTTTCCTGATCTCACTTGAAGAGGCAGCAGCATCCTCCCGTACCTCCTCCTCCCCTGATGAGAACTCTTGTGCCTCCTCTTGATTAATCTCCTTCTGAAGTTCCAGGAGTTCCTCAGTGGTCAGTTCCTCACTGTGCTCCTCTACTAACTCCTGCACATCAGCAGCATCCAACTCCAGACCCAAAGTTTGCCCCAGAGCAACAATATCATCCACTAGATGCACTTCCGGGTCTTCCACAGGTGCAGGTGCAGATGCAGATGCAGGTGCAGGACCGAAACCTTCAAAGTCTCGCTCAGGGACACCCTCAGGCCACAGGTTACGCCATGCAGAGTTAAGGGTCCTCCTTGTCACTCCTTCCCAGGCCTTATCGATCAAACGTAAGGCACCCAGGATATTGAAGTGGTTCTTCCAGAATACTTTGAGGGTCAGCCCTGTATTGTCGGTCACATCAACACACCTCTCCAACAAGGCCTTCATGTAGAGTTTCTTAAAGTTTGCAATGATTTTCTGGTCCAAAGGTTGGAAGAGTGGAGTGGCATTGGGAGGAAGGAACTTGATGGTGATGAACTGATTTTCAGGATACAATTCATCTCGCATCTGTGGAGGATGTGCAGGAGCATTATCAAGCACAAGCAAGGCCTTGAGTGGCAACTGTTTCTCTTCAAGATATTTCCTCACTGAGGGGCCAAAAACATCATTGATCCATTCAGTGAAGAATATCCGCGTGACCCAGGATTTCTTATTGGACCTCCACATCACATTCAGTCGCGCCTTATACACTTTACATGCCTTGAACACGCGTGGATTTTCTGAGTGGTAGACTAGCAGCGGCTTGACCTTGCAATCGCCACTTGCATTGGCGCAGAGGACGAGAGTAAGCCGATCCTTCATCGGTTTGTGGCCAGGCAAAGATTGTTCCTCCTGTGTGATGTAGGTCCTCTTCGTCATTTTCTTCCAAAACAGGCCAGTCTCGTCACAATTAAAAACTTGTTGGGGCAAGAACTCCTTTTCAGCAACAAATTCCTGGAACTCTGGTATAAATTTCTCAGCAGCAGCTTTATCAGAGCTGGCAGCCTCCCCATGTCGCACAACACTGTGGATACCGCTTCTCTTCCTAAATTTCTCAAACCATCCACGGCTTGCCTTAAATATCTCCTCCTCTTCAGATGACGCACCTGGTGTCTTCCTGACGAGGTCCACATACAACTTCTTGGCCTTTGCACAGACAAGAGCTTCAGAGACACTATCGCCATGCAATTGCCTTTCATTCATCCAGACTAGCAGTAGCTTTTCAACCTCTTCTAGGATTTGTGGACGTTTCTTGTTAACCTTGGTAACTCCTTTAGCCACCTCAAGCGTCTTAAATTGTTCCTTCCTCTTCAGAATGGTACAAATCGTTGATGAGGTCCTGCCATACTCCCTGACGAGATCAACCACACGCACACCACGCTCGTGCTTTGCTATTATTTCCTTCTTCACTTCCACAGTAATTGTCGCTTTCTTCCCCTTGCCAACACTGTCTTTAGCAACCAGCTTCTTTGGCGACATCGTGCGTTACAAATTGCAGTCACCAAACCACAAAAAAACAGAGAAAAGCGCAAATAAATCCAGAGGGATGCTTGTTGTGTGAGATATAACAACAACACTGGCGTCGGAGGCGTCCGAGAATTTGCGAGAACCCGCGAGACGCTAGGAAGTGCCATGTGGTTTCACTCGTTAATAGAGGCAAGCTCGTCAATAGAGACAAATTTGCTGCGAGTGGCTTGCTCGTTACTGGAAAAACTCGTTAATAGAGTCACTCGTTAACAGAGGTTCCACTGTACTGCACATGTAATTATAAATGTTTTGTTGAACTGTTTTCATGTTTACTTCACCTTATGAAGAGTCGTTGCTGGCTTGAGGGAGACAATGGGGAAGGTGGGAAGGAGGAGAGGGGTTATGGTGTGGAAGGAGAATCCACCTCTGAGTCAGACGGGCTCTCTCTTGGGAATTTCACCCCACTGGGACTGGGGTCGTAGTTCACTATCATTGGCTCTTCTTTTCTCTACTTTTGTAAAGAACGTATCTATTGACAATTGCTTTTGTCTTTGTTTTAGGATGTTCCTAAAACACGATAGCAAATTGTCATTAAACATGTTCACACACCGGGTTGTTACTGCTTTATCAGGGTGATGCGTTTTCAAGAATGCGGTCACCATTTCAAACAATCCCAACACTTTCCTGATCTCACTGGAAGAGGCAGCATCCTCCCTTACCTCCTCATCCCCTTACTAATGGTGCAAATTGTTGATGAGGACCTGCCATACTCCCTTGTGAGATCAATCACACAGACACCATGCTCATGCTTTGCTATAATTTCCTTCTTCATATCCACAGTAATTGTGTCTTTCTTCCTCTTGACAACACTATCTATAGCAAGCAGCTTCTTTGGCGACATCATGCATTACAAATTGTAGTCACAAAACCACAAAAAAAACATAAAAAAGCGCAAATAAATGCAGAGGGATCCTAGTCGTGTGCGATACAACAACACTGGCGTCGGAGGTGTCTGAGAATTTGCGAGAACCCACGAGACACTAGGAAGCACTATGTGATTTTGTTCGTTAATAGAGGTGAAGCTTGTCAATAGATTCAAATGTGTTGCGAGTGGCTTGCTCGTTACTCGAAATGCTCATAGAGCCGCTCATTAATCGAAGTGCCACTGTACGTCCCCAGGGAAATTAATTTGTCCCTTCCATTGAATCGTAATGATATAATTTAACTTGTGTAGACAATTTTTACACCATAATGGGTTTTCAGCGTGTGTTGAAGCAGCCGGGAGTGAAACAATTTCCCACACTACGCTATTGGGTCACGTGTTCCAGCAAGTTCTAGATGACGCCATCTCAACACCACGCTTCCGTTCACTGTCACAGCTAAGCAGCTGAGATTATTTTAATTTAGTTATTACTTACTTAGGAATAGTTGAAACCTAATAATATTTTGAAACTATATTTAATTTATGTGAGCTAGGAAGTCAAGCATAATTTCTATAGCCTCATGAACTTTAGATAGGAACAATTCTCTTATCTAACCACTAATTTAATATGTTCTTGTTACTAACCAAATTATCAAATGTTTATACCATTTATATATCTTAGTAAGATTTGTTAATTTTATTTGAGGAAGAACCAGCCTTGAGGAAGAACCAGCCTCGATGAAGAATACTAGGAATAACTCAACTTCTAGTATTAACCCCCAATTGTGAAGTTTGGGAAAGTTCAACTCTTGAATATTAATATATTTTACAGTCCATTAATATTCAATAAATAATTCTTAATGATTACATTATCCACAGGCACTGGTATTTCAGTCCTTTTCTATTGCTTATTTATCTGTTTCCCTTTTCAGTAAAAATAATGTGGTCCTTTGAGTAATTCGAATCAATCAATTAAATATCAATACAGTATATTGAGAGCTAGCTTTCCTTCACGACGACGGTCCTGAAACAGCCGAGAGAGAAAGGACAAAATAACCTTAACAGAAAGCAAGGTATAATGACGAAGGGACAAAAAAAACGGAAGGACCACCAGGAAATTTCATACTGCCGCTGAGACGAAGTCCACAGGTAGGACACCATCAAAGAAGCCACTCGATCACCATGCAGATGATGATAAACCCGAGTCAAAAAAAAAAAAAAACGCGAAGACTCGAGGAGAAGAGCGAACCAGTCTCGTAACGGACCAGACCGATCTGTTGAAAGAGGCAGAGCCGCGGAAAAACCTCCGGGTTCGGACACCGAGCAAGCAGCACCTGAAACCAAGGCTGGGCCGGCCACCATGGGACCAAAAGAACTACTCTCCCTTGGAAGGTCTCTAAGCAAGCTAGGGCCTGAAGCAATAGCTGAACTGGGGGAAAGAGGTACAGGAACCCCGCACCTCAACCAGTCCTGCCGGAAGGCGTTGATCTTGACGGCCTCACAGACGGGGAAGGGTGCCACATACAGTGCTTCCTCAGTCTAACGAACCCCGCTCTATCGAATTCCCGGAAGAGCCGAATAAATTGAATTCGGTACCAAATGTTCAGTGGAACATACAAATGTTCGATTAAGTGAGGAATGTTCGTCCAAGCGGTCACCGAGGCCGAGCGTCGGAGCTGGCTGTCACCAACTATGATTCGCCAGAGTGTAAACAGTTATACATGTACAGTATAGTGTTTTATTATCCTTAGCCATTGTTTCTTGGGAGAAATGGTGATAAAATGGTGTCAGGAGGGTATTGGTGAGAGAGTTGTTGTCAGGAGGCAAATGGTGTCAGGGGCAGGTGGTGTAAGTTACGTATTCTCATGGGAGGCAGGTTGTCAGCCAGGCAGCTGACAACCAGCTGAAATGGTGATAAAATGGTGTCAGGAGGGCATTGGTGAGAGAGTTGTTGTCAGGAGGTAAATGGTGTCAGGGGCAGGTGGTGTAAGTTACGTATTCTCATGGGAGGCAGGTTGTCAGCCAGGCAGCTGACAACCAGCTGAAATGGTGATAAAGTGGTGTCAGGAGGGCATTGGTGCATGTGAGAGAGTTGTTGTCAGGAGGCAAATGGTGTCAGGGGCAGGTGGTGTAAGTTACGTATTCTCATGGGAGGCAGGTTGTCAGCCAGGCAGCTGACAACCAGCTGAAATGGTGATAAAGTGGTGTCAGGAGGGCATTGGTGAGAGAGTTGTTGTCAGGAGGCAAATGGTGTCAGGGGCAGGTGGTGTAAGTTACGTATTCTCATGGGAGGCAGGTTGTCAGCCAGGCAGCTGACAACCAGCTGAAATGGTGATAAAATGGTGTCAGGAGGGCATTGGTGAGAGTTGTTGTCAGGAGGCAAATGGTGTCAGTTGTTAGGGGTTTTTGTTAGGGGGCAGGTGTTGTCAGTGGTAGAAGTTGTCAAGGGAGGCTGGAGTAATGCTGTACAGGTACAGTAGTGGTGTCAGTAAAGGCTGTAGAGGCAGGCACCACATGTGACTGGCGGCTCCTAGCTCCCTCTCCAGCCCCCCCCCCCCCACCCTCCTTCCTGCACCTGACCACCAGAGACCAGCCACTACTCCTCTCCTCTCTCGTCGTCAGATGCCAAGAGTCAATTTAATAATAATTATCGCATTATCTACACTGAGAATAGCCTTTTTATTAGAAAAATGTCATATTGGCGCAATAATAATGGTGAAAATTGTGATATATACAGTATATATTTTAAAGTTCCAACACATTTCCTTTTCACTGAATTTTTAATAAAATTGGGGTGTAGATAACAGTTGGCTTTGTGTGGCCGGCAGGTCGCTCCTTGAGCCATTGGGGGGGGGAGGGGGGGTTTGTTTCCTGGATCTCTCCCTCCCTCCCTCCTCTAACAGCCTACGTACTGTATTGTAATACATTAGGTTTTATGTAATACAGTACTGTACTGTATAAAATGAATAAAACTTCAAAACAGACAATATTTTATTAATTATAACAACAAACAATATTATTTGAAAACAATTTGTAAGCCTATTTAGATTAAATTTTGAGTAGGCCAATAAAACAAGCACAGGTCGTGTAAACGTTAGGCCTTGGTGAGGTGGCTGGCACCATTTGTCTCCCCTCCTCTCAGTGTGAAAACGTGTTGCTCGCGCGTGAAGGATAATTTTGAACAATTTTTATCGTTTGAACTCTTATACTCTGTCAAGATGTCTCAGAGCAGCATTTGTGGTGTTCAAGATTTAAAACGAAAGAGAAAATATTTGTCAATTGATCAGAAAATTGATTTAATAGAGAAAGCAGAGCGTGGATACTCAGTCACCCGTCTCGCCCAAGAATTCAACATCGGTAAAGCTACAGTTTGTGATATAAAAAAGCAGAAGGATAATATTAGGAAATTCGTTGCTCAAAGTCAAACTCATGCAATAGGCAACAGGAAAACATTGAAGCCTGCTAAATATACGGATTTGGACTCTGCTGTATTCAAATGGTTTACACAGCATCGTGCGAAAGGAATTGCTGTTTCAGTTGATTCTATTAGAAATGCAGCTGAAAGACTTGCTGAAAAGTTAAACATTGACAATTTCAAGGCTAGCACTGGATGGGTATGTCGATTTAAAGAGAGGCATGGCATCATTAACAAGAAAATTTGTGGCGAAGCCTTAAGTGCAGATGTAGGAAGTGTTAATGCATTTAAATATAAACTTTCTCAGCACATGGTATCTAATAATCTAAGCTGGTTTCAAGTGTACAATGCAGATGAAACAGGCTTTAACTGGAAATGCCTTCAAAGAAATACTTTGGCCTCTAGGCTTGAGGAGAGTATTCCTGGTCGCAAGGTAAGCAAGGAAAGAATTTCAGCATTATTGTGCGGTAATGCAGATGGCAGTCACCGAACAAAGTGCGCAATTGTTGGGAAATCTGCCAACCCCAGAGCATTGAAAAACTGCATGAACAGATTACCTGTCGTTTACTACAACACCAAAAATGCCTGGTTCACACAGATTATTTTTGAAGACTGGTTCCAGAATCACTTTTGTAAAGAAGTAAGAAAGCATCAGATCAATGAGCGTGGCATTCGTCCTGCTGATGTAAAGGCAATGCTGTTGGTTGATAATGCCCCAGCTCACCCCATTGCTAAATTAACATCGCCTGATGGTAAAATAACATGTATGGCTTTACCACCAAATACTACATCTTTAATACAGCCCATGGATCAGGGGGTTATCTATGCTCTCAAACGGCTTTATAAGAGAGCTATGAATGTAGAAATAATGGAAGTTCTGCTCTCTCAGGAAGACGAGAGGCTTAATAAGGATACAAGAGCTAGTAGAACACTAGAAAACTTCAAGAAATATTCAATTAAAGACGCTATTTACATCTGGGCCAAACAATGGAACGAGTTGAAGGTCACCACATTAAAGAACGCATGGAATAAAATTCTGAGTCCGGTATCTGGTGAGAATGAAGACGAAGATGACTATGATTTTGAGGGCTTTGATAATGCGATTTTTGAGACATTAAGAGATGCTGGCGAGGAAGATTTGCAACTTTCTGATGTGACTGAGTGGTTAGATAATGATGCTGATGATCCAGGTTATGGTGAATTAACTGATGATGAGATTATTCAGTGTGTTACTGGTAATGGTGATGAGGATGCGGAAGAGGAGGAAGATACCTGTAGCATGTTACCTATTCCATATGCTGCATCATTGCAAAACCTTAATCAGCTGCTTGATATGGTTGCTGTAACTGATGATGAAGACGTGGCAGATTATTATCTACACCTAAGGGGATTGAAAGATATTATAATGAAGAAGCTCATAATGAAGAAACAAACTAAGATTCAAAAGTTTTTGGTACAGCTTAACAGTAGGCCTACAGGACCAGCACCCAGCACTAGCAAGGACTCACCTGAGGATGCCCAGGCAACTGGACCAGCACCTAGCACTAGCATGGACTTACCTGAGGATGCCCAGGATACTGTACCAGCACCTAGCACTAGCATGGACTCGCCTGAGGATGCCCAGGATACTGGACCAGCACCTAGCACCAGCAAGGACTTACCTGAGGATGCCCAGGCAACTGGACCAGCACCCAGCACTAGCCATAACTTACCTGGGAGTGCCAATTGAGCTGTACAACACAGTTCTAATGACATAAATGTACAAAGTGTAAAAAGTGTAGTTTAAGTGATACAGTACAGTATACGTTTACTTAAGTACTGTAGTGTGATTCTAGTGGTTTGTACTTTATGTACAGACTGTAGTGTATAATGTACATTTGTTAGAAAAGTTACTGTTCATTAATGAATTTATATTCATATCATATCTGGCACTCTCAGGGTATTGAGGCTAAAAGTCTGCACTACACAACTCAACTGTTAAGGTAAGTACAGTAAAACACAGAAACAATTTATTGCTAGATTTATAAACTAGATTTTAGATTTAGAAAGATTACATAAATTAAGGTTAATTTTTTTTTTTTTTTTTTTTTTTTTTTTTTTTTTTTTTTTTTTTTTGGGGGGGGGGGGGTCGGAGGGGGTTTTTTGGGGCCGGACGGATGGAACGAATTCCGCACTGGAACGAATCGGCCTCGCCCCATATAGTTCGTTCAAGTGAGGACACACTGTATACCGGAAGACACCGACTACGCCAACGTGAAGAGGTCCACTTCCGGGCGCCCGAATGTCTGGCAGAGCCAACTTAACGAGTCAGCATCAACCATCCATTGTGTGGACAGGGAAATGAACTGGGACAGGCCGTCCGCCAAGATGTTGGAACCCCCCCCCCACCCCCGGACATGAACCGTGAGGAGAGCCAAACTCCGAGAATTCAGCAGACAAGTCACCCGCAGCGCCCAGCCCCAAAGAGCCAAGGACCTCATCGAATCCCCTCGGTTCAGGCAATGAACCATTGAGGAGCAGTCCGAATGGAGCCGTATTGTCGATCCGGATCCAAACTAATAGTCTAATACACACATATCAGCCCAGTATAGATCTGGTGAGCCGGGGGGGGGGGGGGGGGGGCTCTCCACATAAAATATATTTGCAGGAGGCCCTGCCACACTGCTCGGCTGGAATACACCACTGATAGTGTGGTGTGTTCACTCTCTCAGCGAGTTAATATTGCCAGAGTTCCAACTCATACCATTACGGCCAAATTATGTCACATACAAAATTTTGTTTAGTTCCTATTATCATATCATTTTAACAATATAAGATGAAACAAATTTTGAGGAATAATTTTTTTCTGTGCACCAGGGGCTTCTCATATTTTATAGTGGCACAGTACAGTGGTTAGAGCCTATAAAGCATGTGGAACCAAACAAAATTATATTTTAAGAGCTTACCCAAGCGTCCCTGCTCATGAATGGAGCGAATAACCCCAAGCGCCGTGCCGTAGCCAGCAGTGGCCAGCGAGCCAGTGTTGCAGTGGGTGAGAAGCTGTACATTCTTGTCTCCAGCAGCCTTTAATATGGAGTCGGCACCAAACCAACCAATCTTTTTG
This sequence comes from Procambarus clarkii, assembly GCF_040958095.1. NCBI lineage: Eukaryota > Metazoa > Arthropoda > Malacostraca > Decapoda > Cambaridae > Procambarus > Procambarus clarkii. The sequence continues at coordinate 29,943,311 of NC_091195.1, forward strand.
TTGGTGTTTACATCATCTTCTAACATCTTCTGGCACCAATTAGTTACCCTGAAAAATACAAATAATGCTTTAATAAAATTGAAGAAATTTCTGTGGAGAGCCCCTTTGGCTACCCAGAGCTATACTGGACTGATGTGCATATATTAGACCGTGGCCTCAGTCAATCAATGGAGTTCTAGGTCTACCGGGGACCAGTGCCAGAACCTGGCCCCCTCAGATGAGGCACGAGGAACAATGGCCTATAGACACCCGTGTGTAATTAGAAGTAGTCTATGTCTGGCACCAGGTCAGGCACCCAGAAAGGTAGGAATTCCAATACAAACTACAGCTGGTTAATTAAAAAACTGCAAACCGAAGCCGAACTAGCGAACAGAACTTCTAAATCAAAAACAAGCAAACAAGCACGATGCCACTGGCTAGCCAACCCCAGTTCACTAGGCTATTGTGCTGGTGGCAGTTGATCAACTCTGGCTCCATCCTTTGAGCAGTGCTGCATACTAGTGGTGATGGTGGTGTGCGAGCCAGAAGTAACACAGAGTACTGGCGGCTGCATGGACCTAGGGCCAGCATTTCCTAGGTGCCCTGTAAGTCCTGCCCTTGCGATTTAGGGTTACCTTCCCTTGAACCATTTGGGAGACTACCTCTGCGTGGTTCTGCTGCTGCTTAGTGATTGCCGCCTTTGGGATTCAGCTCGGGAGGTTCTTACTCCTGTTTGACCTTGGGTAGGAGGTAGTATTGTCGCTGGCTGGGGTGCAAGGTACTGTGCAACTTCTGATATATGCATAGTGACAGGTTCTGTACCCATGGGGATGTTGTGCTTTTGTGGGGTTTCTCTTTTGTTTTGTTTTGCCTGGTGGGGGTCTGCCTGGTGTGGCTGTAGAACGACTTGTATGATTTTGGTGGCCCTCTGCTTGGTCCCCGTGCTTGCAGACGTCGCAGGGGTTAAACTTTTAGTTTGTTTGCTTGGTAGCTCTGGGTTAACCAGTTAACAGTATCTTGCCTGAGCTTCCCTTAGCAGTCAGCCTAAGGGCCCCTGGAAACCCCATTGGGGCTCATTAGTCCGATGGAGGAGACCGAGTCCCCCACCTCGCTTAGTGGGAGTTTGAAGGTTACTCTGTCCCCCTGATCTCAGGGTGACATTCACCGTCTTTGCCTCCACCAGCTGTCTGTTGAGTCAATAACATCTTTGACCTGGAGTCCTGCGAGTGGTGTTCCTTGCTTGTGCTTCAATTCATCCAGTCCATTGATGTTGATATTTGGGTGCAGGCAGCTTCAGCGTTGCATGCACAGTTCATGTTGCTGCAACGAGCTCGGATGGTTGCCTCTCCAGAAGCCCCGCAGCTGCCCCGCTTTGATTATAGAGACCCGGACTTGGGGGGTGTTATTCGCCTCGACTTTGGTTTCGTCCGCGCCTCCTTGTCCTTCCCCTACTGTGGTCCCTCCTATTCCCCTCTTTGCCCCCCCCCCCTGGTCCCGGATCCCAAATGTCTGAGCGTTTCAGAGTCGGGGCATGGCTTTCTTGGTGGTGAGACTCAGGCGGTTTCAGGGACTGCCCCCCTTTCAGTTTGGCGGCAGAGGCATTCGAGCCTGTTCTTCCTGCCAGGGCTTTTGGGTCGGGCCAGCGGGCCCCCGTCATCCCTGCTTTTCCAGTGGATTCTGCTTTTTCTCCAGAGGCAGAGGGTTTGAAGGATAACTCAGCCCTGGATCATGGAGGATCATGAAACATGGAGGATCCTGGGGCTGAGGAGGAGTTGACTTGTGGCCTTGGCCCCATTTGACCTTGCTTGGGTGTTGGTACCCTCGGCACGAGGCTTGTTAATACAGGGGGAGGGGGTTTTACTACCCCCCCCCCTGTATGGGTTTGATATGAGCTCGACTCCTCCCCCTGGTTGATACCTGGTTGATGGGGTTCTGGGAGTTCTTCTACTCCCCAAGCCCGGCCCGAGGCCAGGCTTGACTTGTGAGAGTTTGGTCCACCAGGCTGTTGCTTGGAGCGGCCCGCAGGCCCACATACCCACCACAACCCAGTTGGTCCGGCACTCCTTGGAGGAATAAATCTAGTTTCCTCTTGAAGATGTCCACGGTTGTTCCGGCAATATTTCTTATGCTTGCTGGGAGGACGTTGAACAACCGCGGACCTCTGATGTTTATACAGTGTTCTCTGATTGTGCCTATGGCACCTCTGCTCTTCACTGGTTCTATTCTGCATTTTCTTCCATATCGTTCACTCCTGTACGTTGTTATTTTACTGTGTAGATTTGGTACTTGGCCCTCCAGTATCTTCCAGGTGTATATTATTTGATATCTCTCTCGTCTTCTTTCTAGTGAGTACATTTGGAGGGCTTTGAGACGATCCCAATAATTTAGGTGCTTTATTGCGTCTATGCGTGCCGTATATGTTCTCTGTATTCCCTCTATTTCAGCAATATCTCCTGCTCTGAAGGGGGAAGTGAGTACTGAGTAGTACTCAAGACGGGACAACACAAGTGACTTGAAGAGTACAATTATTGTGATGGGATCCCTGGATTTGAAAGTTCTCGTAATCCATCCTATCATTTTTCTGGCTGTCGCAATATTTGCTTGGTTATGCTCCTTAAACGTTAGGTCATCAGACATTATTATTCCCAAATCCTTTATATGCTGTTTTCCTACTATGGGTACATTTGATTGTGTTTGTATTCTGTATTAGGTTTAAGGTCCTCATTTTTACCGTACCTGAGTACCTGGAATTTATCACTGTTAAACATCATGTTATTTTCTGATGCCCAGTCGAAAACTTTATTAACACTTTCAGCCTCCCGGCGAAGGTAAAAAAAAAAAGCAGTATGTGCTCACGGCGTTTTGCCGCGTAAGCGTAAAAACAAAAATGTGTATACTCTTTTTACTCTCCTGACCTTAGTTCTCGAGCTACGTATTTCATTTTGGTACCAACGTGTTCGCAATAAAATTCTCTAGAAGAACATCAGTAAAAAAAAGTCACGAAACGTATAGGGATACCAGCACCAAATAAATAACTACAAAGATGACTCGCCGTGAGCGCCCAACAGCAACAAAATGTTTTTACTCTTGGGATTGTTATCACCTCCACACTTGTCCTACAGCGTTAATTTTGGTATCAATGGACTCGCAATGAAATTCCCAACACAGTGATATGAATATAAACGTAGAATAATGATTGCGGCCCACCCGCAAGAGTGTGGGAAGTGGTGGAACTGTTACCCGGTATCGGTGACGGGACGACACACGGCGCTTTGAAAGTTTATACTTATTTCACTCTCATGACATTATTATTCTATGTACGTCATTCATTTTTGTGTCAATGTGTTCGCAATAGAATGTTTTATGAGCCCGTAGGTAAAAAAGATCAACAAAGCGTAAGATAGAATAGCGCCAAATGTAAAACAACGCTGGAACATATCAGTGAGAGTCACACACGAAATGTTTTTACTTTTGTTATGTTTGTGAACCTTTCATGAACTTATTGTACCATGCAGCCTATTGGTGAGAAAGAGAGCCTCATGGCGCGCAGTTTGAAACAAACCCAAAGTAAATCGGATAAAAATTGAATTTTATACAAATATTTTAAAAGAGGACATAAATTTATGTCCACCATGCGGGAGCGGGTAGGCGAAACAGGACGCCGGGAGGAGTCCTCATCCGCAGAAAGTGTTAATATCAGCTTGAAGTTTTTCAATGTCTTCAGCCAAGGTAATTTTCATACTGATTTTTGTGTCATCTGCAAAGGATGATACGAAGCTGTGACTTGTATTTTTGTCTATATCTGATATGAGAATAAGGAAAAGCAGCGGTGCAAGGACTGTACCCTGAGGTACAGAGCTTTTAACTGCACTTGGACTAGATTTTATATGGTTGACCGTTACTCGCTGAGTCCTGTTTAACTGAAAACTGAGTATCCAGCGTCCTACTTTACCGGTTATTCCCATTGACTTCATTTTGTGTGCTATCACGCCATGGTCACATTTATCGAAAGCCTTTGCGAAGTCCGTGTATATCACATCAGCATTCTGTTTTTCTTCTAATGCCTCAGTGACTTTGTCTTAGTGCTCAAGTAGCTGTGAGAGGCACGATCTTACCGCTCGAAATCCATGTTGGCGTGGGTTGTGAAGGTCATTGGTCTCCATGAAATTGGTGACCTGACTCCTAATCACTCTCTCAAATACTTTTATGATGTGCGATGTTAGTGCAACTGGTCTATAATTCTTTGCCAATGCTTTGCTCCCTCCCTTGTGTAGAGGGGCTATGTCTGCTACTTTAAGTGCATCTGGTATCTCCCCCGTGTCCAAGCTCTTCCTCCACACTATACTGAGTGCCTGTGCTACCGGCACTTTGCATTTCTTTATAAATATTGAATTCCATGAGTCTGGACCTGGGGCCGAGTGCATGGGCATGTTTTCAATTTCTCTTTCAAAATTTAGTGCACTCGTGTTGATATCAGTTATATTTACAGGGGTTTGAATATCCCGCATAAAGAAATTGTCTGGATCTTCCACTTTCATGTTGTTTATTGGAGTGCTAAAGATGTCCTCATGCTGCTTTTTTAGGATTTCACTAATTTCTTTGTCATCCTCCGTGTATGAACCTTCACTTGTACGAATAGGTCCAATACTGGCAGTGGTTTTTGCTTTTGATTTCGCATATGAGAAGAAATATTTTGGATTTTTCTTTATTTCCTTTTATTTCCCCGAGTTCAATTCCGGGTTCCCTTGGGTACCTCAGTTAACTCCTTTTAAGGTTTTCGGCCTCCTGCAACCCGCCGAGGGAGGTGCGGGATGCCCTTGCGGCTTACCTCCTGCGAGACCCGGATTACGCCTCGATAATGAATGAGTTTCGCTCCTCTTTCATTAATTACTGGGTGCATTACAAAATGCCAGAGTCTTCCTGGCCTAGCAGACTGTCCTTTCTTTACGTTGGGGGCGTGGCATGCATTCTGTTGGACCCGCAAGCTTGAGTGGTGGGAGTTGACTATGGTCGTTCAGGTTTTCCTTAGGGGCGAGTTTGAGCACCTCAATGCGTGCTTGTTCAACCCCGTGCTTCCTAATGATATCGGTCAGGTGCAGCCTTCACGTGCAGATTCCCTCCTTTTCGGCATCCCTGGAGGCCGAGGATTTGGGTGCCCGTGGGCATTTGGCTTCTTGCACTTGCCTTGCCTGAAACTAAACCTCGTAGAGGCAAAACGTCCAAAAGACATCTGCAATCAGGATGATAAACTAACTGATCATAAATGCATATAATCCACCTGCCAAACAACACATGGACAAAGGAGGAGCTAGATAGTAAACGAGAGGGTCTTATAACAATAATGAGAGAAATTATAGCGACAGCTGATAAAGATAGATCACAACTGTTGGTAGTCGGCGACTTCAACTTGAAATCCATAGACTGGGAGGCATATGTAGCAAGAGCAGAGGATTTTTGGACTTGTAGATTCATAAACCTCATCCTGGAAACATTCATGTTTCAACATGTTAAACAAGCTACGAGGAAGAGGGAAGGGGGATGTTCCCTCTGTGCTGGATTTGATATTTACCAGGAAAGACGAAGAGATATTTGACATTCAGTACCTTCCTCCCTTGGGTAAAAGTGACCATGTCTTTTAGGGAATAAAGTATGCAAAGCGTTATTATCTGGAAGAAAACGAGGTTGAAGCAGTTTTAAAACCTGATTTCAGGAGAGGTCATTATGGGGAACTCAGACATTTCTTAAAGGAATTTGATTGGAAAGACTTGCTGCTAGGACAAAGTAAATAAGATGTCTTCACAGTCTCCGTGGTGTAGTGGTAAGACACTCACCTGGCGTTCCGCGAGCGCTATGTCATGGGTTCGTATCCTGGCCGGGGAGGATTTACTGGGCGCAATTCCTTAACTGTAGCCTCTGTTTAACGCAACAGTAAAATGTGTACTTGGATGAAAAAACGATTCTTCGCGGCAGGGGATCGTATTCCAGGGACCATAGGATTAAGGACTTGCCCGAAACGCTACGCGTACTAGTGGCTGTACAAGAATGTAACAACTCTTGTATATATCTCAAAATGTATGTCAAGTTTTGTGAAATATATGATAAAGGCACAACAAAATTTATACCAAAGTAGAGATGCAAAACTAGGAAACAGGATTGGTTCAACAGAAATTGCAAGAGGGCCAGAGACCAAAAGACACAAAAATGGAATCAATATAGGAAGAGGCCAAACCCCCAAACATGCCAGCGATACAAAGATGTGAGAAACAACTACACAGCCGTGAGGAGAGGCAGAAAAAAATTTGAAAAAGTGATAGCATACAAATGTAAAACAGAACCAGGCCTATTTTACAAATTCATAAACAACAAATTGCAGGTAAAGGATAATATTCAGAGGTTGAAAAAGGGAAACAGATTCACAGAAAACGAAAATGAAATATGTGAAACATTAAACGAAAAGTTCCAGAGTGTGTTTGTACAAAATGAAATCTTCAGAGAACCAGACACAATGAGAATTCCAGAGAACAACATAGAGGTGTCTAGATGTAACACTGTAACAGTGTTTGGGTTAGTTTATTTAAAATATATATAGAATATGAGTCACAGACAGGGATTTGGAAAGGCGCCAAGTTGTCGGCGGAGATCTCACACCTCTAACCGTTAATGACCCCAAGTGACCTGAGGTCAGATCATGAGAATTTCACCTTGCTTCCGCTAAGCTTATAATTGTAGTCTGGTAGCTTTCAAACATGCCGACGTTTAAGGAGTGGCTTGGTAGTGCCGGAGGCTATCTACTTGTGGGCGGAGTTAGTACTAGGGTCCCCAATATATACTGAGGGAGCATAGAGCATTAACCCTTAAAGTGCGCATCACTTCATATGAAGTGTAAATCGTTTTACCAGTCAACTGCGCTTCACTTCATATGAAGTGTATGGGTACCGCGCACGATTTGAATGGCCCGCGGTGTAGCTGGGGGTCCCATACGCTGCCCAGGGGCTCTAGTAAACAGCGGCCATTTTGAAAAAAAATCCAGCTCACGATCCGATGGCATGGGAGGCCTCAGTTTAGCGAGAGTCACCATGGCGAGCGCACGGTCAAACGCCTCACGGGCACGCACCACTCAGTCCCTCACCCCAGAGCAAATAGCCCACGAATTATTCTCTGAAGGTGAAGAAAGTGTGTTTGACGATTCAGACAACGATGAGGATTATACACAGTTGTCGGGTGATAGTAGCAGCAGCAGTGAAAGTGAGAATGACCGCCATGCCATGGCGAGGCCTATACGCTCTCCCATGCCTCCTCACCCATTTTCTACCCCAATTCTACCACGACCTCACAGTTCCTGTGGATATTTTCTGTTTGAGGGTGACGAGTCAGAGGGAGGTGACTCCTTTTCTGGGTTTAGTGACTCAGATCAAAGTTTTATTGAGCCTGTGGCTGGTACCAGTGGTGTAACTGGGCGAGAAATTGTCGCGTCAGCAGCATCTCGCCCGGCCAAGCGCCACCGCATGGCACCACATGAGGGACCAAGACCCTCGTGTTCACGTGCACCCACCTCACGTGCAACCACCTCACGTGCACGTAGCCGCCGTGCTTCTCGCAGACGGTATTCAGCTCCTGGTCGCCGGTATGCATCGCTTCCTCGCCGTCTTTCCTCTGCATCTCGCAGGACGCCTGGTGTACTTGAGTGGAGTGATGGTGACGATTTTATTCCTAATATTCCTCACTTTGACGATAAAGATGTAGGGATTACAAACCTTTTCCCTAATCAAGGTGAGGACATGGCTGAGATGGAATATTTTACAGCATTCTATGATGAACCACTCATGGAATACATTGTACACCAAACGAACCTGCATGCTGCTTACCTGATTGAGAGGGAAATCACAGAATTTTCACGACTGCAGCGTTGGAAAAATACCACAGTGGCGGAAATGTATGTGTTTTTGGCACTCTGTTTGTTGATGAAGCACTGTCACAAACATGCAATAAATGACTATTGGAGCAAGGACAAGACAATACCAACACCTTTATTCGGGAAATATATGTCACGAGACAGGTTTCAGATACTCCTCAGGTGTCTACATTTTGGAAGTGTTCAGGACCGAACACCTGATGATAGACTGTGGCGAGTGAGGCACTACATGAACGATGTTATTGGAAAATTCAGAGATTTTTACGTACCAGCACAGAAGCTGGTGGTTGATGAATCTCTCATACTTTTCAAGGGGCGTGTTCCATTCAAACAGTACATTCCCTCAAAACAAAACCGATTTGGCCTGAAATTTTTTGTTCTTTGTGATTGTGAGACAGGATACGTGTTACACATGATTCTGTACTCGGCTAGTGATGTAGACATTCCCGGTAACGACGAACATGGATTCTCGGGGAGTGTAGTGAAGACCATCATGGCTCCGTGGATGAACAAGGGACACATTTTATACACAGATAATTACTATACAAGTCCCTTGCTAGCTCGGTTCTTGCTAGAAAATAGAACCGGATTGGTTGGTACAGTAAAGACACAACGAAGGGAAATGCCTGTGTTTGACAACGACATTGCAGTTGGTGAGTGTCAGAGAAGGAAAAGTGATAACATTCTGTCAGTTCGGTGGAAAGACAAAAGAGAGGTGAACTTGTTGACAACAATTCATGATGGAACAATGGTGAACAGTGGGAAAGTGAGCCATAAAACAAACGCACCACTATATAAGCCAGACTGTGTTTTAGACTATAATATCAACATGCGGTTGATTGATAAATCAGACATGATGATTGGCACTGCAGAGTGTGTGCGGAAGACATGTAGGTGGACGAAAAAGTGTTCTTCCATCTTGTGGACATGAGCATGCTGAACTGTTTCAACATGTACCTTGTGAGAACTGGACGTAAGCCCACTTTCCGTGACTTTGTATTTGATGCTGCAATACAGTTATTAGGAAAGTTTGCAAAAGATGTCCCAGGTATTCAGCGGCCCATCATAAACCCACTGTTGCAGCATGCTGGTACTCCACGCCTCGCTCACACTGAAGGCTTCCTAGCACACAAACTTAAGTATTTGCCACCTGGTGTGAAGCGTGCAATAGCCCAACGTGATTGCTTGGTGTGTAAAACAACGACACGTAGAGACAAGAAACGGAAGCTTGTGCAAACATGGTGTGAAACGTGTGGTATCCCATTATGTGCTGTCGACTGCTTCAATGACTACCACAGTCTAGAAATCTTCTAAGTGTGCTTCAAAGTGTGTATAGCGTGTGCGAGTGTGTAAATATGTAAACATATAAGCAGATAGCATGTGCGTGTGTGTAAATATATACAAATATAAGCAGAACATACAATATAATAGACTGTAATGACATATTATATTGCCGTAATTGAAAACATTTGTGTGCGCCTGTGTATACTCAAATATGCAACAATTATTGATACAAAATATGTTCAAACAGTATTTGAAACACAATTAGTGAAAAAAAATTAGATAAAATGCGCTTAGACATTGTAAATAAATAGCGCGAAAATATATTTGTGGCAACTCTGGCTGTTTGAGGACCGTGCGCAACACCTCCCGGGCGTGTACTGCATGAGCGAACATGCAGATTGTGACGTCATCACAGAGCTTCTCGGCTCTATTGCAACAAAAGTAAGTACAATAGAATTTTTTTTTTATTTTTCCCGTGATCAGTGAACAGAACTTAACAGATTAGCAAAAAAAAAAATTTTTTTTTTTTTTCAAAATGACATGCGCCTGTGTGGATAGCAGGATATTAGACCCCGAGCATGTTAAGGGTTAAGCAACAGGAGACCAGCCAGCAGAGCAGAGCAGACGGCCCTAGCAGGGAGGCTGTCGGCCGGCAGGGCGGGAGTCTCTGTCAACTACAGACCCCCCCCCTCTCTATCCAGCTATAGGCAGAGACACTTGGTGAGTTGAGCAGTAAGGTGACTTGGTCGTGTTTACATATGTTGTGTGATGATCAGGGGCAGTCAAGTTGTAGGGTTCTCGAATTCTTGGATGATGACTCACTTTGCATATTAAACTGGAACATTTTAATTGAATTGCTAAATTATGATACTTCATGTGAAATATAATTATGAATTTATTATTTAAATTGTGTTTAACTTTGCCCCCTAGAGCTTTGAGTTGAGGTGAGAAAGCCTCGGTGGTTACTAGATTCAAGATATTTATGAGTACATGTTTGGAGTTGATACATGGTACAGAGGGAACATACTAATAATGAACTCATGATAACATCTTTGGTGAATATTGTGATACAGACAAGTTCCATTCCTTGTCTTGTATGTAATGATCATGAATGGATGGTGGCAGCATTTCGTCTTCTACTATCTACTCTTCTACTTCTACTATCTACTCTTCTACTTCTACCTATCTACACCTCTCCCTCCACCCCTCTCTAAACTCTCACTTTCAACTAATGACCCTCATCGCTCCTCCCACCTCTCTACCCCTCACCCCAAACCCTCTCTAATTACTTCACTATTCATTTCTTTCCTTTCGTTTTCTCTTAAACGTTTGTGGCAATGATTCTGTATTCTAGAGTTCTCTCTAGAGTTTCGGGTAACTGATCAAGTGACGGCGCCTTGCAGTCTTAGCACCTAGGTAGTCAAATACCTAGGTTACAAGGTGTTGAACGAGAGAGGTTGCCTTAGGAACTCTGGGAGTGCTCTAGAATAGTTAGCTAACTGGGGACGGGATAACGGACTAGAGAGAGCTGTTTCCCCGGCCTCGTTAGTTAACTGGGGGGTGGAATAATGGACAAGATAGAGGTATTTCCCCCACCCCCCGTTACATAGAGAGGAAGTGGAAAATATGCTAAAGGAGCTAAGTAAGAACAAAGCAGTTGGTCCAGATGGAGTTTCACCATGGGTTCTGAGAGACTGTGCATCTGAGCTCAGCATTCCACTTCACCTGATTTTTCAGGCATTTCTGTTTACAGGAGTCGTAACAAGACGCGTGGAAAAAGGCTACCATAGTTCCAATATACAAAAGTGGTGGCAGGGAAGACCCCCCTTAATTATAGACCTGTATCGTTGACATGTGTAATAGTCAAAATATTACAAGTTATATGACAGGAAGCTGGGAAGACGGGACACCACGAGCGTAGCTCTCCTCCTGTATCTACACTTTGGTAATTTACTTCTTTTCCGTGCTGAAAATGCTCAACCACTTGGGGTGGTCGGTAGAGCGATGGTCTCGCTTCATGAAGGTCGGCGTTCAATCCCCGACCGTCCAAGTGGTTGAGCACTATTCCTTACCCCCCCGTCACATCCCAAATCCATATCCTGACCCCTTCCCAGTGCTATATAGGCGTAATGGCTTGGCACTTTCCCCTGATAATTCCCTTCCCTTCCTCCAGCACCTTAATTTAATTAAAACTTACAAGATGTGTCAAATTTGAAGTACTATATTCATTGTTGAGAACTTTAACTGAATTTTTCTGTATGAACAGATTTTTCAACTTTGAGCCACCTTTAAAAATATCAGTTTCTGCCCAGTTCTCACCATTTTTATATATTATGTGCAAAGCTCTCAGTTCTAAGTTGTCCTAAGGGTCGTTTAGTCAAAGCCATAACATTTGGAGTTATAAATTTTGGGCATCTAAATTTTCCACATACAGTATTTGGATGGCAACATTGAAAAAATGTTTTACAGTAAACTATACTCTCAAAGGAATTATATGCCATTCTGAGACAATAGTTAATAAAATAACAATTGGTGACATTTGAATATTTTTAAGCTAATTTGAAATTGTGAATTTTTTTTCTATTTTTTTTTTTAACTTTTTTCTGTTCATGGTATGATATTGATCCATCAGAAAAAGTTGGAGCATTTATCATGAAGATATTATTCACAAAAAATTTTGTGTGTTTGAGGAAGTTTCGGTACACAAGCACCGGGCCCCTTAACACCAGACAGCATTTTCATGTATTCTTTAAAATGACATGCATTTTTATTAGAATTAAACTGAAATTAAAACCATTAAATGCCTAATACTGCAGAAATAGTTTGATATGGTACTCACAGTTCGATCATATCTGCAACAGTAATACTATCTTCACATAATTTTTTGCTGATAGCTGTCAGTTCATCAGCAGCTTTCTTCATGTTAACTGCAGTGGGTCGTGCTGTTACTAGATACTCCAGCTTTTCAGATATGGCTTTAAACACTTCCTCTTTATCAGTGAATGATGAATTGATTAATTCAGTAGCAAGACTCAGGCAACCTACGATTGCAATTGCAGGAGCTCCTCGGACCTGTGAAAGAAACCAGAGTGAAACTAGAATAGTCAATACTGAATACCTATATTACATACTGGAATATGCATCAATCCTACAGCTCACAAGCTGCATTGTGCATGTTGTGCATGCTTGACAAGTTTATATCACAAATTACTAACAAATGAGGTACAGTACACATGGTTCGTCCTCCCTGCATTGCTAACATTTGAGGTACAGTACAAATGGTTCCTGTCCAACCTGCATTGATAACATTTGAGGTACAGTACACATGGTTCCTGTCCAACCTGCATTGCTAACATTTGTTAGCAGCCCCCCGTGGCACAGGGGTAAGACACCCGCACTTCACGGATAATTTGGCCCGAGTTCATATTCTGGCTGGGGAGGATTGACTAGGCGCCACTCTTTAACTGTACACCTCTGTTCACCCAGCAGTGAATGGGGTACCTGGTTGTTAAATGATTTGGCAGGTTGTATTCCAGGGATGTGTCGATGTCAACGCCATTTGTTGAGTGTACCCAACCCCATTTTCTGTTCCCTAATGGAAGGCTGTGATCTTACCGACACCTGTATAGTTTCCTCCTTACTATAAAATTTGTATTCCTCAGAAGTAATGTGTGGGGTACCTTGGTCGACAAGTCAGTACACCCGGAGTGACCAGCAAGGTCACTTGCAGTGGTCACAGTCTTGCAGTCCTGAATGCAAGACTTGTTTCAGTGGGAACAAATAGTACCTAGTCAGGGGAAACAGTGAACTGTCTGTGAATCGTTATTATCTAATCCCGAAGTCGATCGGATAATAAATGAATTTTGTACAAATATTTTTTTATCGGACGCCAGCACAGTCCGACGCTCGGACTCGAGAAAAAAATCGGACGCCAGGGGTGTTTGAAGAGTGTGATATTGTTAATTATATTTCAATGGTTACCTGGTTGATGGAGTTCTGGGAGTTCTTCTACTCCCCAAGCCTGGCCCGGGGCCAGACTTGACTTGTGAGAGTTTGGTCCACCAGGCTGTTGCTTGGAGCGGCCTGCAGGCCCACATACCCACCACAGCCCGGTTGGTCCGGCACTCCTTGAAGGAAACAATCTAGTTTCCTCTTGAAGATGTCCACAGTTGTTCCCGCAATATTTCTGATGCTCGCTGGTAGGACGTTGAACAACCGTGAACCTCTGATGTTCATACAGTGTTCTCTGATTGTGCCCATGGCACCTCTGCTCTTCACTGGTTCTATTCTGCATTTTCTTCCATGTCGTTCACTCCAGTACGTTGTTATTTTACTGTGCAGATTTGGGACCTGTCCCTCCAGTATTTTCCATGTGTATATTATTTGGTATCTCTCTCGTCTCCTTTCTAGTGAGTACATTTGAAGAGCTTTGAGACGATCCCAATAATTTAGGTGCTTTATCTCGTCTATGCGCGCCGTATATGTTCTCTGTATTCCATACTATATTCCATACTATAACTTATTTTGAATGTATGTACTTTTACCTTAATAAACATTATCTTATTTGTCTTATCTATTCAAAAGTAAAACCAAAAAGTACCTAAATTCCTCCTCAAAGTTTCCTACCTTATGCTTTAAACTCGCACTGTATCTTGTATTACCCACTTCCCCAATATTATTACTTAAGACATATTCTTACCAGTGTAATCACCTCTGTCGACTTATATTGTAGTTATTGGTTGATATAAAACTTTGCTACAATGTACCTTTTTATCTTACCTGATATGTTAGAGTAAGGACCTGCCCGAAACGCTATGCACGTTAGTGGCTTTGCATGAATGCAAAAATACCAGGCTTATATAATCTAACCAACCCATTGTACTTTCTTGCAAATAAATTATTATTATTATTTATCTTTATCTTTTATTATTTATCAGAGCTTTAATATACCAATGTGCTTTAATATATTTACTAATCTCTCTCATCTTATTTTTTTCTTGCAATGTATCTGTTATTTTATTAATTCTGCTAGAATTTACCTACTTAATATTATCTGTTAGATTAAGGACCTGCCCGAAACGCTGCACGTACTAGTGGCTTTACAAGATTGTAAATACTATGCTATTTATTCTCACAAACCCAATGTACCTTCTTGTATATATATATATAAATAAATAAATAAATAAATAAATAAATAAATAAATAAATAAATAAATAAATAATCAGCGTTGAATGTAATGAAACACCATTTTCTGGGCGAGACCCGTTGGCTCCCCGGAGCTTTCCCAGGCTGATATGCTAATGTCAGACTTTGGCATCAGTCATGTGTATGGAGTTCTTAGGCCTACCAGGGACCACAGCCAGAACCTGGCCCCCTCAGAAAGGCAAGGGGAGCAATGGCCTATAGAAACCCCGGTGTGGTTGGAAGCATTCTATGTCTGCCATTGACCGGAACAGGCACCCAGAAAGGTAAGCGCCTCAAAACAAACCCCTATTCTGGTTAAAATTGCTACCAAAAGCCGAACTAGTGGATAGAACTCCTCAACAGAAAACAAGCAAACTAGTGTGACGTCACACACCGCAGCGCTGCTGTCTGCGCAGCTTCCCCCCTCCCCCGGGAAGGGGAAGGGGGAGCCCCAGACCCTCCACGCCGGCTACCCACACCTCAGTTCTTGAGGCTGGATGTCAAAAACGCAAAAAAAACGCCGACCAGAGGGAGGGAGGAATGCCGGGGAGCCTCCGGGACTCACCCAGAAAATGGCGTTTCATTACATTCAACGCTGGTTTTCTGGAGGGAGCCCCATCGGCTCCCCGGAGCTAACTATCCACAAATGGAAAAAGAGGGACTTACCCGGGAGGCGGTCGTCGCTCACTCCTCAACTCAAAGCCGAGACAACTGGCTGCAACCGCCGACCCAAAGCAACACAGGCCGGACGAGGCCCAGGGACATTCACAAGGTAACGAGCAGCCAGGACCCTGTTCGACCTCCAAAAACCCCGCGTCCGAATATCAGACCAAGACATATTCCCAAACACAGCAGCAAGAGCCGCGAACTTACGGACGTCATGGGCACGGGGATAGACCGCAGGCTGGCTGGACTTGATAACCCTGCGGACAACCTGGGAGACCCAAACCCGCAAACAGGGAAGAAGGGAAACCGGATCATCCCAAAGCGCGTCCCCGGACACAGAAGCCGTGGTGCGCAAATAATGGCGAAGCGCCGCAACCGGACACAAAACATGATGCACCCCCAGCCTGATGAACCAAGCATCAACCACCCACGGACCCCCTCCGGAACGCAGCAGTCTCATTCTTCGCCAGAAAAGAAGGAGACGGCTGCAAGCGAACAAAACAATCTCCACGACCAAAAGTGCAGAAACCCCTGCGCCAGAGGAGAGCATGAAGCTCCCCTACCCGAACCCCAGAGGCTAATGCCAACAAGAAAAGAGCCTGGGAGAAACAGTCCCGGACTAAAGGGGCCACAACGAAACGAGGAGACGAAAGGTAAGCGAGCACTCGGTCCAAAGACCAGGACGGCTCAGGCAGCGCATGAGCAGGCCGGAGGTGAAACAAGGCACGAGACACCTTGCAAAACGGCACAGATGTAACATCGATACCGAAGGCAAGCTGAAGCAGTTCCGCCAGTGCCGCACGATGCAAGGTGACAGTGTTAGGCATAAGATGATGGTCCTGAAACAACCATGAGAGAAAGGACAAGACCACCCTAAGAGACAATGAACTAACACGACGAAGACGCAAAAAGAAACAGAAGGACCGCCAGGAAACTTCATACTGCCACCGAGAAGAAGCCCTCAGGTGGGACACCAACAAGGAGGCCACCTGATCACCATAGGGATGATGATACACTCGAGTCAAAAAACCCATACGCGAAGACTTGAGGAGAAGATCGAACCAGCCATGTGGCGTACCGGCCCGATCTGCGGAAAGAGGCGGAGCCGCGGGAAAACCCTCGGGTTCGAACACCGAGCAAGCAGCCCCTGAAACCAAGGCTGGGCCGGCCACCAAGGGGCCAGAAGGACAACTCTCCCCTGGTAAGTCTCCAAGCGAGTCAGGACCTGGAGCAACAGCCAGGTCGAGGGAAAGAGGTACAGAAACCCCCACCTCGACCAGTCTAGCCGAAAGGCATCGACCCCAACGGCCTAGCGATCAGGGAAGGGCGCCGCATACTCGGGAAGACGCCGCGACAACGCCGACGCGAAGAGGTCCACCTCGGGGCGCTCGAACGTCTGTCAAAGCCAATGGAAGGACAAATCGTCGACCGTCCACTCTGTGGAGAGGGGAACGAAGCGAGACAGGGCGTCGGCCAAGACGTTGGACACTCCCTGTACGTGAACCGCCAGGAGAGCCAAACCCCGAGAACTCAGCAGACGAGTCACCCGAAGCGATCAACCCCAAAGAGACAAGGACCGCATCGAACCCCCGCGGTTCAGGCAATGAAGCACCGGAGAGCAGTCCGAATGGAGCCGAATCGTCGATCCGCGGGCTACCCGAATCCTCCAAAGAGCAAACCACACTGCCGCGAACTTGCACACCGTGCTGTGAGCTCGACGGACAAACCATGCCCCTGGCCGGCCTGGTGAGCACTGGTCACAAAACCCCAGTCGAGAGACGACGCATCCGTGTACACATCGAGCAAGGGCTCGGGTAGGCACCAAGGCACTGAACCCCGAAAAACCCAAAGAGGAAGCCGGAGAGGCAGCAGCCGACGCAAGACCCCCGGGGTCGAACCCTGCAATCGCGAGAGAGGCGGAAGGGGTGACCCCGAAGGAACCAGAACAGCCGACAAAGCCAAACCTGACCCGGCGGGTAGACCACCATCGCGAAGTTCAGGCTCCCACACAGCCCCTCGAGCAACCGCCGGGTGACCCGCGGGCCCACCAGAAACAGACGAAGGCGGGACCGCAGCCGCAGGAGAGACTCCGGAGGGAGAGACAAGGAGGCGGTCCGAGAGTCCCAAACGAGACCCAGCCAAGTCCGAACCTGAGAGGGGACCAGATGGGACTTCCTCCAGATCGCCAAGAACCCGAACCCGGCGAGTTGGGAAAGAACCAAATCCCTGGCTAGCAAGCAAGCTGACCGGCTGGGAGCCCAAACCAGCCAGTCGTCGAGGTAGGCCAACACCCGAACACCTAGGAGATGCAAACGGGCTACTACAACCCGTGTAAGGTGCGTAAACACGCGAGGTGCCAGGTTCAACCCGAACGGGAGACAGCGAAAGCGGTAACTCAGACGCCCCACAACAAAACCGAGCCAGTCCCTGAACCGTGGATGAATCGGGACATGCCAATAAGCGTCCCAGAGGTCCAGGGACACCATTCAAGCGCCTGGCTCCAAGAGGAGCTGAACCTCAGACAGTGTAGTCATCCGAAAGGAGGGGCAATGAACCCAGAGGTTCAGGTGGGACAAGTCCAGAATGAACCGCAGGTCCACACAGTCCCGTTTCAGGACCGGAAACAGACGGGAAACCCATCTGAGGGACGACGTCGTTTCGACAACGCCCAAGCGAACCCACTACAAAACGACCCAACAGAGCGCAGGGGAAGAAACCTGCCCTGCCATCCCTGACCCCCCAAAGGGGGAGGGGCCACCCAACACCACCGCAGGCCGACAGACACGACCCGAAACGCCCACGAATCGTGGGACCAGGCATGGGCGAACAGCGCAAGCCGCCCCCCCCCCCCATTGCCCCGTCAATGGGGCAAACCTCGAAAGGGCCGACAACCCTTACGAGACCCAGAACCCCGCACAGAGTGAACACCGCGCCGACCAGATGAGGGAGGGTCCGAAGTAGGAGCCGAACTCAATCCTGACACCAGTGGCCTACTACGATGAGAGGAACCCCGAGCCCTGGCACGACCCTTCCGGGAAGACCCACCCCGGGATCCCCGGAAAACCAACAAGTCTGACATTGGACGACAAGCCGACAATGCAGCCTTTATAAACTGCGCCACGGCCGACTCCTCAAACAGAAGAGGACAAAAAGGCAAAGAATGCCTATGAGCCAGAGCCCAAGCAGATTCCACGAAGGAACCCAGCACCATCTGCCGACATGCGAGACGGGAAGCATAAAACAGGGAAACTGCATCCCGCAAAATCGGTGTGAACAGCTTCAACAAGGCAGCTGACAAACGAGCTGCCGAGGACAAGGCGCTGGACCCAAGCGTCCTCACATCCTCCACGAGCCAATCCGAAGACAGCTCCAGGAGGGAAAAGAACCACAAGGCCGAAGCCAAAAGGCCCCGGGCGCGCAAGTCCTCCGCTATGAGCACCGCCGAAAGGGTGGGAACCTGCACATGGAGCTGAATAACGCCCACATCGCAGGGAAGGGCAGGGGCAAACAAGCACTCATTCAGGTACTCAAGATCGCCGCCCAGGAAAACCTGAAGCACCGTGGAAACTTCCCGCCACTCCAGCGTGCGGGAACGACAGAAGAAATGCCAGGAATCCAGAACAAACAAGGGGCAGTCTGCTAGCCAGGACGACTCCGGAACCTCGTAACGGAGCCAGAAAGGGAACGAAGTCCCAAACCTGAACTCAGAGGGATCCATTTCCGAGGCATAATCCGGGTCACGCAGGAGATAAGTTGCAAAGGCCGCCCGCACCACACCAGGTTGGATGCGATAAGCAGAAAACCTCCGGAAAGACGGAACCGACATACCCAGGGAACACGGAACCGAACCAAGGGAGGGGTCGACACCAAATCCAACTCGTACGCAGAGGGGGGAAAAGAAAACCCCACACCTTGTAACAATAAGCCCCGCTCAGAGGGAAGAAAAACCCAGGCGGGGTCCAGCAGGGCCCAAGGCCCCCAAGTCAGCCCCTCCCCAGCCTCAAGGTCCTTCACCGCAGGACCTGGGGCCGAGTCCTCTCTCCAAGCCCCGACCCCACAAGACAAGGACGGAGCAGCCATAGAAGCCGGAAGAAAGGGGGCCCACTGGTCAGACCCAGAAGCTTCGGCCGGGAGACAAGACTCGAATGCTTCTGCCGCTCCCCCGGAAGGGGCATCCCCCGAAGCTGCCCGAGTCTCGAGATCAAGTAACCCCTGCCCTGACCCCGAAACCCTCAGATGCTTCGGGGCCGGAAGCACGGGGGGGGAGGGGGGACCAGAACGAACAGAAGGGGAAGGACGAGGAGGTGCGGACTGAACCAGGATCGAAGCGACCCCCACCCCCAAGTCTGGGTCTCAAAAAGCAAAGCGGGGCAGCCCCGAGGAATCCAGGTGAGCAACTATGCGAGCGCATTCAACAGACGAAACCTAGATTGCAACGCACGCGCCGCCTGTACCCGAATAGAATCATCAGAGAATTGGGTAAATTGAGTCACAAGCAAGCAGCAACACTCACATATAATGTGTAGATAAAGGTAAACCAACAAAATCAATAGAGAGGGGGGGAGGGGAGTGAAGAATAAGGAGAGGGGGGAACAAGTTCCTGAAGATTGCATACACCAACATAGATAGTGTGAGATCGAAGATACTGGAGTTAAGTGATGTAATACAGCTGCAGACACCAGACATTGTTGCACTCACGGAGACAAAACTTGAAGATGTTATTTTAAATGAGATCATATTCCCAAGGGGCTACTCAATTTGGACGCGGGACAGAAAAATTAGGAAAGGCGGTGGCGTTGCTGTGCTGGTAAAAGAACACCTAAAGGTGAACGAAATAATGACTGCCAATCCACAAGAAGTTGATATAATGGCACTAGAGATCTGCCATGAGGATGATAAACTAATGGTCATAAATGCATATAGTCCACCGCCAAGCAGCACATGGTCAGAGGAGGAGCTAGATAGTAAACGAGAAGGTTTTATAAAAATAATGAGAGAGATTATAGCAAGAGCGGATAACGATAGATCACGACTGTTGATAGTCGGTGACTTCAACTTGAAATCCATAGACTGGGAAGCATATGAAGCTAAAACAGAAGATTTTTGGACCTGTAGATTTGTAGACCTCATCCTGGAAACATTCTTGTATCAACATGTTAAACAAGCTACGAGGATGAGGGAAGGGGACGTTCCCTCCATGCTAGATTTGATATTTACCAGGAAGGAGGAAGAGATATTTGACATTCAGTACCTTCCTCCCTTGGGTGAAAGTGACCATGTCTTCTTGGGAATAAAGCATGCAATGCGTTATAATCTGGAAGAAAATAAGGAGGTTGAAGCAGTTGAAAAACCTGACTTCAGGAGAGGACATTATGGCGACCTTAGAATTTTTTTTTTTGTGAGTATAATTGGACAGACTTGATGCTAGGCAAGGAAGTGAATGAGATGTATGTCAAGTTTTGTGAAATATATGATAAAGGCACAAAATTTTGTATACCAAAACAGAGATGTAGAACTAGGAAACAGAGTTGGTTCAATAGAAATTGTGAGAGGGCCAGAGACCAAAAGACACAAAAATGGATTCAATACAGGAAGAGGCCAAACCCCCAAACATACCAGCGATACAAAGATGCGAGAAACAACTACACGGCAGTGAGGAGAGAGGCAGAAAGAAATTTTGAAAAAGGGATTGCAGACAAATATAAAACAGAACCAGGTCTATTCTATAAATTCATAAACAACAAACTGCAGGTAAAGGATAATATTCAGAGGTTGAAAATGGGAAATAGATTCACGGAAAATGAAAAGGAAATGTGAGAAACACTAAATGAAAAGTTCCAAAGTGTGTTTGTACAAAATGAAATCTTTAGGGAACCAGACACAATACGAATTCCAGAGAACAACATTGAGCACATAGAGGTGTCTAGAGACGAAGTGGAAAAAATGCTCAAGGAGCAAAGTAAGAACAAACCAGTTGGTCCGGATGGAGTTTCACCATGGGTTCTGAGAGAATGTGCACCTGAGCTCAGCATTCCACTTCAACTGATTTTTCAGGCATCCCTGTGTACAGGAGTTGTAGCTGATGTGTGGAAAAAGGCTAACGTAGTTCCAATCTTCAAAAGTGGAAGCAGGGAAGACCCCCTTAATTACAGACCTGTATCATTGACAAGTGTAATAGTCAAAATATTGGAAAAAATAATTAAAACTAAATGGGTAGAACACCTGGAGGAAAACGACATAATATCAGACAGACAGTATGGTTTTCGATCTGAAAGATCCTGTGTAACGAACTTACTCAGTTCTTATGATCAAGCCACAGATTTTACAGGACAGAGATGGTAGGGTTGACTGCATCTATCTGGACCTAAAAAAGGCTTTCGACAGAGTTCCCCATAAGAGGTTGTTCTGGAAACTGGAACATATTGGAGGAGTGACAGGTAAGCTACTAACATGGATGAAAAATTTCCTAACTGACAGAAAAATGAGGGCCGTAATCAGAGGCAAGGTATCAGATTGGAGGAGTGTCACGAGTGGAGTACCACAAGGTTCAGTTCTTGCACCGGTAATGTTCATTGTCTACATAAATGATCTACCAGTGGGAATACAGAATTACATGAACATGTTTGCTGATGATGCTAAGATAATAGGGAAGATAAGAAACCTAGATGATTGTCATGCCCTTCAAGAAGATCTAGACAAAATAAGTATATGGAGCAACACTTGGCAAATGGAATTTAATGTGAATAAATGCCATGTTATGGAATGTGGAATTGGAGAACATAAACCCCACACAACCTATAAATTATGTGAGAAATATTTAAAGAATTCTGACAAAGAAAAGGATCTAGGGGTGGTTCTAGATAGAAAACTGTCACCTGAGGGCCACATTAAGAACATTGTGCGAGGAGCCTATGCTACACTTTCTAACCTCAGAATTGCTTTTAAATACATGGATGGAGAAATACTAAAGAAATTGTTCACGACTTTTATTAGACCAAAGCTGGAATATGCAGCGGTTGTATGGTGCCCATATCTTAAGAAGCACATCAACAAACTGGAAAAAGTGCAACGACATGCCACTAAGTGGCTCCCAGAACTGAAGGACAAGAGCTACGAGGAGAGGTTAGAGGCATTAAATATGCAAAAACTAAAAGATAGAAGAAAAAGAGGCGATATGATCACTACGTTCAAAATAGTAACAGGAATAGATCAAATTGATAGGGAAGAATTCCTGAGACCGGGAACTTCAAGAACAAGAGGTCATAGATTTAAACTAACGAAACAAAGCTGCCGGAGAAATATACGGAAATTCACTTTTGTAAACAGAGTGGTAGACGGTTGGAACGAGTTAAGTGAGAGGGTAGTGGAGGCCAAAACAGTCAGTAATTTCAAAGCATTATATGACAAAGAGTGCTGGGGAGACGGGACACCACAAGCGTAGCTCTCATCCTGTAACTACACTTAGGTAATTACACTTAGGTAATTACTCACAGGACTCAGGGTCGAAAGTATCACTGACCCAACAGGCAGGGTGGCAGAGGCAAAAACAATGAGGGGTCACCCTGAGACAAGGGGACCCTCATTGCAAAGACCCTCGAGCAACCCTCAAACTCGCACACAGCGAGCGGGGACTCCGGGGGTCACATCCATCGGACTCATGCGCCCCCTAGGAGATTCCCAGGGTCCTGAGCGTTTACTTTAAGAGGACTCGCGTTCAGGTAGTCCCAGGCAGGGCGCTGCTAACCGGCGCCCAAAACTACGAAGCGAACTTCTATAGCTGTACCCCAGGGACGTGTACACTCACGGGGACCTAGCAGGAGGGGAGCCACTGAGGAGAACTGTGGAAGGGCAAACACCAGTGGAATAATAGGGCAGAACCCCACACCAGACAAAAACAAAAAGAAAAACAAAACACCACAAGAGGACAGCGAACCCCAAGGAACAGAGCCGGCCGCTATGTCGGGAATACAAGCTATGCAGCACCCTGCGTCCCTACCAGTGCAAACTGCCTCTTACCTGCCGGTAACAAGGGAGAACAGAATACCCAAGAGCCCAACAGGCGGCCGAAAAAGTGAAAAGGCAAAACGGACCAGCGGAGGCAGACCCCGAGGAGCCTGTGGCAGGTGGCCCCAAGCCCCAAGGGCAGTACTTATGGGGCACCTAGGGAAGGAAGCCATAGGCGCATGCAGCCCGAGTACTGAAGATAACTCCTGGCTCTCGCACCTACAAAAACAAACACCACACGCAAAGCACAGTACTGCAGCGACACCGAAGCCAGAGCACACGACCTTCGCCTATAGCATCAGCCTCAAGAACCGAGGTGTGGGTAGCCAGCGTGGAGGGTCTGGGGCTCTCCCTTCCCCCTCCCGGGGAGGGGGAAGCTGCGCAGACAGCGGTGCGGCGACGTGTGACGTCACACTAGTTTGCTTGTTTTCTGTTGGGGAGTTCTATCCATTAGTTCGGCTTTTGGTAGCAATTTTAACCAGAATAGGGGTTTGTTTTGAGGCGCTTACCTTTCTGGGTGCCTGTTCCAGTCGATGGCAGACATAGAATGCTACCAACCACACGGGGGTTTCTATAGGCCATTGCTCCCCTTGCCTCTCTGAGGGGGCCCGGTTCTGGCCGTGGTCCCCGGTAGGCCTAAGAACTCCATACACATGACTGATGCCAAAGTCTGACATTAGCATATCAGCCTGGGAGAGCTCCGGGGAGCCGACGGGGCTCCCCCCAGAAAAAAAAAAATTATTATTATTATTATTATTATTATTATTATTATTCATTCCCTTTTGATTCATATCACAACTCTCCCAAATAAACAGAATTAAATTAATTTTAGTTCATGTACAACAACAACTTTCCGAAAGTGTCCTGAGACTAGTACTAATACCCTGTGGAGGACAAAATAGAGAAAATAATGAGTGGAAGAAAAGTATGAGCGGTTACTAGGTCCAGGTCCCCTCTCTCCAGACACTAGTGGCTTGAAAAAATTATTTACAGTATTGTTTGGTAAAATGACTCCACAACAATCACCAGAGCATCAGTATACATTCTATGAAGATATAATAGGTAGGTAGGTAAATGAAAAACATTTGTGACCAAAATTTTCAACATCCTGGTACATGTCACTTAAAAAAAATCATAAGGGAAATATTTTATTCAACAAAAATTTTAAAATAAAATTTTACTCCTTTCAGAAATATGAAGGATTTCCCAAAGTTCAGGATGACAGACCAGAAGACACCTAGGAAGGGTAATATGATGTGTTCAGACAATGTTGCAAAACATGATGCATCTTCAGGTTCCTGATAGGAATGTTAAAACTCTGCAACACCTTGGAAACATTGAACAACAAAAGAAATACATAACTCTTGTATATATAAATAAAAAAAATGGTAGAGTGAGAGAGGTTATCTCATTGATGGCTATATATTCGTGTCTGTCACTAAGATAGGATCGAATATAGTTCAGGGCAAGGCCTCGGATTCCGTAATGGTGGAGTTCAAGTAAGAGGTAGTTATGGTTAACAGTATGGCATACTAGAGCTTTGTTGAAAAGCAGAGCTATAGGTGGCACAAGGGCATGGGAGGCACTCTTATATACCATAGATGGTATTTTACTTATGTTCCCAGCTTTGGTATATAGTAAGTGAACGATGGACACAACATCTGTCGGGCTGACTGGTGAAAGGAGAAGAGAGATACAGTACTATGCCTAAAGCCACTAGTACGCACAGTTGCACAATCTGCAACTAGACAGCGGACCTTTTTTATATAGAATTTTTGGGACTAATTCCTAGGGGGCTTGGCTTACTAGCCTAACTCCTCTAAGTGGTATTCCCATTTTATACTAAATTACTATTTGTAAACAAGCCCCCAGGACCCCATAACCGGGTGTGGAGAGGGCAGCCTGGGACCCCATACCCGAGTGTGGTGAGGGCAACCTGGGACCCAATACCTGAGTGGGGAGGGCAGCCGGGTCTGTCTAATTACCCAAAGCTACCCAAAATTACTCAAAGCCTCACAAAGCTTCCTAGCATTATGTTAGTAATGAATAAATATAACATTTATTCATTATAATGTTGGTGCTGAATGTAGAACATGAAAAACATATTTTTACTCTGAAAAAGTATCATTTTATAACGAAATTAGACGAAAATAAGAAGATGGTGACGCCAAAGCAAGTCAACAGTCCAAGCGACAATGTTTGCTGGCATATGAGCCTCCAGTACCTACCTAACCTAATCAACCTACCCAAACCTAACCTTACCTAACTTTTATTTATTTATTTATTTATTTATATATTTATTTATATACAAAAAGGTACATTGGGTTTGTGAGAATACATAGCATGGTAATTTACAATCTTGTAAAGCCACTAGTATGCGCAGCATTTTGGGTAGGTCCTTAATTTAATCTAACAGATAATTTTAAGTAGATAAATTCTAGCAGAATTAATAAAATAACAGATACATTGCAAGAAAGAAAAAAAATGAGATGAGAGAGATTAGTAGGTATATTAAAGCTCTGATTAATTGCACTGACAGCTTGATTGGTAATTTAAACGAAGATTAATAGGCACCATACAGCAAATTGAAAGCACATAGAAGACAGCAATGATCAAAATGGTAAAGTTGTTTGGAATGGGTACATGAAGATTGGGAGATTGGGTAGCACTAGACAGTGCAATTTTAAAGCAACAAGGTAGAAAACTATAAAGATGAAATTAGGTACTTTTTAGTTTTGTTTTTGAATGATGCAAAAGTTGGACAGCTTTTCAATTCATTAGGGAGTGAGTTCCATTGACTAGGTCCCTTTATTTGCATAGAGTGTTTGCACAGATTAAGTTTGACTTTGGGGATATCAGAGAGATATTTATTTCTGGTGTAGTGATAATGTGTCCTATTACAACTGTCCAGGGAGAGTTTCAGAGCAGGATTTGCATTTAAGAACAGGGTTTTGTAAATGTAGTTGATACAAGAGAATAAGTGGAGTGAGATTATGTTTAGCATGTTTAGGGAGTTAAACAAGGGGGCTGAGTGCTGTCTGAAAGCAGAATTTGTTATTATTCTGATAGCAGATTTTTGCTGGGTGATGATGGACCTGAGGTGGTTTGCAGTGGTTGAACCCCATGCACAGATACCATAATTAAGATAGAGATAGATTAGTACATAATATAGTGAGATGAGAGCAGAGTTAGGTACATAGCATCTGATTTTGGAGAATATACCAACTGTTTTAGAGACTTTCTTAGTTATGTGTTGTATGTGGTGCTGAAGTTGAGTCTCTTGTCTAGGAATAGGCCAAGAAACTTTCCATCATTTTTACTACTAATGTTAACATTGTCTATCTAAAGCTGAATTGCATTTGTTGATTTGCTTCCAAATAAGATGTAGTAGGTCTTTTCTATGTTAAGTGTTAGTTTGTTGGTTGACATTCATAAGTGGACTTTTTTAGTTCATTATTAACAACATTATTTAGTGTATGTGGGTTGGAGTTAAGAGTAGATGAGGGTAGTATCATCAGCAAACAATATAGGTTTCAGAATGTTAGTGACATAAAGGCAGATCATTGATGTATATAAGAAATAGGAGAGGTCCCAAAATGCTGCCCTGTGACTCTCCAATGGTTATTGGTAGAGTGGGAGAGGTTATATCATTGATGGCTACACAATGGTATCTATCACTAAGATAGGATTGAATATAGTCCATGGCATGGCCTCGGATTCCATAATGATGGAGTTTATGTAGGAGGTAGTTGTGATTAACAGTATCAAAGGCCTTTCTCAGGTCAATGAAGAGTCCAATCGGAAACTCATTTTTGTCAAGGGCTGAGTAAATGATATCAAGGAGACTAATAATTGCATCATTGGTACTCTTTTGGGAGCGGAAGCCATACTGACAGGGGCTGAGTATGTCGAATTTTACGAGATAGGAGTAGAGCTGTTTGTAGATAATTTTTTCAAATATTTTGATAGTATGGGTAGGTTTGATATTGGTCTATAATTGTTTATGTCTGCCAGATTACCTCCTTCTATGAACTGGCATTACTCTTTGTTTTTTTAAGGATATCAGGTAAGGTATGACACTAATGATTTGTTGAATAGCAGAGCTATGGGTGGCGTAAGGGCATGGGAGGCGCTCTTGTATACAATGGATGGGATTTCACTAATGTTCCCAGCTTTGTTTATTAGTGAGTGCCCGAAACGCTAAGCGTACTAGTGGCTGTACAAGAATGTACAAAGAATGTATGTACATCTGTCAGGCTGACTGGTGAAAGGAGAAGAGAGTTTGGATAGCTGCCTGAGAGATGTGTGTTGATGTGTGTCTGGGTCTGTGGGATTTTACTGGCAAGGTTAGCACCAACCGATGAAAAGAAGCTATTAAATTCATTTGCCATTTCTAAATCAGTTGAGGGTGTATAGCCATCCTTAGTGTTATCTGGTTGTGGGAGTGTTGTTTAGTTCCTAGGATATTAGAGATGGTATTCCATGTGCTTTTCATGTTGCCTTGTGCTTCTTTGAATCTAGTCTCATAATATGAAAGTTTAGCTTTTCTTATGATAACTAAAAACTAAAACTGAACTAAACCTAACATATCCAAACATAACTTAACACTTTCGCGCTTTATATTAGAGATAACTCGTCACTGGTTTTTCTTACGATTCCGCATAACTGCCTACTTTTCTCGTCAATCGAAAAAATATTTCTATAAATTCCATTTTTTAACCGAAATGGATGGGGATACTTTTGTTTTGTAGAGAATTTATTTGCAAATTTTTTGGTACCAGAATGAATATTATATCACATAAACTTCTATGAGTAAAAAATACACAAAGTATGTTTGGGGGTGTGGCGAGCGTGTGGCAGTGGGTTCCCTTTAGCCGTTGATATATCCAACACGTGGGAAATATTTGTATGTGTTATGTATATGTCTGTGTAGGGAATTTTACTGCGATCACTGTCATACAAATTATAAAATGTTTCAACAAGTATAAACATGACAAACATCAAACGAACGAAAACAATGCGTTCGTTTCTGCCGCGAACGCATACTGAGCGACGTGGTTCTATATTTGGCGCTTCTCTTACACACGCTTTGTACCAATGTTATACAGTTCATCTTATAGAAAATTTTATTGCGAACACATTGGTATAAAAAAGAAATACATACATAGAAAAGTAGGGTCAGGAAACGTATAAACTTTCCAAGCATGATTTCCCCCCTGTGTTTTCGCCAGTGCGCTCGCGGCTAACTACTCTCCACTTCACACACTCTTGCGGGTGGGCAATTACCTATATTAAACATTCATATGCATATGTCCGTGTAGAGAATTTTATTGCGATTCCAATGATACCAAAATTAGCGATGTAGGACAACTGTAGGCTTCGCAACCATTAAGAAAGTGGAAACATTTTGTTGCTGTTTGGCGCTCTCGGCGAGTGATCTGCATAGTTTTTTATTTGGTGTTGATACTCCTTATGCTTGGGCGGCATTTTATAGGTATGCTCTTATAGACAATTTCATTGCGAATACAGTGATACCAAATTTAAATACGTGCGCCTTCAATTATTGTCAGGACAGTCAAAAGAGTGTACACTTTTTCGGTCTTACCGCGTAGGCGCGCGAAGTGCCGAAAGCATCTGGGGTATTTTTTTTTTTTGAGCGCCGAGAGCGCGAAAGTGTTAATATAACCTCTAGCCAACAATATATCTTGAATAATTTGTTCATCTTGGATAAGTCGCTCCACAACATTGTCGCTTAGATCATCGACTTCCTATGGGTTCCTTCCTAACCTAAGGACCTCTCATGCCACTTGGTTTCGTCTAATTTTGTTATAAATTTATACTATTTCAGAGTAAAAATGTTTTTTCATGTTCTACATTCAACACCAACAATATACTGAGTAAATATATCATATTTCTTCATTACTTACGTAGTGCTAGGAAGGTTTGGGTAGCTTTGAGTAAATTCGGGTAGCTTTGGGTAATTAGACGAACCGGGGCAGCCTGGGACCCCGGTCCCAGCCCATACCTGAGTGTGGTGAGGGCAGCCTGGGACCCCATACCTGAGTGGTGAGGGCAGCCTGGGACCCCATACCTGAGTGTAGTGAGGGCAGCCTGGGACCCCATACCAGAGTGGTGAGGGCAGCCTGGGACCCCATACCAGAGTGGTGAGGGCAGCCTGGGACCCCATACCCGAGTAGTGAGGGCAGCCTGGGACCCCATACCTGAGTGTAGTGAGGGCAGCCTGGGACCCTATACCAGAGTGGTGAGGGCAGCCTGGGACCCCATACCAGAGTGGTGAGGGCAGCCTGGGACCCCATACCAGAGTGGTGAGGGCAGCCTGGGACCCCATACCTGAGTGTAGTGAGGGCAGCCTGGGACCCCATACCAGAGTGGTGAGGGCAGCCTGGGACCCCATACCAGAGTGGTGAGGGCAGCCTGGGACCCCATACCCGAGTAGTGAGGGCAGCCTGGGACCCCATACCTGAGTGTAGTGAGGGCAGCCTAGGACCCTATACCAGAGTGGTGAGGGCAGCCTGGGACCCCATACCAGAGTGGTGAGGGCAGCCTGGGACCCCATACCAGAGTGGTGAGGGCAGCCTGGGACCCCATACCCGAGTAGTGAGGGCAGCCTGGGACCCCATACCTGAGTGTAGTGAGGGCAGCCTGGGACCCCATACCTGAGTGTAGTGAGGGCAGCCTGGGACCCCATAACCATAAGCGGCCCGTATAGGCCTAGGTAGGCCTACCTGCATCTTGTTGATGACCTGCCAGCCCTCGTCAACACTGGTGACGGTGATGTACTTGGACTCCATGGGCAGCAGCAGCTGATCAAGGACCAGTAGCTTCTTATCCTGCCATTTTATTGCCTGGAGTGTCATGTCTCAGGTGTAGGCAGGTGTGGACGACAGAGGTGGTGGCGTAGACAAGTATAGACACGTGTAGACGGGTGTAGACAGGTGTAGAAGAGGGTAGACAGGTGTCTCCCGGGGCTGTGGCCGGCCCGTCACTGTATGACAGGTTCGCTCAGTCAAATATTTTTTCCTCCACGGCCCGCTGTCATATGACAACATGAAGCCACACTCTATAACAGAATTAAGGTACTCGAAGAAGGTTTTTATGACACAATAACCGTCTTCAGGTGGTAAGTCAATGTAATATAGTCATAAAATAGTGTTTGCATGTGAGTGTTGGCATGGTCAGAGGCTTGGAGCTATTAGCGCTAGTGGGAGCATGACGTCACAAACTTGAGGCAAAGATGCTGCCATGGCACCTGTATTTATCTGAATTTACCAGTGGGTCACTAGCATTCTAGTGGCCTTGACGAGGGCAGGAAGCCGGCGGCTTGTCAGAGTTTCCACCCATTTGTCCTGATGATTCTTTAAAGCTGAATTTTAAATTTCAACAGTTTTGGTGTTTACGGCTTCAGCGGGTAGGCTGTTCCACGGGTTGGAACCCATGGAACGGCCTACCCGCCGTACGTATGAATTTTGGTTTAAAGTTTCTATGGGATCCGCCATGTCATGCCTGGTTTGCAGTGTTGTTAGCCCTGCGGCACTCACCCATTCCTGATACGAGAGATGACTTAGTTCAGGAATGATTTTTGTTGCCCAGTGCTGAACTTTCTGCAGAGCAGCTAAATCCTTTTGAAGCTGAGGTCTTCTTGCCTGGATTACCTGAATTTACCTGAGGGCTACTAACACTAGTGGCCTCGACGAAGACAGGAAGCTGACGGCTTGTCAACGGTCCCCCCCCCCATTGCCCTGATGATTGCCTTAGTCTTAGCCATTGATTGATTGCCATTGCCATTAGTGAGTGCCATGTGCCAATTAGAGTGAGTGCCAATTAGTGCCATGATTGCCATTGCCTTAGTGATTGTGGTATATCTGAAAACCTGAACCCGACCGATGCCAGTACTTAAAATAACTCTTTCAGTGCCTGAGCCTAACCTAACTTAATCTAACTTTGTCTAAGGTGCTGCCTCTGCCTTACCATTTACCTAATGTTCTCTCATTCATATAATTTCCTAAATAATCCTTCAAGTCTCCATGCACTTATGCAAGCATCTACCTCAGTTTCATTGTAAAATTTTACTCTTAAATCTAATCTTACCTTATTTCATTTAAATTGTAAATTTAATTGAATTGATCTATGTCATTTATTGAAATCAATTATTGATCTCATTTTGTTCTTTTAATTAAGTTCATTCTAATTATAGGTTAAAACTAAGCTAATTAAAATTTATTATCTTTAAGATTATTTTACTTCACAATTATCATTTGTCAAATTTTTTTATATACAATACAATACAATACAATTTTATTTAGGTAAGGTACATACATACAATAAATATTTACAAGGATTGTTTAACTTATAGGTATAGCTAGTACATACAATGCCTAAAGCCACTATTACGCAAAGCGTTTCGGGCATGATAAACTTAAATGACAAGCTTAATACTAATTGAGCATAATGAGTAGAATGAAAACAAGAAATGAAAACATAGATGAAAAAGCAGCACAAATACAATTATGTCGACAAACAGCGCTCTTTAAAGAAAAAAACAGACATTGGTTGACAATAGAAGGGTAAGGTAGGTTACAGGGAATTTATTAGGTATAGCTTCGCTTTTAACTTAAACTGGTTGAGAGAGGTACAGTCTTTAACATGGTTGGGAAGGTCATTCCACATTCTGGGCCCCTTGATTTGTAGAGCATTTCTAGTTTGATTAAGTCGTACTCTAGGAATATCAAAACTGTATTTATTTCTGGTGTGATGCTCATGGGTTCTGATACAACCTTCTATGAAGCTTTTGAGATCAGGATTGGCATTATAGTTTAGCGTTTTATATATGTATAATACACATGAGAGAATGTGGAGTGACTTAATGTCTAACATATTCAGAGATTTAAGTAGGGGTACCGAGTGATGTCTGGGGCCAGAATTGGATATTGTCCTAATAGCAGCTTTGTGTTGAGTAATTAGAGGACGTAAGTGATTGATATATTTTATATATATTCATCTTAACAGTCTCTACTGATTTTTTTGTTCTCTCCACCAAACTTGTGTATCCTCCATGGCTATCTAGTGACCTTTATTCTACCTCTAATTGTTTCAATTCTTTTGTTTACTTGCATTTATTGTTGTGTTTTGCCATAATTATTCTCTAATTTTAGCAGACTCAATACTTTGTAAGCTCTTATTGTATTGTTATATTATTATATTGCTGTGTTTTGCTATAATAACTTTCTATTTTACAGCAGATTTAGTTTTCATCTGTTCCTGAAATTGCTTATCTTATTGTATCGTGACATTATCTTATCTATATGCTTACTGATATTGATCCAGATCGAAATCTTCTGTCCCATATCCACACAAATCAGCACATTGATCATCATTATTGCAGGTATTACACAACAAATCTTGCAAAAAACAAACTCCTAAATAGCACCTGCTTATCAGTTTACAACCAAAATGTTAGGTCACTTGGTAAACATTTTGATGATATAAATGCACTTCTTACAGCACTAGGTACTAAATTATCTTTCATCATTTTAACAGAAACTTGGCTAAGTAATGACTATACCCAACTCTACAATTTAGCTGGTTATAAAGCCATTCATAACTGCAGGCCTAATAAAAAAGGTGGCGGTACAGCTATATATTACAAAGATACCTTCACTTGCAATAGTGTCATTAGTGATAGAGACGACTATTGTGAATATACCTTTGCCAAGTTCTCCAGTAAATCCCTTAAATCCTCCCTGATAATCGGTGCCATCTATAGATTTCCTAATACCAACATAGCTTTATTCTCTGACAATGTAAGGAATCTTATCATAAATAACAATCTCAACAAAAATCACATCATTCTGGGATGTGATTTCAAAATTGATCTGGGTCTTCAAAACAACCCTCAAGTTGACTATTTCCGTAGTAGCATGCACTCCTGTATGCTAATCCCCACAATCACCAAGCCCACCCGAGTCACTCAAACATCTGCCACTACCCTGGATCACCTATGGACTAATATAACAGCTCCCCTTACATCTGGGGTAATTTATGACAGAACAACTATACAATACAATACAATACAATTTTATTTAGGTAAGGTACATACATACAATAAATATTTACAAGGATTGTTTAACTAATAGGTATAGCTAGTACATACAATGCCTAAAGCCACTATTACGCAAAGCGTTTCGGGCATGATAAACTTAAATGACAAGCTTAATACTAATTGAGCATAATGAGTAGAATGAAAACAAGAAATGAAAACATAGATGAAAAAGCAGCACAAATACAATTATGTCGACAAACAGCGCTCCTTAAAGAAAAAAACAGACATTGGTTGACAATAGAAGGGTAAGGTAGGTTACAGGGAATTTATTAGGTATAGCTTCGCTTTTAACTTAAACTGGTTGAGAGAGGAACAGTCTTTAACATGGTTGGGAAGGTCATTCCACATTCTGGGCCCCTTGATTTGTAGAGCATTTCTAGTTTGATTAAGTCGTACTCTAGGAATATCAAAACTGTATTTATTTCTGGTGTGATGCTCATGGGTTCTGATACAACCTTCTATGAAGCTTTTGAGATCAGGATTGGCATTATAGTTTAGCATTTTATATATGTATAATACACATCAGAGAATGTGCAGTGACTTAATGTCTAACATATTCAGAGATTTAAGTAGGGGTACCGAGTGATGTCTGGGGCCAGAATTGGATATTGTCCTAATAGCAGCTTTGTGTTGAGTAATTAGAGGACGTAAGTGATTTTGGGTAGTAGAGCCCCAAGCACAAATACCATAGTTGAGATATGGATAGATAAGGGAGTAATAGAGAGTCACCAGGGCAGGGCCCTGACCACTGACCACTGACCACTGACCACTATCCTACTTTCCTCATAGCAAACATTGACACATCACCACCAGAAACCAAAAAACTTTCATTCAGGCTACATAGTGAATCAGCTTTAGGTAATCTCTCTAATGCACTCCACAATATTAACTGGGAATCTGAATTTAATAATTCACAGGATATAAACTCATCAACTAACCTCTTTCTCTCCAAAACTCTAAGCCTCTACAACAGTCACTGTCCCCTCCTTACCAAACAAGTAACTGATAAAAGAAAAAATAACCCGTGGCTCACAAGTGGCATAATTAAATCAATCAACAAAAAACATGAATACGAAAAGAAATTTAGGAGTGGCCTAGTTTCAATGGAAGTAGTTAAAAGGTACTCGTCAGTGCTTACCAGTATCATAAGAAAAGCAAAACTTTCATATTATGAGACTAGATTCAGAGAAGCAAAAGGCAACATGAAAAGCACATGGAATACCATCTCTAACATCCTGGGAACTAAACAACACTCCCAAAACCAGATAACACTCTCTAAGGATGGCCTTACACTGTCATCTGACTTAGAAATGGCGAATGAATTTAATAGTCTTTTCATCGATTGGTGCTAACCTTGCAAGTAAAATCCCACAGACTCAGACACATATCAACACATATCTCTCAGGCAGCTATCCAAACTCTCTTCTCCTCTCACCAGTCAGCCCGTCAGATGTTGTGTCCATTATACACTCACTAAAAACCAAAGCTGGGAACATCAGTGAAATCCCATCCATTGTATACAAGAGCGTCTCCCATGCCCTTGCGCCACCTATAGCTCTGCTGTTCAACAAATCCCTTGAGTGTCATACCTTCCCTGATATCCTTAAAAAAGCAAGAGTAACGCCAGTTCATAAAGGAGGTAATCCATCAGACATAAACAACTATAGACCAATATCGAACCTACCCATACTATCAAAAATATTTGAAAAAATTATCTACAAACAGCTCTACTCCTATCTCGTAAAATTCGACATTCATAGCCCCTGTCAGTTTGGATTCCGCTCTCAAAAGAGTACCAACGATGCAATTATTAGTCTCCTTGATATAATTTACTCAGCTCTTGACAAAAATGAGTTTCCAATTGGACTCTTCATTGACCTGAGAAAGGCCTTTGATACTGTTAATCACGATTACCTCTTAAGTAAACTCCATCATTATGGAATCCGAGGCCATGCACTGAACTATATCCAATCCTATCTTAGTGATAGACAGCAATGTGTAGCCATCAATAATATAATCTCTCCCATTCTACCAATAACTGTTGGAGTGCCACAGGGCAGCATCTTGGGACCTCTTCTTTTTCTTATATACATTAATGATCTGCCTAATGTCTCTAACATTCTGAAACCTATTTTGTTTGCTGATGATACTACCCTCATCTACTCCAACCCCAACCCACATACACTAAATGGTGTTGTTAATAATGAACTAAAAAAAGTCCACTTATGGATGTCAACCAACAAACTAACACTTAACATAGAAAAGACCTACTACATCCTATTTGGAAGCAAATCTACAAATGCAATTCAGCTTCAGATTGACAATGTAAACATTAGCAATAAGAATGATGGAAAGTTTCTTGGCATATTCCTAGACAAGAGACTCAACTTCAGTACCCACATACAACACATAACTAAGAAAGTCTCTAAAACAGCTGGTATACTCTCCAAAATCAGATATTATGTTCCTAACTCTGCTCTCATCTCTCTATATTATGCACTAATCTATCCCTATCTCAACTATGGTATCTGTGCATGGGGTTCAACCACTGCAAACCACCTCAAGTCCATCATCATTCAGCAAAAATCTGCTATCAGAATAATATCAAATTCTGCTTTCAGACAACACACAGCCCCCTTGTTCAACTCCCTAAACATGCTAAACATAATCTCACTCCACAAATTCTCTTGTGTCAACTACATTTACAAAACCCTGTTCTTAAATGCAAATCCTTGTCTGAAACTCTTCTTGGACAGATGTAATAGGACCCATTATCACCACACCAGAAATAAATATCTCTTTGATATCCCCAGAGTTAAACTTAATCTGTGTAAACACTCTATGCAAATAAAGGGACCCAGTTTATGGAACTCACTCCCTACTGAATTGAAAAGCTGTCCAACTTTTACATCATTCAAAATCAATACTAAAAAGTACCTAATTTCATCTTCATAGTTTTTCACTTTTTGCCTTAAAATTGCACTGTATCAATTGCTACCCAATCTCCCAACCTTTATGTTCCCAATTTGAACATCTTTACCATTGTGATCATTGCTGTTTTCTTATATGTGCTGCCAATCTGTTGTATGGTGTTTATAAATCTTGTTTATCTGTATCTTTTGCTACCAGTCTCCCAATCTTTATGTACCCAATCTGAACATCTTTACC
Organism: Procambarus clarkii; assembly: GCF_040958095.1. Classification (NCBI taxonomy): domain Eukaryota; kingdom Metazoa; phylum Arthropoda; class Malacostraca; order Decapoda; family Cambaridae; genus Procambarus; species Procambarus clarkii. The sequence continues at coordinate 29,979,629 of NC_091195.1, forward strand.
ATTGTGATCATTGCTGTCTTATATGTGCTGTCAATCTGCTGTTTGGTGTCTATTAACTTTGTTTAAATTACTAATCAAGCTGTCAATGTAATTAATCAGAGCTTTAATATAACAATGTGCTTTAATATACCTACTTATCTCTCTCATCTCATTTTTCTCTTGTAATGTATCTTATCATTTATCAATTCTGATTGAAATTACCTACTTAAAATTATCTGCTAGATTAAGGACCTGCCCGAAACGCTGTGCGTACTAGTGGCTTTACAAGAATGTAAATACTGTACTATCCAATGTATTCTCACAAACCCAATGTACCTTCTTGTATATATATAAATAAATAAATAAATAAATAAATGATATTTTCCAGTTGGATTGTAAAGTTAAACAGTGTTTTGGCACTTATGGCTTCAGTGGGTAGGCAGTTCATTGGTGTATTTTTTTATTTTTATGTATTTATATATATATACAAAAGTTCTTACATTCTTGTAAAGCCACTAGTACGCATGTAATCTTAGACACATATGTAACTGGGTAATTATAAGTAATTAGTAAGGTTAATTATTTAGGAATACTTGTGCATAGGTAATATGCACCCTTCGTCATTATTGGTAAGTGCACCATTTATAATTCTGGGATGACTTTTCTAACCTTGTATATATTATTAATGTACCACTATATTCAGGTGCATGTGACCCTACTTAAGTGGAATATGTATACAAGTAAAGCTTTTGATACAGTGCCACATGAAAGACTGATTAAAAAGATAGATTCTCATGGTATTGGGGGGTGCTATATTAAAACTCAAATTAAAAAATTCAAATGTTTATTCAGGTAAAGTACATACATACAAGGTGTGATACAAATATTGATGAATTTATGATGGCAATAAATCCTCTAATCAAATAAATCTCAGAATAAACAGTACTCAAATTTGTAACAAAATAGATGGCAAATTCCTTGGCGTTCTCATTGACCACAGGCTGAAATTCCAGGGACACATTCTAAATATATAAAAAAAATTTCAAAAACTGTTGGCATTCTTTCTAAGATCAGATATTATGTACCCCGCCCTGCCCTGGTGATGCTCTATTACTCCCTCATCTATGCATATCTCAACTATGGTATTTATGCTTGGGGTTCTACTACCCGAAATCATTTACATCCTCTAATTACTCAACTCAAGGCTGCTATTAGGACAATATCCAACTCTAGCCCCAGGCATCACTCGGTACCCCTACTCAAATTTCTGAATATGTAAGACATTAAGTCACTGCACATTCTCTCATGTGTATTATACATATATAAAATGCTGAACTGTAATGCCAATCCTGACCTCAAAAGCTTCATTGAAGGTTGTAACAGAACCCATGAGCACCACACCAGAAACAAATACAGTTTTGATATTCCAAGAGTACGACTTAATCAAAACTAGAAATGCTCTAAAAATCAAGGGACCCAGAATGTAGAATGACCTTCCCAATCATGTTAAAGACTGTACCTCTCTCAACCAGTTTAAGATAAAACTAAGCACTACCTAATTAATTCCCCTGTAACCACCTTACCCCTTTAATGTCAACCCGTGTCTGTTATTTTTAAACAATGCTGTTTGTCGACCAAATTGTATTTTTGTTTTTTTTCTGCCGTGTTCCCCCCTTTTTTATTTTTATATTTTCTCAACACATTTTATACTTTAATCTCAATTAGTATTAAGTTTTAGTCTTTAGTGTTTTTCCTGCCCGAAACGCTTTGTGTAATAGTGGCTTTAGGCATTGTATGTACTAGCTCTATCTATAAATTCATCAATTATTGTATCACCCCTTGTATGCATGTATTTTACCTAAATAAACATTTGAATTTGAATTTAGAACCCCAAGCACAAATACCATAGTTGAGAAAAGGATAGATGAGAGAGTAATAGAATGTCACCAGGGCAGGGTGAGGTACATAATATCTGATCTTAGAAAGAATGCCAACAGTTTTTGAAACTTTTTTAGATATATTTAGAATGTGTCCCTAGAAATTCAGCTTGTGGTCAATGAGAACGCCAAGGAATTTGCCATCTACTTTGTTACAAATTTGGGTATTGTTAATCCTGAGATTTATTTGATTTGAGGATTTATTGCCAAACAAAATATAGACAGTTTTGTCAATATTGAGGGTGAGTTTGTTGGCAGTTAGCCAAAGATGGACTTTATTTAGCTCAGTATTCACTGTGACATTTAGAGTAAGTGGGTCAGGACTGGAGTAAATGAAGGTTGTGTCGTCAGCAAATAGAATTGGTTTGAGGTGTTGGGAGGCATTTGGAAGGTCATTAATGTACATGAGAAAGAGAAGAGGGCCAAGTATGCTGCCCTGAGGAGCACTAATGTTGATGCAAACTAGAAATGCTCTACAAATCAACGGACCCAGAATGTGGAATGACCTCCCCAATCATGTTAAAGACTGCACTCTCTCAACCAATTTAAGATAAAAATGAAGCACTAAATAATAAATTCCCTGTAACATACCTTACCCCTGTATTGTCAACCCATGTCTGTTTTTTTTTTTTTTTAACACCGCTGTTTGTCGACCTAATTATATTTGTGCTACTTTTTCAGCCATGTTCCCCCCTTTCTTATTTTTATTTTTATTTGTTCTCAACACATTTTTACTTTAAACTCAATTAGTATTAAGTTTTATTCGTTAATATTCTTCCTGCCCAAAATGCTTTGCGTAATAGTGGCTTTAGGCATTGTATGTACCAGCTCTATCTATAAACCTAGCAATTTTTTTAAAAATCTCTTGTATGTATGTACCTTACCTGAATAAACATTTATTTATTTATTTACTTATTTATTTATTTATAATTTATTATTATAATTTATTGATAGAGCTAGTACATACAATGCCTAAACCTACTATTATGCAAAGCGTTTTGGGCAGGAAAAACACTAAAGACTAAAACTTAATACTAATTGAGATTAAAGTATAAAATGTGTTGAAAAAATATAAAAATAAAAAAGGGGGGAACATGGCAGAAAAAAAACAAAAATACAATTTGGTCGACAAACAGCATTGTTTAAAAATAACAGACACGGGTTGACATTTAAGGGGTAAGGTGGTTACAGGGGAATTAATTAGGTAGTGCTTAGTTTTATCTTAAACTGGTTGAGAGAGGTAGTCTTTAACATGATTGGGAAGGTCATTCTACATTCTGGGTCCCTTGATTTGTAGAGCATTTCTAGTTTGATTAAGTCAAACTCTTGGAATATCATAAAGGTATTTGTTTCTGGTGTGGTGGACATGGGTTTTGTTACAACCTTCAATGAAGCTTTTAAGGTCAGGATTGGCATTACAGTTCAGCGTTATATATATATATATATATATATATATATATATATATATATAATATATATATAATATATATATATATATATATAATATAATATATAATATATATATAATATATATATATATATATTATATATATATATATATATATATATATATATATATATATATATATATATATATATATATTATAATAATAATACATATGAGAGGATGTGCAGTGACTTAATATCTAACATATTCAGAAATTTGAGTAGGGGTACCGAGTGATGTCTGGGGCCAGTTGGATATTGTCCTAATAGTAGCTTTGTGTTGAGTAATTAGAGGACGTTATCTTGAGATGATTTCGGGGCTTTTTTAGTGTCCCCGCGGCCCGGTCCTTGACCAGGCCTCCACCCCCAGGAAGCAGCCCGGACAGCTGACTAACACCCAGGTACCTATTTTACTGCTAGGTAACAGTGGCATAGGGTGAAAGAAACTCTGCCCATTGTTTCTCGCCGGCGCCTGGGGTCGAACCCAGAACCACAGGATCACAAGTCCAGTGTGCTGTCCGCTCGGCCGACCGGCTCCCTCGTAAATGATAAATGATTAACGTAAATGATTTTGGGTAGTAGAACCCCAAGCATAAATACCATAGTTGAGATAAGGATAGATGAGGGAGTAATAGAGCGTCACCAAGGCAGGGCTAGGTACATAATATCTGATCTTAGAAAGAATGCCAACAGTTTTGAAACTTTTTTTGATATATTTAGAATGTGACCCTGAAAATTCAGTTTGTGGTCAATGAGAATGCCAAGGAATTTGCCATCAATATTTTACAAATTTGGGTATTATTTATCCTGAGATTTATTTGATTTGAGGATTTATTGCCAAACAAGATAAAGAAAGTTTTGTCAATGTTGAGGGTGAGTTTGTTGGCAGTTAGCCAAAGATGGACTTTATTTAGCTCAGTATTCATTGTGCCATTAAGATCAAGTGGGTCAGGACTGGAATAAATGAAGGTTGTGTCGTCAGCAAATAGAATCGGTTTGAGATGTTTGGAGGCATTTGGAAGGTCATTAATGTAGATGAGAAAGAGGAGAGGGCCAAGTATGCTGCCTTGAGGAACACCAATGTTGATAGGTAGGGTGGGAGAAATTGAATTATTCACAGAAACATACTGGAGCCTGTCAGTAAGGAAAGATTTGATGTATTGCAGGGAGTGACCTCTGACTCCATAATGATATAATTTAAGAAGGTTTTGGTGGTTGACAGTGCCAAAAGCCTTACGTAGGTCCACAAATAACCCAACAGGGAACTCATTTTATCAAGAGCTGCATGTATACTAATAAGTGCATCGTTAGTTCTTTTTTTGGGTCTGAAGCCATATTGACAAGAGCTAAGTATATTGTGTTTGGCTAGATAAGAGTAAAGCTGCTTGTAGATTAGTTTTTCAAATATTTTTGACAAGTTTGGCAGGATTGATATAGATGTGTATTTGTTAACATCAGTGAGATCACCATATTTGTGGACAGGGATTACTCTCGCTTTTTTTTAGAATATCTGGAAAGGTTTGGAGTTCAATTGACTTGTTGAAGAGCAATGCAATAGCAGGAGCTAAAGATCTGGAGGCTTTTTTGTAAATTAAAGTTGGTATCTCCTCAAGGGCACTAGACTTGGTATTAAGGGAAAGGATTATTTCATTAACATCAGTGGAATTTGCAGGCGTTAGGTATAGAGACTGTGGATAGTTACCTGTAAAAAAGTCCTGAACATCAGTATTGGAAGATGGAATATCATTTGCAAGGGATGACCCAATGGAAGAGAAGAACCTATTGCACTCAATAGCAGTATCAGAGGCTGTAAGCTGACCATCGTTATTAGACAGGAGTATTGGTTTGTTATTTAAAATCTTCTTTGATCCCAATATTTGTGAAATTGTGCTCCATGTTTTCTTAATGTTGCCCTCTGTTTAGGTAAATTTATCTTTGTAGTATTTAATTTTGGCTCTTCTAATTATTTTAGATAGCAATGATGAGTAATTCTTTGAAAATTCTTTGGAGATGATTCCTAACCTATACTTTTTCTCAAGGTCATGTGTTTTATTAATGGATTTAAGTATTACCTTGTAAACCAAGGATTGTTTAGCATTTTAGTTGTTTTTTACAACTTGTTTAGTTTAGTTGCTTTAGTTGTTTAATTGTTTGTATGCAATTTTTACAATACTAGCAGCAGCAGCTATAAAATTGCCTATAGCAGTTGCCTATACAGTAGATTGATGAAGAAAAGGAACTTGGATTCAGAATCCACCACCCAATGAAAGTTGCCTAACAGGTGGGAGCATAAGTCAATAAAGCTAACCAAACCCTTGGAATAATCAAGTGTATCTTTGACTTTAAGGAAAAGAAGGTAGTGATTCAATTGTATAAATCTTAGCTAAATGAGTTTTGGGGGTACAGTCCCTGAGCCCGTTATGTGCCTCTGTAACCCTTTCCACTACTGCTCACAAGATGGGTACGGGATGCATAATAAGTGAACTAAACTAACTATATCTCTGGTGCATTTTGAGATATATACAAGAGTTGTTACATTCTTGTACAGCCACTAGTACGCGTAGCGTTTCGGGCAAGTCCTTAATCCTATGGTCCCTGGAATACGATCCCCTGCCGCGAAGAATCGTGTTTTCATCCAAGTACACATTTTACTGTTGCGTTAAACAGAGGCTACAGTTAAGGAATTGCGCCCAGTAAATCCTCCCCGGCCAGGATACGAACCCATGACATAGCGCTCGCGGAACGCCAGGCGAGTGTCTTACCACTACACCACGGAGACTGCATTTGGATTACTGTATCCAAGCATGGAGGCCCCATCTTCAGAAGGCCATAGCTGCTTTGGAGAAAGTGCAACACCATGCAACAAAAGTCATTCCAGAGCTAAGTTAACTCTCGTAGCAGTCCCCGTGGCATAGTGGTAAAACACTTACCTAGTGCTTCGCGAGCGCTTTGGCCTGGGTTTGTATCCTGGATGGGGAGGATTGACTGGGTGTCAATCCTTAACTGTAGCCTCTGTTCTCCCAGCAATGAATGGGTACCTGGTTGTTAAATACAGTACTGTCAAATTCAATTAAAAAATTCAAATGTTTATTCTGGTAAAGTACTGTACATACATACAAGAGGTTATACAAAAATTGATAGATTTATAGATAGAGCTAGTACATACAATGCCTAAAGCCACTATTACGCAAAGTGTTTCGGGCAGGAAAAACATTAAAGACTAAAACTTAATTCTAATGGAGATTAAAGTATAAAATGTGTTGAGGACAAATAAAAATAAAAAAGGGGGGAACATGGCAGAAAAAACAGCACAAATACAATTAGGTCGACAAACAGCGTTGTTTAAAAAAATAACAGACATGGGTTGACAAGATAGAGGTAAGGTAGGTTACAGGGAATTTATTAGGTAGTGCTTAGTTTTTATCTTAAACTAATTGAGAGAGGGACAGTCTTAACATGATTGGGAAGGTCATTCCACATTCTGGGTCCTTTGATTTGTAGAGCATTTCTAGTTTGATTAAGTCGTATTCTTGGAATATCAATTTGTAAAACTAAAAAAATTACAGCCAAACTGTAATTTGGCAGGTCATATTCTGGAGAAAAAATTAGGATTAAGGACCTTCCAAAAATGCTATGCATGCAAGTGGCTTTACATGTATATTATGTAAAGTTAATAGGGTCCTTGTAGTACAGTCAGGTGCGTTCTCAACGCACAATCGAGAATTCCGGGTTCGAATCCCAGGCAGGACAGAAATGGTTGGCCACATTGTTTTTCACCTAATGCTCTATTCACCTAGTAGTAAGTTGGTACTCAGGAGTTAGTCAGCTTGTTGTGAGGTTGCATCCTGGACAGGATCAGTAATTCCACCTGGGGAAAAGAGGGGGATTCGATATAAGCCTGTGTATGAATACACTCTGGCTTCCTGTCCCCCTGACACAATGAATTATTATTATATAAATACAGTACAAATAAAAAATAAAAGTATCAGGAACAGTTGAGGGCCAAGGCAAACTGCAATCAAGACGGGGCAGATCTCATCAAAACCTTTAAAATACTGAACAATTTGGGGATGTTAATCCAGACAATGTCTTCAAAAGATCAGATGTAACACAAATGAGGAGCTATGGTTTCAAGCTCAACAAGCCATAATGCAGGACTGAGAACAGGAGATGCTTTTTCACCCACAGAGTTAACCCAGAGAACCGCCGAAGCCGTAGATGCCAAAACTTTTTTTGAACTTTAAAGTACTTGTTACGGCCCTGCTGGGGCGTAACCGGGTTCTTTTCTGGTGTTATTAGAATTTGGGAATCCGGCCCAAGCTAGTAGAGGCTTTCAAGGGATGTGTTCCGTAACGCAAGGTAAATTAAAGGGGGAGGGATACAAATGCTCTGATTTATATATATATTCTCACCACCACCATATAAATAAATATATAACAATCACACAGGGTTTATAACTACACAAAAATATACAGAGTTGTCTTTCTCTGAAGACACAGAATGCTCCACGGTGCGCACTTTGAGTAGCCCTGGTTCCTTCCTCCGTGGCCCACAATGAATCCTCTTGGCTTCTCTCGGCGAATCTACCCTGGCCACAGGCCAGCCAAATCACAGTCCCACTGGGTGCTACGTCATGGAGGCCTTCAACCACAATCCAGCCTGTAGCTGGCAGGTTCCAATCAGCTCCGCTGTGTAGGCCACTCCACGACCGATACTAGGGTTGCGAGCCCTAGGCAGGAGCCTCGTGTGATTCCGCTGATCACTCTCCTCTCTCAGCACCACAGTGGCTAGTCTCTTCCACCAGCCAGCCCCGGATACAATGATTCCTGATACTGCCACGTCACAGGCAGACTAACACTCTCAACAGTGTTCGTCCGGGGGTGACTCACAGCTTCTTCAGAGCAAACTCGTGGAGAGACCTTGGCTGCCTTGGGTAGACTGATCCATCGTCAAATACAGCAGTCCCAGTTCGACTCTGTAATCAGACACGTCATTAGTACTGGGGCTAGGGAACCTCACTTACAGGCTTAGACACAAACGTTCACCTATCCACTCCATAGATAATAATAATAATAATAATAATAATACTGTAATAATATAATAATAATTTTTATTTAGGTAAAGGTACATACATAAAGAGATTTTACAAAGTTTGTTGGCTTATAGATAGAGCTAGTACATACAATGCCTAAAGCCACTATTACGCAAAGCGTTTCGGGCAGGAAAAAACACTAATGACTAAAGCTTAAAATTAATGGGTAAAAAGAATAAAATGTGTTGAGTACAAATAAAAATAGAGGTAAAAGAGGGGGGAACATTGTTGAAAAAGCAGCACAAATACAATTACAAATTATTACAGAAAATTACATTCAAGCAGCGTTGATTTGAAAAACAAAAAACAAAAACAAAAAACATACATGGGTTGACAACAGAGGGGTAAGGTAGGTTACAGGGAATTTATTAGGTATAGCTTCGTTTTTAACTTAAACTGGTTGAGAGAGGTACAGTCTTTAACATGGTTGGGAAGGTCATTCCACATTCTGGGCCCCTTGATTTGTAGAGCATTTCTGGTTTGATTAAGTCGTACTCTAGGAATATCAAAACTGTATTTATTTCTGGTGTGGTGCTCATGGGTTCTGTTACAACCTTCTATGAAGCTTTTGAGATCAGGATTGGCATTATAGTTTAGCGTTTTATATATGTATAATACACATCAGAGAATGTGCAGTGACTTAATGTCTAACATATTCAGAGATTTGAGTAGGGGTACCGAGTGATGTCTGGGGCCAGAATTGGATATTGTCCTAATAGCAGCATTGTGTTGAGTAATTAGAGGACGTAAGTGATTTTGGGTAGTAGAGCCCCAAGCACAAATACCATAGTTGAGATATGGATAGATAAGGGAGTAATAGAGAGTCACCAGGGCAGGGCGTGGTACATAATATCTGATCTTAGAAAGAATGCCCACAGTTTTTGAAACTTTTTTTGATATGTTTAGAATGTGTCCCTGGAAATTCAGCTTGTGGTCAATGAGAATGCCAAGGAATTTGCCATCTAATTTGTTACAAATTTGGGTATTGTTTATTTTGAGATTTATTTGATTAGAGGATTTATTGCCAAACAGAATATAGAAAGTTTTGTCAATGTTAAGGGTGAGTTTGTTGGCAGTTAGCCACAGATGGACTTTATTTAGCTCAGTATTTACTGTGGCATTTAGAGCAAGGGGATCAGGACTGGAGTAAATGAAGGTTGTGTCGTCAGCAAATAGAATTGGTTTGAGGTGTTGGGAGGCATTTGGAAGGTCATTAATGTAGATGAGAAAGAGGAGAGGGCCAAGTATGCTGCCCTGGGGAACACCAATGTTGATGGGTAGGGTGGGAGAAATTGTATTATTCACAGAAACACATTGGAGCCTGTCAGTAAGGTAGGATTTAAGGTATTGTAGGGAGTGTCCTCTGACACCATAATGATGTAATTTAAGAAGAAGGTTTTGGTGGTTGACAGTATCGAAAGCTTTACGCAGGTCCACAAATAACCCAACAGGGAACTCATTTTTATCAAGAGCTGTATGAATCGAGTTAAGCATACTAATAAGTGCATCGTTAGTGCTTTTTTTGGGCCTGAAGCCATATTGGCAAGGGCTAAGTATATTGAGTTTGGCTAGATATGAGTAAAGCTGCTTATAGATTAGTTTTTCAAAAATTTTTGACAAGTTTGGCAGGATTGATATAGGTCTGTAGTTGTTAACATCTGTGAGATCACCACATTTGTGGACAGGCGTTACTCTCGCTTTTTTAGAATATCTGGAAAGGTTTGGAGTTCAAGTGACTTGTTGAAGAGCAAAGCAATAGCAGGGGCTAAAGATCTGAGATGGCGTGCTGTCTAAGCACCACCTCACCAGAGGTCAGCAGCGGCTATGTTATGAGCTGATTAAGACGGGAACCCAGCCCCTGTGACCGGTATATCCCGTCCTCACTAGATGGGGTCGTCCATTTGGAGGGGGTTCCGGGAGCTGACTCACAGATGGCGTTGTCTTCACTGCTCCGTGCTACGACGCTGGACTCGGGTCCGTAACAGTACTGTACAGCTGGAAAAGATCATAAATTTTTTTCAAGATAAATCACCTTTGACAAACCACCAGCTTCCTGTCCTCATTGAGGCCACTAGTGTTAGTTCCTCTCAGGTAAACACAAGTAAACACAGGTAGTCATTCACTGCTTGAAGAAAACCCAGACATAATAGCACTCACAGAAACAAAGCTAACGAAAACCATAACAAATGCAGTGTTTCCACAGGACTATTGTGTTGTGAGGAAAGAGAGAGAAGGAAGAGGAGGTGGTGGTGTTACTCTGCTGGTAAGAAAAGGCTGGGATTTTGAGGAAATGGTTATTTAAGGCTGTGAAGGTTTCAGTGACTATATAACAGGTACAATAGCAACTGAAAGACAAAAATTGTAGTAGCAGTCATATATAACCTGCCACCAAATGACAGAAGACCCAGATAGGAATATGATAGAAACAACATGGCCACCATTAGCATAATAGAGAGAACAGCGTCTCTCGCTAGTAGGAATGGATCTGGACTACTAATCATGAGGGATTTCAACCACGGGAAGATTGATTGGGAGAACAGAGACCCGCATGGAGGACCAGATACATGGAGAGCTAAGCTGCTGGATGTGGCAACAAGAAACTTTCTTAGCCAGCATATCAAGGGACCGACAAGAATGAGAGGGGAGCATGAACCAGCTATGCTTGATCTGATATTAAACCTTAATGAGTGGGATATAAGGGAGGTTAAGATGGAAGCACCCTTAGGAATGAGTGATCACAGTGTATTGATCTTTGAGTACTTGGTAGAGCTAGGACTTATCTCCCCCAAAAAGAACTAGAAAACAAAAGACTGACATACCGAAAGGGGAATTATGAGGGGATGAGAAGTTTCCTAAGGGATATACCATGGGACACAGACCTCAGAGCTAAGTTGGTACAAGACATGATGGACTATGTCACCCAAAAGTGTCAGGAGGCAGTAAACAGGTTTATCCAGCCCAAAGGGAAAAAATCATAGAAGCAAAAGAAGAATCCATGATTTAACAGGGCATGTATGGAAGCAAAGGTACTGAACAAAAGGGCATGGAGGAACTTCCGAAATAACAGAACACCAGAAAGCAGAGAGAGATACCAGAGAACCAGGAATGAGCATGTCAGGGTGAGAAGGGAAGCAGAGAAAAATTATGAAAATGATATAGCAAGCAAAGCCAAGACCGATCCAAAGCTACTCTACAGTCACATCAGGAGGAAAACAACAGTAAAAGAACAGGTAATGAAACTTAGAACAGGCGAGGACAGGTATACAGAGAATGACAAAGAGGTGTGTGAGGAACTCAACAAAAGGTTCCAGGAAGTCTTCACAATAGAACATGGTGAGGTCACTGCGCTAGGAGAGGGGGCAGTAAACCAGGCGGCCTTGAAGGGTTCGAAACTACGAGAGATGAGGTCAAGAGACACCTGTTGGATCTGGATGTGAGAAAGGCTGTTGGCCCAGACGGGATATCACCATGGGTATTGAAAGAGTGTGCAGAGGCACTCTGCTTGCCACTCTCCATAGTGTATAGTAGGTCACTGGAGACGGGAGACCTACCAGAAATATGGAAGGCGACTAAAGTGGTCCCAATATACAAAATGGGTGGCAGACAAGAGGCACTGAACTACAGGCCAGTGTCCTTAACTTGTATACCATGCAAAGTGATGGAGAAGATCTTGAGAAAAAATCTAGTAACACATCTGGAGAGAAGGGACTTCGTGACAAATCACCAACATGGGTTCAGGGAGGGTAAATCTTGCCTTACTGGCTTAATAGAATTCTACGATCAGGTGACAAAGATTAAGCAAGAAAGAGAAGGCTGGGCAGACTGCATTTTTTTGGACTGTAGGAAAGCCTTTGATACAGTCCCCCATAAGAGGCTGGTACATAAGCTGGAGAGACAGGCAGGAGTAACTGGTAAAGTGCTCCAGTGGATAAGGGAATACCTAAGCAATAGGAACCAAAGAGTTACAGTGAGGGGTGAGACCTCAGATTGGCGTGAAGTCACCAGTGGAATCCCACAGGGCTCTGTACTCGGTCCTATCCTATTTCTGATATACGTGAACGATCTCTCGGAGGGTTATCTTCAGGTTATCTTGAGATGATTTCGGGGCTTTAGTGTCCCCGTGGCCGATCCTCGACCAGGCCTCCACCCCCAGGAAGCAGCCCGTGACAGCTGACTAACACCCAGGTACCTATTTTACTGCTAGGTAACAGGGGCATAGGGTGAAAGAAACTCTGCCCATTGTTTCTCGCCGGCGCCTGGGATCGAACCCAGGACCACAGGATCACAAGTCCAGCGTGCTGTCCGCTCGGCCAACCGGCTCCCTATAGAGTATAGACTCATTCCTCTCAATGTTTGCTGACGATGCCAAAATTATGAGAAGGATTAAGACAGAGAAGGACTGCTTGAGGCGTCAAGAAGACCTAGACAAACTAAAGGAATGGTCAAACAAATGGTTGTTAGAGTTTAACCCAAGCAAATGTAATGTAATGAAGATAGGTGTAGGAGCAGGAGGCCAGTTACAAGGTATCATTTGGGAGATGAAATTCTACACGAGTCAGAGAGAGAGAAGGACCTGGGGGTTAATATCACGCCAGACCTGTCCCCTAAAGCCCATATCAAGAGGATAACATCAGCAGCATATGCCAGGTTGGCTAACATAAGAACTGCATTTAGACACTTGTGCAAGGAATCATTCAGAACTTTGTATACCTCCTATGTCAGACCAATCCTGGAGTATGCAGCCCCAGCATGGAGTCCATATCTAGTCAAGCATAAGACCAAACTGGAAAAAGTTCAAAGGTTTGCCATCAGACTAGTACCCGGGCTGAGAGGTATGAGCTACGAGGAGAGACTACGAGAATTAAACTTCACGTTGCTAGAAGACATAAGAGTTAGGGGGGATATGATCACCACGTACAAGATTCTCAGAGGAATTGACAGGGTAGATAAAGACGGGCTATTTAACACAAGGGGCACACGCAGTAGGAGACACAGGTGGAAACTGAGTGCCCAAATGAGCCTACCAGAAGCCACAAAGATATTAGAAAGATTTTTTTAGTGTCAGAGTAGTTGACAAATGGAATGCATTAGGAAGTGATGTGGTGGAGGCCGACTCCATACACAGTTTCAAGTGTAGATATGATAGAGCCCAATAGGCTCAAGAACCTGTACACCAGTTGATTGACAGTTGAGAGGCGGAACCAAAGAGCCAGAGCTCAACCCCCACAAGCACAAATAGATGAGTACAAATAGGTGAGTACTGCTGGGTGAACAGAGACATACAGTTAAGGATTGGCGCCCAATCAATCCACCCCGGCTAGGATACGTACCCAGGCCAAATCACTCGCCAAGGAAGTGTCTTATCACTGCTGTGCCACAGTGACATTCATTTATTTATTTATATACTGTATATACAAGAAGGTACATTGTACAAGGTACAGCCTAGTGATACAAAAATAAAGGAAAATTTCAACCTTCATTTTCTTTAGTCCTAACCCTCTTACTGTGAATGATACAGTGAATACTGAACTAAATAAAGTTCATCTTTGGCTTACTGTTAACAAACTCACCCATAACACTGACAAAACTTCTATATTTTGTTTGGCAAAAAATCCTCGGATCCTATTAATCCAAGAATAAACAATATCAAAATTAGTAACAAAGTAGATGATAAATTCCTTGGTGTTCTCATTGATAACAAGCTAAATTACCAGGGCCACATTCAACATATAGCCAAAAAAGTTTTTAAAACAGTTGGCATTCTTTCTAAGATCGGATATTATGTACCTCCCATGCCCTGGTAATGCTCTATTACTTTCTCATCTATCCTTAGCTCAATTATGGTACAGTGTATTTGTGCTTGGGGGTTCTACTTCCCCGAAGCTCGGATCGGATATTATGTACCTTCCCTGCCCTGGTAATGCTCTATTACTTTCTCATCTATCCTTAGCTCAATTATGGTACAGTGTATTTGTGCTTGGGGTTCTACTTTCCCCAAGCTCGGATCGGATATTATGTACCTTCCCTGCCCTGGTAATTCTCTATTACTTTCTCATCTATCCTTAGCTCAATTATGGTACAGTGTATTTGTGCTTGGGGGTTCTACTTCCCCCAAGCTCGGATCAGATATTATGTACCTCCCCTGCCCTGGTAATGCTCTATTACTTTCTCATCTATCCTTAGCTCAATTATGGTACAGTATATTTGTGCTTGGGGGTTCTACTACCCAAAATCATCTATGTCCTCTAATTACCCAACACAAATCTGCTACTGGAATAAAAACAAACTCTGGCCCCACACAGCACTCAGCCCCCTTACTAAAATGTTTGGATATGTTAGATATTAAGTCACTGCACATTCTCTCAAGTGTACTCTATATATATATATATATAACTCTGAGCTATAATGCCAACCCTGGCCTTAAATGCTCCTAGAATGTTGTAACAGAACCTAATCACGTCAAAGGCTGTACTTCTCTCAGCCAGTTTAATAATGGAAAAACTAAGTACTACCTAATAAACTCTATGTAACCTACCTTACCTCCTAAATGTCAACCCATGTCTTGCTGCTTTCAAACATTACTGATTACTGACCAACTTGTTTAACAGCTGATATCTGCCATGTATAATCTTAAAGAAAATTCTAATCTTCTGTTTCCCCCTCCCCGCTCAGCTCGTTGTCGCCGTCTGGGGGCTTAGTGGGCGGCTGCCGGAGTGTGATGCTCCTTGGGACAGTCCTCTGTCCTTTTCTAGCCTTGTGCTCCTGCTGCCGTCCTCTCCAATTCTGCTGGGCATCTTTTCCTTTTCCTTCTGTTTCGTTTTCTCCCCCCTCTTCTCCTATCTGCTTGCCGTTTCCTGCCGACCTTTTGCTCGTTCTGGTTCTTCCCTTGGACTTCTTCTACTTTGACGCCCGGGTGCTTGAGGAGGCATACTCTTGCACCTGTAGAACTGCAGTACCCGACGTCGAGAGCGAGGGGAACCTTTTATTGTCAATCCCCACTTCGTCACTGAACCCGATCTCGACGGACTGTCGGTTTCTTAAGGTGGCGTTTGTGGGGCGTATACTCACGACGCACCCCTAGGAGGCCCCGACAAGATCGGCGATAGCTTCTTGTTGGGTGTCCTGCCTCTAATTGTGGCTCCATGGTGGGTGTGGGGGCACATTCGTGAGTGAATTCGTAATTCGTCAAGATGATAACCCCTGTTTCGGCTGCTTCTGGCTTACCTTTTCAGGCTCGTGGGGTGGGCGACCAAGCCCCGAGTCGGTCCGTATTGGAAGACCGGGCTCTGTAGCCTCCGCTGCATTGGGCCCCGACCTTGCTCCTCCTTTGGCCTCTCTGACTCCTTCCCCTGGCTCCCCTCCCTCCTCTGTGGTTGGGTCGAGCCCCAAGCCCCCAGTGGTGACTACCTCGTCCCCTGGCGCGGCTCCTTCTCTAGTTGTTACTACTGCGCCTTTTAACCCCTCTCTCTCTGGGGGTTCTCACCGCCGTTCTCGTCACCCTGATTTTCCGTTTATATTACCGATGGAAGATGTACACTAAAACCGCTCTATTCCGGCTGAAACGTCGATATATGCAATAAAAACAAGACTTCTCCCCTTTTATATATCTTACTCAGTATTTTAACCAGAAACAAATAGTTGATTGAAAATGAAGTATTTGAGGTTATTATCTAATCAATTATGTGTTTGCATCATTTTTATCGTATATATAATGAATTAATACCCATAACTGAAAATTCACAAAAACGTAAAAAAACGGCAAAATATTGCCTAATTCGATGATATTTGTTTAAATCACATAGAGGAAAAGGGAATGATAAACGTCAAAATATTGCTAAATTCGATGATTTTTCGTACGAAACAAAACGCAAGAAAACTTGCTTAAAATGCAATATTATGCGAAATTCTGAGATTTGAAGGCCAAATCATATATCGTTATACTACATGAAATAGTATCGAAATATTGGTAAAAATGAATATGTTTACGTAATATCAAACTACATGAAAAACGTGAAAAAGTCACTATTTAACCATACTTGAGGATTTAACTTCAAATCATAGAGCGAGGTTTCGTATTATTTAGATCCAAGAAAAGACATATGACAATGTTGTTTCAATACAAATGATAAAAATCAATGTGTTTTCATTAGACTTAACTAAAATGTTCCTGATTTTCCGTTTATATTTCCGATGGAAGATGTGCACGAAAACCGCTCTATTCCGGCTGAAACGTCGATATATGCAATAAAATCAGAACTTCTCCGCCTTTCAATATCTTACTCAGTATTTCAACGAGAAAGAAATAGTTGATTGAAAATCAAGTATTTAAGGTTATTATCTAATCAATTATGTGTTTGCATCATTTTTATAGTATATATATGAATTAAAACCCATATACTGAAAATTCACAATAACGTGGAAAACGGCAAAATATTGCCTAATTCGATGATATTTTGTTTAAATCACATAGAGGAAAAGGGGATGAAAAACGTCAAACTATTGCTAAATTCGATGATTTTTCGTACGAAACAAAATGCAAGAAAACTTGCTTAAAATGCAATATTATGAGACATTCTGAGATTTGAAGGCCAATCACATATCGTGATACTACATGAAATAGTATCGAAATATTGGTAAAATGAATATATTTACCTAATATCAAACTACATGATTAACGTGAAAAAGTCACTATCTTACCATATTTGAGGATTTTACTTCAAATCATATAGCGAGGTTTCGTATTATTTAGATCCAAGAAAAGACATATGACAATGTTGTTTCCAATTACAAATTATAAAAAACAATGTGTTTTCATTAGAATTAACTAAAATATTCCTGATTTTCCGTCTATATTACCGATGGAAGATGTACACGTAAAACCGCTCTAATCCGGTTGAAACGTCGATACATGCAATAAAACCGAACTTCTCCCCCTTTTCAATATCCTACTCAGTATTTTAACGAGATACATATGGTTGATTGAAAATGAAGTATTTAGGGTTATTTTCTAATCAATTGTGTGTTTGCATCATTTTTATCGTACATTTAATGAATTAATACCCATAGACTGAAAATTCACAAAAACGTGGAAAAACGGCAAACTATGGCCTAATTCGATGATATTTTGTTTAAATCACATAGAGGAAAAGGGAATGATAAACGTCAAAATATTGCTAAATTCGATGATTTTTCGTACGAAACAAAACGCAAGAAAACTTGCTTAAAATGCAATATTATGCGAAATTCTGAGATTTGAAGGCCAAATCATATATCGTTATACTACATGAAATAGTATCGAAATATTGGTAAAAATGAATATATTTACGTAATTTCGAACTACATGAAAAACATGAAAAAAGTCATTATTTAACCATGTTTGAGAATTTTAACTACAATCATAGAGCGAGGTTTCGTATTATTTAGATCCAAGAAAAGACATATGACACTGTTGTTTCCAATACAAATGATAAAAATCAATGTGTTTTCATTAGAATTAACTAAAATGTTCCTGATTTTCCATATATATTAGCGATGGAAGATGTACACGAAAACCGCTCTCTTCCAGCTGAAACGTCGATATATGCAATAAAAACAGAACTTCTCCCCTTTTCAATATCTTACTCAATATTTTAACGAGAAAAAAATAGATGATTGAAAATGAAGTATTTAAGGTTATAATCTAATCAATTATGTGTTTGCATCATTTTTTGTGTATATAATGAATTAATACCAATAAACTGAAAATTCACAAAAACGTGGAAAAACGGCAAAATATTGCCGAATTCGATGATCTTTTGTTTAAATCACATAAAGGAAAAGGGGATGATAAACGTCAAAATATTGCTAAATTCGATGATTTTTCGTACGAAACAAAATGCAGGAAAACTTGCTTAAAATGCAATATTATGCGACATTCTGAGATTTGATAGCCAAATCACATATCGTGATACTACATGAAATAGTATCGAAATATTGGTATAAATGAATATATTTACGTAATATCAAACTACATGAAAACGTGAAAAAGTCACTATTTAACCATACTTGAGGATTTAACTTCAAATCATAGAGCGAGGTTTCGTATTATTTAGATCGAAGAAAAGACATATGACAATGTTGTTTCCAATACAAATGATAAAAATCAATGTGTTTTCATTAGAATTAACTAAAATGTTCCTGATTTTCCATATATATTAGCGATGGAAGATGTACACGAAAACCGCTCTCTTCCGGCTGAAACGTCGATATATGCAATAAAAACAGAACTTCTCCCCTTTTCAATATCTTACTCAATATTTTAACGAGAAAAAAATAGTTGATTGAAATGAAGTATTTAAGGTTATTATCTAATCAATTATGTGTTTGCATCATTTTTTATGTGTATATAATGAATTAATACCAATAAACTGAAAATTCACAAAAACGTGGAAAAACGGCAAAATATTGCCTAATTCGATGATATTTTGTTTAAATCACATAAAGGAAAAGGGGATGATAAAGGTCAAAATAGTGCTAAATTCGATGATTTATCGTACGAAACAAAATGCAAGAAAACTTGCTTAAAATGCAATATTATGCGACATTCTGAGATTTGATAGCCAAATCACATATCGTGATTCTACATGAAATAGTATCGAAATATTGGTATAAATGAATATATTTACGTAATATCAAACTACATGAAAACGTGAAAAAAGTCACTATTTAACCATACTTGAGGATTTAACTTCAAATCATAGAGCGAGGTTTCGTATTATTTAGATCCAAGAAAAGACATATGACAATGTTGTTTCCAATACAAATGATAAAAAACAATGTGTTTTCATTAGAATTAACTAAAATATTCCTGATTTTCCGTCTATATTACCGATGGAAGATATACACGAAAACCGCTCTATTCCGGCTGAAACGTCGATATATGCAATAAAAACAGAACTTCTCCCCTTTTATATATCTTACTCAGTATTTTAACGAGAAACAAATAGTTGATTGAAAATGAAGTATTTACGGTTATTATCTAATCAATTATGTGTTTGCATAATTTTTATCGTATATATAATGAATTAATACTCATAGACTGAAAATTCACAAAAACGTGGAAAAACGGCAAAATGTTGCCCAATTCGATGATATTTTGTTTAACTCACATAGAGGAAAAGGGGATGATAAACGTCAAAATATTGCTGAATTCGATGATTTTTCGTACGAAACAAAATGCAAGAAAACTTGCTTAAATGCAATTTTATGCGAAATTCTGAGATTTGAAGGCCAAATCATATATCGTGATACTACATGAAATAGTATCGAAATATTGGTAAAAATGAATATATTTACGTAATTTCAAACTACTTGAAAAACGTGAAAAAAGTCATTATTTAACCATATTTGAGAATTTTAACTTCAAATCATAGAGCGAGGTTTCGTATTATTTAGATCCAAGAAAAGACATATGACAATGTTGTTTCCAATACAAATTATAAAAAACAATGTGTTTTCATTAGAATTAACTAAAATGTTCCTGATTTTCCGTCTATATTACCGATGGAAGATGTACACGTAAAACCGCTCTAATCCGGTTGAAACGTCGATACATGCAATAAAAACCGAACTTCTCCCCCTTTTCAATATCCTACTCAGTATTTAACGAGATACATATGGTTGATTGAAATGAAGTATTTAGGGTTAATTTCTAATCAATTGTGTGTTTGCATCATTTTATCGTATATTTAATGAATTAATACCCATAGACTGAAAATTCACAAAAACGTGGAAAAACGGCAAACTATTGCCTAATTCGATGATATTTGTTTAAATCTCATAAAGGAATAGGGGATGATAAACGTCAAAATATTGCTAAATTCGATGATTTTTCGTACCAAACAAAATGCAAGAAAACTTGCTTAAAATGCAATTTTATGCGAAATTCTGAGATTTGAAGGCCAAATCATATATCGTGATACTACATGAAATAGTATCGAAATATTGGTAAAAATGAATATATTTACGTAATTTCAAACTACATGAAAAACGTGAAAAAAGTCATTATTTAACCATATTGAGAATTTAACTTCAAATCATAGAGCGAGGTTTCGTATTATTTAGATCCAAGAAAAGACATATGACAATGGTGTTTCCAATACAAATGATAAAAACCAATGTGTTTTCATTAGAATTAACTAAAATGTTCCTGATTTTCCGTTTATATTACCGATGGAAGATGTACACTAAAACCGCTCTATTCCGGCTGAAACGTCGATATATGCAATAAAAACAAGACTTCTCCCCTTTTATATATCTTACTCAGTATTTTAACGAGAAACAAATAGTTGATTGAAAATGAAGTATTTAAGGTTATTATCTAATCAATTATGTGTTTGCATCATTTTTATCGTATTTATAATGAATTAATACCCATAAACTGAAAATTCACAAAAACGTAAAAAAACGGCAAAATATTGCCTAATTCGATGATATTTTGTTTAAATCACATAGAGGAAAAGGGAATGATAAACGTCAAAATATTGCTAAATTCGATGATTTTTCGTACGAAACAAACGCAAGAAAACTTGCTTAAAATGCAATTTTATGCGAAATTCTGAGATTTGAAGGCCAAATCATATATCGTTATACTACATGAAATAGTATCGAAATATTGGTAAAAATTAATATATTTACGTAATTTCAAACTA
>NC_091195.1:30001271-30073771 GCF_040958095.1 Procambarus clarkii
TCAGTGTGATGTACCTAATAGGCATCAGAGATGGAAAATGAATATTCCATATGGCTTGCATGACCACTTTATTAATTGTATTTCAAAATGGTATCAAGATTACACAATAACGAATGTAGAAGCCTTCTCCAGAGATCTCGTTGATACGATTACTACCTACTATGACACATGGGTGTGCTGGGGAACAGGTCGTAAGCCTAGCAGAAGTGGGCAACACCTACCACCACCCAAGTGGGTCCTTGACCCCGTATTTGTTAAAGAACATGAACGAGTAAAGCAGCTTGGAGATACGTACAAACGAACCAAAGCACAAGGTGACTTGCATGCATTTCTAGTTGCAAATAGAGAGATGAGAGACATGAGCAACGTCATACGTAATAAACATTGGGAAGAGTTTCTACAAAGTATAAATGAGCAAACAACACTTGTTGAAGTTTGGGAAAAGATACGAAAAATCTCTAGAAGCAGCCCAACCAAACCGCTGCACCACAGCCCACTAGAACAAGCAAACATCCTCCTTGATCAATGGGCACTAACATCGAGCTACGACTCACTCCCAATTAACATACAGCACAAACTTGATGACACACGCCCCAACAGACAACGAACCATCAATCTTGCCTGTACAGCTATCGACGTGTCGGACCTTAATGATGTAACTGAATGGGAATTAAATCATGCACTAAAGATGGGAAAATCAACTGCTCCTGGAGAGGATGGTATTACTTACAGTCTACTGAGATTAGTCTCACACGTACCAGGTAATCCATTATTAGTGTTGTACAGAATGAGTTTACGTGAAGGAGTATTACCTGATGCTTGGACAAAGAGTGTCATTGTTCCCATCCCCAAACCACACTCAGATAATTATAGACCCATATCTCTAACATCGTGTGTTTGCAAAGTGCTTGAACGTATTGTTCTTAACCGGCTCATGTATCGTATACAGGGGCACCTGTCACCCCAACTGTTTGGATTTATGCCTGGGCTCAGTACACAACACTGTTTTGCTGAGTACTTCGCACATATTGAAGCTTCCCCTCAAACAGTCTTCATCGACCTAGCAGCAGCTTTTGATACAGCAAACAGAGAAATCATACTAGAACAGCTTGCCGAGCTGGGAATATAAGGAAAATTACTGAAATGGATAAAGGGCTATTTGTCTAATCGAACAGCATATGTTTTGTTTAATGGTGTTAAAAGCACAGAGAGCAAACACTTTGAACTGGGAACTCCACAAGGAGGGGTCCTCAGCCCCTTGTTGTTCAACGTTCTGATGCATAAACTTATTAAAGATCTTCCAACTAATAATGAAGACACTGTCATTTGTTATGCTGATGATATATGTTTACAGGCTGCCTCCGAGCCTAGAATGCAAGTTCTGCTCGACGCTTTTGCTACTAGAGCTGAGGAATGTGGCCTCCTTATCTCTGTACAGAAAACTCGTGCCCTCATTCCATGTGGTATTCCACCACCCAATTATCATATAGATGGGCGAGCACTTGAGAACTGCGAGTCTTACAGATACCTTGGTGTCCCCATTAACGACCCTGGGTACCTTTCTTCTCTCAAGAGGAGACTTTGGGAGAGATTAAAGCCCTTGCGGGTCCTTGTTGGTGTCAATCATGGACTTAACGTGAGACTTGCTAAAATGTTTTATGTATCATTTATACGCTCTGTGATTGACTACAATGCTCTACATCTCACACTGTATACTGACAAAGAGCTGAAATCTCTTGAAACCTTGCAAAATGAAGCTATGCGTCTCATCCTTGGGGCTCCAAAGTCCACGAGAATAGTTAATATGAGAGCAGAGTTAAAATTACCTACCATAAGTGAGAGAATTTTGTCTATTAGCACAGTTTTCGGCGTGAAGGCATTGAGTAGATCGAGACAACACATGAAGTTTCAAGCTAAACTTTCTAATATGCTGCACTCACCTGAGGTCTATAGAAGAAGAACGAAATCTGATTATGTATATTGGTTCTACAAGGTGGCCAACTCCATCAAAATATTAAATATGTACCCAACTCAACTAATGATTAATCAGCCAACTACTCCATGGGATAACTGGGATCTATCAGTTGATTTTGTAAATGCGCCCAAGAAAGATAGTGTGCACACTACATTATTAAAACAGTTAACACTGAAAAGCATCACTGAAAGTACTCAGAGTATGGGTAACGATGTTTATCAGTGCTATACCGATGGCTCTGTAGAAGAAGGTGGACGATGTACCGGATGTGCATGTAACATATTTGAACAATCTTCTCTCGTACATACAGCAATGAAGCGCGTCAATGACTGGGCAAGTACAACTCAAACCGAACTTGCAGGCATATACCTTGCCACTGAATTTTTAAAAGACAAAGGCAGTGGACTTATATACTGTGACTCGCAGAGTGCACTCCTGGCACTGAATGCACATAGTAGTGACACCCAGAAAATAGTCAGTGATATTTGAATGAATGTTTTAGCTGCTAAAGAAAACAGATTTGAGATTAAATTCCTATGGATACCATCACATGTTGGCATCTCAAGGCATGACACTGTTGATATGCTTGCTAAGACAGCCTGCAGAAAACCAGTGGTAGAAATTGATATGGGTGTTTCATTAACAGTGACAAAGAGAATACTTAAACAAATATCTAATGAAAATCTCACCGACCTAACAAATTCACAAAGACCTGAAAGTTGTAGCATTAAATATTATGATAGATATCGTGAGGAGACATTCACATATGGGACTAATAGAACAAGAACCCGGCAATGTGATGTTATAGTGGCCAGAATACGCCTGGGATATAGACGTATCTGGCAGCTTTCTCAAAACCCAAATGTCGAGTACACAATGTGTCAACTTTGTGAAAGAGAAAACATGCACTCTCTTGAACATTATATTGTAGAATGTCCCATACTGACTGACTTTCGCCCTCCTGGGCTAAGGTATGCTGAACTCTGTAATTACTATATGAGTACTGGAACACTTGATGATATATTGGACTTGTATCCAAGATTGACCATGTAATATATCATTTATTCAATGTTATATTCAATATATCATTTATTCAATGTTATATGATGTAACTATATAACCTGAGCTTGTAAAAGCACCTTCATCACCTTCAGTGATCAAGTGCTTAATTGCACACTAGTTTCTTTATCAGCTATCTCACCCTGTCAGAGTAAATGAGACAGATGTATGTGAATGCATGTGTGTGTATATATGTATGTATATGTATGGGTATAAAGTATATATGGAAGCTGATCAGAATTACATTTCACCTTTGTGAATGTACATTAATGACACTATGTAAAAGACACATCAAACACTTTATGTAGGGCATACGTAAATCTGTGTATCTATGTATTTACGTATGTAGGTTAGCTTAGCATTTTAAAAGCACCGAATCACCTTCTGTGGTTGAGTGTTCAATAAACCCTTGAACTCTATGTTTAACATTTCTCTAACCCTGTCCATGGAGGACAGAAGAAAATGTATATATACTGGTTAGCATTGTAAATGTGTGGCCACGTCTGTGGTAGAAAATAATAATAAAAAAAAAAAAAAAAAAAAGTACCTTCCTCCCTTGGGTAAAAGTGACCATGTCTTTTAGGGAATAAAGTATGCAAAGCGTTATTATCTGGAAGAAAACGAGGTTGAAGCAGTTTTAAAACCTGATTTCAGGAGAGGTCATTATGGGGAACTCAGACATTTCTTAAAGGAATTTGACTGGAAAGACTTGCTGCTAGGACAAAGTACATGAGATGTATGTCAAGTTTTGTGAAATATATGATAAAGGCACAACAAAATTTATACCAAAGTAGAGATGCAAAACTAGGAAACAGGATTGGTTCAACAGAAATTGCGAGAGGGCCAGAGACCAAAAGACACAAAAATGGAATCAATATAGGAAGAGGCCAAACCCCCAAACATGCCAGCGATACAAAGATGTGAGAAACAACTACACAGCCGTGAGGAGAGGCAGAAAAAAATTTGAAAAAGTGATAGCATACAAATGTAAAACAGAACCAGGCCTATTTTACAAATTCATAAACAACAAATTGCAGGTAAAGGATAATATTCAGAGGTTGAAAAAGGGAAACAGATTCACAGAAAATGAAAAGGAAATATGTGAAACATTAAACGAAAAGTTCCAGAGTGTGTTTGTACAAAATGAAATCTTCAGAGAACCAGACACAATGAGAATTCCAGAGAACAACATAGAGGTGTCTAGAGAGGAAGTGGAAAATATGCTAAAGGAGCTAAGTAAGAACAAAGCAGTTGGTCCAGATGGAGTTTCACCATGGGTTCTGAGAGACTGTGCATCTGAACTCAGCATTCCACTTCACCTGATTTTTCAGGCATTTCTGTTTACAGGAGTCGTAACAAGACGCGTGGAAAAAGGCTACCATAGTTCCAATATACAAAAGTGGTGGCAGGGAAGACCCCCCTTAATTATAGACCTGTATCGTTGACACGTGTAATAGTCAAAATATTACAAGTTATATGACAGGAAGCTGGGAAGACGGGACACCACGAGCGTAGCTCTCCTCCTGTATCTACACTTTGGTAATTTACTTCTTTTCCCTGCTGAAGATGCTCAACCACTTGGGGTGGTCGGTAGAGCGATGGTCTCGCTTCATGAAGGTCGGCGTTCAATCCCCGACCGTCCAAGTGGTTGAGCACTATTCCTTACCCCCCCCCCCCCCGTCACATCCCAAATCCATATCCTGACCCCTTCCCAGTGCTATATAGTCGTAATGGCTTGGCACTCTCCCCTGATAATTCCCTTCCCTTCCTCCAGCACCTTAATTTAATTAAAACTTACAAGATGTGTCAAATTTGAAGTACTATATTCATTGTTGAGAACTTTAACTGAATTTTTCTGTATGAACAGATTTTTCAACTTTGAGCCACCTTTAAAAATATCAGTTTCTGCCCAGTTCTCACCATTTTTATATATTATGTGCAAAGCTCTCAGTTCTAAGTTGTCCTAAGGGTCGTTTAGTCAAAGCCATAACATTTGGAGATATAAATTTTGGGCATCTAAATTTTCCACATACAGTATTTGGATGGCAACATTGAAAAAATGTTTTACAGTAAACTATACTCTCAAAGGAATTATTTCCTTAGGAACATCAACGTTATATGCCATTCTGAGACAATAGTTAATAAAATAACAATTGGTGACATTTGAATATTTTTAAGCTAATTTGAAATTGTGAATTTTTTTTCTATTTTTTTTTTAACTTTTTTCTGTTCATGGTATGATATTGATCCATCAGGAAAAGTTGGAGCATTTATCATGAAGATATTATTCACAAAAAATTGTGTGTGTTTGAGGAAGTTTTGGTACACAAGCACCGGGCCCCTTAACACCAGACAGCATTTTCACGTATTCTTTAAAATGACATGCATTTTTATTAGAATTAAACTGAAATTAAAACCATTAAATGCCTACTACTGCAGAAATAGTTTGATATGGTACTCACAGTTCGATCATATCTGCAACAGTAATACTATCTTCACATAATTTTTTGCTGATAGCTGTCAGTTCATCAGCAGCTTTCTTCATGTTAACTGCAGTGGGTCGTGCTGTTACTAGATACTCCAGCTTTTCAGATATGGCTTTAAACACTTCCTCTTTATCAGTGAATGATGAATTGATTAATTCAGTAGCAAGACTCAGGCAACCTACGATTGCAATTGCAGGAGCTCCTCGGACCTGTGAAAGAAACCAGAGTGAAACTAGAATAGTCAATACTAAATACCTATAAATATTACATACTGGAATATGCATCAATCCCACAGCTCACAAGCTGCATTGTGCATGTTGTGCATGCTTGACAAGTTTATATCACAAATTACTAACAAATGAGGTACAGTACACATGGTTCCTGTCCTCCCTGCATTGCTAACATTTGAGGTACAGTACAAATAGTTCCTGTCCTCCCTGCATTGCTAACATTTGAGGTACAGTACAAATAGTTCCTGTCCTCCCTGCATTGCTAACATTTGAGGTACAGTACACATGGTTCCTGTCCTCCCTGCATTGCTAACATTTGAGGTACAGTACAAATAGTTCCTGTCCTCCCTGCATTGCTAACATTTGAGGTACAGTACAAATAGTTCCTGTCTTCCCTGCATTGCTAACATTTGAGGTACAGTACACATGGTTCCTGTCCTCCCTGCATTGCTAACATTTGTTAGCAGCCCCCCATGGCACAGGGGTAAGACACCCGCGCTTCACGGATAATTTGGCCCGAGTTCATATTCTGGCTGGGGAGGATTGACTAGGCGCCACTCTTTAACTGTACACCTCTGTTCACCCAGCAGTGAATGGGGTACCTGGTTGTTAAATGATTTGGCAGGTTGTATTCCAGGGATGTGACGATGTCAACGTCAACGCCATTTGTTGAGTGTACCCAACCCCATTTTCTGTTCCTTGATGGAAGGCTGTGATCTTACCGACACCTGTATAGTTTCCTCCTTACTATAAAATTTGTATTCCTCAGAAGTAATGTGTGGGGTACCTTGGTCGACAAGTCAGTACACCTGGAGTGACCAGCAAGGTCACTTGCAGTGGTCACAGTCTTGCAGTCCTGAATGCAAGATTTGTTTCAGTGGGAACAAGTAGTACCTAGTCAGGGGAAACAGTGAACTGTCTGTGGATCGTTATTATCTAATCCCGAAGTTGATCGGATAATAAATGAATTTTGTACAAATATTTTTTTATCGGACGCCAGCACAGTCCGACGCTCGGACTCGAGAAAAAATCGGACGCCAGGGGTGTCTGAAGAGTGTGATATTGTTAATTATATTTCAATGCTTACCTGGTTGATGGGGTTCTGGGAGTTCTTCTACTCTCCAAGCCCGGCCCGGGGTCAGACTTGACTTGTGAGAGTTTGGTCCACCAGGCTGTTGCTTGGAGCGGCCCGCAGGCCCACATACCCACTACAGCCCGGTTGGTCTGGCACTCCTTGAAGGAAACAATCTAGTTTCCTCTTGAAGATGTCCACAGTTGTTCCTGCAATATTTCTGATGCTCGCTGGTAGGACGTTGAACAACCGTGAACCTCTGATGTTCATACAGTGTTCTCTGATTGTGCCTATGGCACCTCTGCTCTTCACTGGTTCTATTCTGCATTTTCTTCCATGTCGTTCACTCCAGTATGTTGTTATTTTACTGTGTAGATTTGGGACCTGTCCCTCCAGTATTTTCCATGTGTATATTATTTGGTATCTCTCTCGTCTCCTTTCTAGTGAGTACATTTGAAGAGCTTTGAGACGATCCCAATAATTTAGGTGCTTTATCTCGTCTATGCGCGCCGTATATGTTCTCTGTATTCCATACTATAACTTATTTTGAATGTATG
The DNA here is from genome assembly GCF_040958095.1 of Procambarus clarkii. Classification (NCBI taxonomy): domain Eukaryota; kingdom Metazoa; phylum Arthropoda; class Malacostraca; order Decapoda; family Cambaridae; genus Procambarus; species Procambarus clarkii. The sequence continues at coordinate 30,008,651 of NC_091195.1, forward strand.
TACTTTTACCTTAATAAACATTATCTTATTTGTCTTATCTATTCAAAAGTAAAACCAAAAAGTACCTAAATTCCTCCTCAAAGTTTCCTACCTTATGCTTTAAACTCGCACTGTATCTTGTATTACCCACTTCCTCAATATTATTACTTAAGACATATTCTTACCAGTGTAATCACCTCTGTCGACTTATATTGTAGTTATTGGTTGATATAAAACCTTGCTACAATGTACCTTTTTATCTTACCTGATATGTTAGAGTAAGGACCTGCCCGAAATGCTAGGCATGTTAGTGGCTTTGCATGATTGTAAAAATACCAGGCTTATATAATCTCACCAACCCATTGTACTTTCTTGCAAATAAATTATTATTATTATTTATCTTTATCTTTTATTATTTATCAGAGCTTTAATATACCAATGTGCATTAATATATTTACTAATCGCTCTCATCTTATTTTTTTCTTGCAATGTATCTGTTATTTTATTAATTCTGCTAGAATTTACCTACTTAATATTATCTGTTAGATTAAAGACCTGCCCGAAACGCTGCGCGTACTAGTGGCTTTACAAGATTGTAAATACTATGCTATTTATTCTCACAAACCCAATGTACCTTCTTGTATATATATAAATAAATAAATAAATAATCAGCGCTGAATGTAATGAAACACCATTTTCTGGGCGAGTCCCGGAGGCTCCCCAGAGCTTTCCAAGGCCGATATGCTAATGTCAGACTTTGGCATCAGTCATGGGTATGAAGTTCTTAGGCCTACCAGGGACCACGGCCAGAACCGGGCCCCCTCAGAGAGGCAAGGGGAGCAATGGCCTAAACCCCCGTGTGGTTGGAAGCATTCTATGTTTGCCATCGACCGGAATAGGCACCCAGAAAGGTAAGCGCCTCAAAACAAACCCCTATTCTGGTTAAAATTGCTACTAAAAGCCGAACTAGTGGATAGAACTCCCCAACAGAAAAGAAGCAAACTAGTGTGACGTCACACGTTGCCGCGCCGCTGTCTGCGCAGCTTCCCCCTTCCCCCGGGAGGGGGAAGGGGGAGCCCCAGACCCTCCACGCCGGCTAACCACACCTCAGTTCTTGAGGCTGGATGTCAAAAACGCAAAAAAAAAAAAGCCGACCAGAGGGAGGGAGGAATGCCGGAGAGCCTACGGGACTCGCCCAGAAAATGGCGTTTCATTACATTCAACGCTGGCTTTCTGGGGGGGGAACCCCGTCGGCTCCCCGGAGCTAACTATCCACAGACGGAAAAAGAGGGACTTACCAGGGAGGTGGTCGTCACTCACTCCTTAACTCAAAGCCGAGACAACTGGCTGCAACAGCCGACCCAAAGCAACACAGGCCCGACGAGGCCCAGGGACATTCACCAGGTAACGAGCAGCCAGGACCCTGTTCGACCTCCAAAAACCCCGAGTCCGAATATCAGACCAAGACATATTCCCAAAGACAGCAGCAAGAGCCGCGAACTTACGGACGTCATGGGCACGGGGATAGACCGCAGGCTGGCTGGACTTGATAACTCTGCGGACAACCTGGGAGACCCGAACCCGCGAACAGGGAAGAAGGGAAACCGGATCAACCCAACGCGCGTCCCCGGACACAGAAGCCGTGGTGCACAAATAACGGCGAAGCGCCACAACCGGACACAAAACATGATGCACCCCCAGCCTGACCAACCAAGCATTAACCACCCACGGACCCCTCCGGAACGCAGCAGTCTCATTCTTTGCCAGAAAAGGAGACGGCTGCAAGCGAACAATATACAGTACAGTAATCTCCACGACCAAAAGTGCAGAAACCCGTGCGCCAGAGGAGAGCATGAAGCTTCCCTACCCGAACCCCAGAGGCTAATGCCAACAAGAAAAGAGCCTTGGAGAAACAGTCCCGGACCGAAGGGGCCACAACGAAATGAGGAGACGAAAGGTAAGCAAGCACTCGGTCCAAAGACCAGGACGGCTCGGGCAGCGCATGAGCAGGCTGGAGGTGAAACAAGGCACGAAACACCTTGTGAAACGGCACAGACGTAACATCGATACCAAAGGCAAGCTGCAGCATTTCTGCCAGCGCCGCACGATACAAGGCGACAGTGTTAGGCATAAGATGACGGTCCTGAAACAACCATGAGAGAAAGGACAAGACCACCCTAACAGACAATGAACTAACACGACGAAGACGCAAAAAGAAACAGAAGGACTACCAGGAAACTTCATACTGCCACCGAGAAGAAGCCCTCAGGTGGGACACCAACAAGGAGGCCACCTGATCACCATAGGGATGATAAACTTGAGTCAAAAAACCCATACGCGAAGACTCAAGGAGAAGATCGAACTAGCCACGTGACGCACCGGCCCAATCTGCTGAAAGAGGCGGAGCCGCGTGAAAACCCTCGGGTTCGGACACCGAGCAAGCAGCGCCTGAAACCAAGGCTGGGCCGGGCACCAAGGGGCCAGAAGGACAACTCTCCCCTGGTAAGTCTCCAAGCGAGTCAGGACCTGGAGCAACAGCCGAACCGGGGGAAAGAGGTACAGGAACCCCCACCTCAACCAGTCTAGCCGAAAGGCATCGACCCCGACGGGCTCGCGATCGGGGAAGGGCGCCACATACACAGGAAGAGGTCCACCTCGGGGCGCCCGAACGTCTGTCAAAGCCAACGGAAGGACAAATCGTCGACCGTCCACTCCGTGGAGAGGGGAACGAAGCGAGACAGGGCGTCGGCCAAGACGTTGGACACTCCCTGTACATGAACCGCCAGGAGAGCCAAACCCCGAGAACTCAGCAGACGAGTCACCCGAAGCGACCAACCCCAAAGAGACAAGGACCGCATCGAACCCCCGCGGTTCAGGCAATGAACCACCGGAGAGCAGTCCGAATGGAGCCGAATCGTCGATCCGCGGGCCACCCGAATCCTCCAAAGAGCAAACCACACTGCCGCGAACTTCCGCACCGTGCTGTGAGCTCGACGGAAGGACGGGCTCACCACGCCCCTGGCCGGCCTGATGAGCACTGGTCACAAAACCCCAGTCGAGAGACGACGTATCCATGTACACATCGAGCAAGGGCTTGGGTAGGCGCCAAGGCACTGAACCCCGAAAAACCCGAAGAGGAAGCCGGAGAGGCAGCAGCCGACGCAAGACCCCCGGGGTCGAACACTGCGATCGCGAGAGGCGGAAGGGGTGACCCCGAAGGAACCAGAACAGCCGACAAAGCCAAACCCGACCCGGTGGGTAGACCACCATCGCGAAGTTCAGGCTCCCGCACAGCCCCTCGAGCAACCGCCGGGTGACCCGAGGGCCCACCAGAAACAGACGAAGGCGGGACCGCAGCCGCAGGAGAGACTCCGGAGGGAGAGACAAGGAGGCGGTCCGAGAGTCCCAAACAAGACCCATCCAAGTCCGAACCTAAGAGGGGACCAGATGGGACTTCCTCCAGATCACCAAGAACCTGAACCTGGCGAGCTGGGAAAGAACCAAATCCCTGGCTAGCAAGCAAGCTGACCGGCTGGGAGCCCAAACCAGCCAGTCGTCGAGGTAGGCCAACACCCGAACACCTAGGAGATGCAAACGGGCTACCACAACCCGTGTAAGGCGCGTGAACACGCGAGGTGCCAGGTTCAACCCGAACGGGAGACAACGAAAGCGGTAACTCAGACGCCCCACAACAAAACCGAGCCAGTCCCTGAACCGTGGATGAATCGGGACATGCCAATAAGCGTCCCAGAGGTCCAGGGACACCATCCAAGCGCCTGGCTCCAAGAGGAGCTGAACCTGAGATAGCGTAGTCATACGAAAGGAGGGGCAATGAACCCAGGGGTTCAGGTGGGACAAGTCCAGAATGAACCGCAGGTCCACACAGTCCCGTTTCGGGACCGGAAACAGACGGGAAACCCATCTGAGGGACGACGTCATTTCGACAACACCCAAGCGAACCCACTACAAAACGACCCAACAGAGCGCAGGGGAAGAAACCTGCCCTGCCAGCCCCGACCCCCCCAAGGGGGGGCCACCCAACGCCACCGCAGGCCGACAGACACGACCCGAAACGCCCACGAATCGTGGGACCAGGCGAGGGCGAACAGCGCAAGTCACCCCCCCCCCCATCGCCCTGTCAATAGGGCAAACCGCGAAAGGGCCAGTGCCCCTTACGAGACCCAGAACCCCGCACAGAGCGAACACCGTGCCGTCCAGACGAGGGAGGGTCCGTAGTAGGAGCCGAACTCGAACCTGACACCAGTGGCCTACTACGACGAGAGGAACCCCGGGCCCTGACACGACCCTTCCGGGAAGACCCACCCTGGAACCCCCGGAAAACCAACAAGTCTGACATCAGACGACAAGCCGACAATGCAGCCTAAATAAACTGCCCCACGGCTGACTCCTCAAACAGAAGGGGACAAAAGGGCGAAGAACGCCTATGAGCCAGAGCCCAAGCAGATTCACGGAAAATGAAAAGGAAATGTGTGAAACATTAAATGAAAAGTTCCAAAGTGTATTTGTACAAAATGAAATCTTTAGGGAACCAGACACAATATGAATTCCAGAGAACAACATACAGCATATAGAGGTGTCTAGAGACGAAGTGGAAAAAGGAGCTAGGAGCTCAAGGAGCTAAGTAAGAACAAAGCAGTTGGTCCGGATGGAGTTTCACCAAGGGTTCTGAGAGAATGTGCACTGGGGCTCAGCATTCCACTTCAACTGATTTTTCAGGCATCCCTGTGTGCAGGAGTTGTAGCTGATGTGTGGAAAAAGGCTAACGTAGTTCTAATCTACAAAAGTGGAAGCAGGGAAGACCCCCTTAATTATAGACCTGTATCATTGACAAGTGTAATAGTCAAAATATTGGAAAAAATAATTAAAACTAAATGGGTAGAACACCTGGAGGAAAACGACATAATATCAGATAGACAGTATGGTTTTCGATCTGGAAGATCCTGTGTAACGAACTTACTCAGTTTTTATGATCGAGCCACAGATTTTACAGGAAAGAGATGGTTGGGTTGACTGCATCTATCTGGACCTAAAAAAGGCTTTCGACAGAGTTCCCCATAAGAGGTTGTTCTGGAAACTGGAACATATTGGAGGAGTGACAGGTAAGCTACTAACATCGATGAAAAATTTCCTGACAGAAAAATGAGGGCCGTAATCAGAGACAAGGTATCGGACTGGAGGAGTGTCACGAGTGGAGTACCACAAGGTTCAGTTCTTGCACCGGTACCTGGTTACCTGGTTGATACCTGGTTGATGGGGTTCTGGGAGTTCTTCTACTCCCCAAGCCCGGCCCGAGGACAGGCTTGACTTATGAGAGTTCTGAGAGTTCACTGGTTCTATTCTACATTTTCTTCCATATCGTTCACTCCAGTACGTTGTTATTTTACTGTGTAGATTTGGTACTTGGCCCTCCAGTATCTTCCAGGTGTATATTATTTGATATCTCTCTCGTCTTCTTTCTAGTGAGTACATTTGGAGGGCTTTGAGACGATCCCAATAATTTAGGTGCTTTATTGCGTCTATGCGTGCCGTATATGTTCTCTGTATTCCCTCTATTTCAGCAATCTCTCCTGCTTTGAAGGGGGAAGTGAGTACTGAGCAGTACTCAAGACGGGACAACACAAGTGACTTGAAGAGTACAACCATTGTGATGGGATCCCTGGATTTGAATGTTCTCGTAATCCATCCTATCATTTTTCTGGCTGTCGCAATATTTGCTTGATTATGCTCCTTAAACGTTAGGTCGTCAGACATTATTATTCCCAAATCCTTTACATGCTGTTTTCCTACTATGGGTACATTTGATTGTGTTTTGTACTCTGTATTATGTTTAAGGTCCTCATTTTTACCGTACCTGAGTACCCGGAATTTATCACTGTTAAACATCATGTTATTTTCTGATGCCCAGTCGAAAACTTTATTAATATCAGCTTGAAGTTTTTCAATGTCCTCAGTCGAGGTAATTTTCATACTGATTTTTGTGTCATCTGCAAAGGATGATACGAAGCTGTGACTTGTATTTTTGTCTATATCTGATATGAGAATAAGGAAAAGCAGCGGTGCAAGGACTGTACCCTGCGGTACAGAGCTTTTCACTGCACTTGGACTAGATTTTATATATTTGACCATTACTCGCCGAGTCCTGTTTGACAGAAAACTGAGTATCCAGCGTCCTACTTTACCGGTTATTCCCATTAACTTCATTTTGTGTGCTATCACGCCATGGTCACATTTATCGAAAGCCTTTGCGAAGTCCGTGTATATCACATCAGCATTCTGTTTTCTTCTAATGCCTCAGTGACTTTGTCGTAGTGCTCAAGTAGCTGTGAGAGGCACAATCTTCCCACTCGAAATCCATGTTGGCCTGGGTTGTGAAGGTCATTGGTCTCCATGAAATTGGTGACCTGACTCCTAATCACTCTCTCAAATACTTTTATGATGTGCGATGTTAGTACAACTGGTCTATAATTTTTTGCCAATGCTTTGCTCCCTCCCTTGTGTAGAGGGGCTATGTCTGCTACTTTAAGTGCATCTGGTATCTCCCCCGTGTCCAAGCTCTTCCTCCACACTATACTGAGTGCCTGTGCTACCGGCACTTTGCATTTCTTTATAAATATTGAATTCCATGAGTCTGGACCTGGGGCCGAGTGCATGGGCATGTTTTCAATTTCTTTTTCCAAATTTTAGTGCGCTCGTGTTTATATCAGTTATATTTACAGGGGTTTGAATATCCCGCATAAAGATGTTCATTGTAATGTTCATTGTCTACATAAACAATCTACCAGTGGGAATACAGAATTACACGAACATGTTTGCTGATGATGCTAAGATAATAAGGAAGATAAGAAACCTCGATGATTGTCATGCCCTTTAAGAAGACCTGGACAAAATAAGTATATGGAGCAACACTTGGCAAATGGAATTTAATGTGAATAAATGCCATGTTATGGAAAGTGGAATTGGAGAACATAGACCCCACACAACCTATAAATTATGTGAGAAATATTTAAAGAATTCTGACAAAGAAAAGGAACTAGGGGTGGTTCTAGATAGAAAACTGTCACCTGAGGGCCACATTAAGAACATTGTACGAGGAGCCTATGCTACACTTTCTAACCTCAGAATTGCTTTTAAATACATGGATGGAGAAATATTAAAGAAATTGTTCACGACTTTTATTAGACCAAAGCTGGAATATGAAGCGGTTGTATGGTGCCCATATCTTAACCCTTAAACTGCGCATGGCGTATATATACGCCCTGAGTAACATGTCCCATGGTGCGCATGGCGTATATATACGCCATAGGGTGCCAGGCCTGATTCAAATGGCCCGCGGCTACACGGGGTTCACAGTAGCTTCCTCAGGGCTCTTGTAAACAGATGCCATTTAAAAAAAAAATCGTGGGCAATATTCTCAGGTGTGAGAGGCACAGTACTGTTGGAGCAACCAAGGCCGGCGCACGCAGCATGAGCGAACAGCATTGCTGTTCAGTTTGTGACCACAGCATCGCCGAAAAATGTCAAAATAAATATATAATTGTTATTATTTAGCGATGACAATATTACAGATGACCCATGACTGTGATATAAATAACCAGGGTTGTGATAATAGCAGGATTTGTAATAATTAGCGCTGTGAGAGGAGTGATGCTGAGAGATGGAGGGAGACAGCATCGTTTACTGACTGTGTGGCTAGCTGTTATTGTTTGCATTCACCATACCAGGTCAGTGGTTCTCTATGGTGAACACAAATGTAGATACTTATATATAATGTGTGTATTAGTGTAATAACAGCAAAAGGATTATGCTGGGAGGAGCCATATCGGTGACGGAGGTGACGTCGTCTGCACGATTTGTCTAGCTGTTTAGAGGGTGGCCACTATGCTCTTTGGGCGCACTACAAGCTTAGGTGTACAGTTACGGTGCATAAAACATGTAGATATTTATATATAATATGTGTATATAGGGTAATAACACTGCAATCAGTATTGTTGGGGTAGAAAGTTTAGTGCGTGTGACCTTGAAAGAGTGAGGGAGCCACCAGCCGCCATCTGTGTATCGCGACGACTCTTAGTGCCTGAACTAACTATATCAGCTTAGCTGTACAGTTGTGGTGAACAAAATATATACATACTTATATATAACGTCTGTATATAGTGTAATAACACCACAAATGGTATTATTGGGGAAGAAAGTTTAGTGCGTGTGTTGAGGGAGTGGTAGCAAGTGGCTGGCTGGTGTGTGGCGGTAACTCTTCGTTGCTTTTCGACTCTCAATACCAACTTAGTGGTTCGTTATGGTGATCAAAACATGCAGATACTTATATATAACCTGTGTATAGAGTGTAATAGCAGCAAAACAATATGTTTATTGTTTTATAAACATAATAATTGAATCACTAATATGCACATCATACTTTTCAGTATAGCGATTATTCACCACTTTTATTATATAAATATATTACAATACACACTATTGAATAATATTACTGCAAAAAAACTAAGAAAAAATCAATCGGAGACATTGAAACAATTAGGTAATAATATCTTTGTGGCAATTCCCATCTGTCAGCGCGGGTGACGCTGACCGGGTCTGACGACCACTCTGTCAACGCCCACTTTTTGCCAGACTTCCTCGGTCAATTGCGCCCAAAATATGTCACCTACGATTTATTTTTTTATTTTTCCCGTGCTCAGGGGACACAAATTAACATGTTTAGAAGACGAAAACAAATTTTTGAATTTTTTTTTTCTTGCGCACAGTGGTGTAAATGTCCCCAGGACCCCTGAGCAGTGTAAGGTTTAAGAAGCACATCAACAAACTGGAAAAGGTGCAACAACATGCCACTAAGTGGCTCCCAGAACTGAAGGACAAGAGCTACGAGGAGAGGTGTGAAGGATTGAAGAAATTGTTTATGTAATAATCTAAGATGAGGTCTGATAAAGACCTTTTGTGCCCTCTGTAATGCTTTTGCGCTACCACTCACAGGATGAGTATGGGGTGCACAATAAACTAGCCGCCTTCGGCGGCAACAATCAAAGGAGAGGTTAGAGGCATTAAATATGCAATAACTAGAAGATAGAAGAAAAAGAGGCGATATGATCACTACGTTCAAAATAGTAACAGGAATCGATAAAATTGATAGGGAAGAATTCCTGAGACCGGGAGCTTCAAGAACAAGAGGTCATAGATTTCAACTAACGAAACAAAGCTGCCAGAGAAATATACGGAAATTCACTTTTGTAAACAGAGTGGTAGACGGTTGGAACGAGTTAAGTGAGAGGGTAGTGGAAGCCAAAACCGTCAGTAATTTCAAAGCATTATATGACAAAGAGTGTTGGGGAGACGGGACACCACGAGCGTAGCTCTCATCCTGTAACTACACTTAGGTAATTACACTTAGGTAATCACTCACAGGACTCAGGGTCGAAAGTATCACCGACCCAACAGGCAGGGTTGCAGAGGCAAAAACAATGAGGGTCACCCTGAGACAAGGGGACCGAGCAAACTTCAAACTCGCACACGGCGAGCGGGGACTCCGGGGTCACATCCATCGGACCCATGCGCCCCCTAGGGAATTCCCAGGGTCCTGAGCGTTTACTTAAGAGGACTCGCGCTCAGGTAGTCCCAGGCAGGGCGCTGCTAACCGGCGCCCAAAACTACCAAGCGAACTTCTATAGCTGTACCCCAGGGACGTGTACACTCACGGGAACCTAGCAGGGGGGGAGCCACTGAGGAGAACCGTGGAAGGGCAAACATCAGTGGAATAATAGGGCAGAACCCCACACCAGACAAAAAGAAAAAGAAAAACAAAACCCCGCAAGAGGACAGCGAACCCCAAAGAACAGAGCCAGCCGCTATGTCGGGAATACAAGCTGAGCAGCACCCTGCGCCCCTACCAATGCAAACTGCCTCTTACCTGGCCAGTAACAAGGGAGAACAGAACACCCAAGTGCCCAACAGGCGGCCGAAAAACTGAAAAGGTAAAACAGACCAGCAGAGGCAGACCCCGAGGAGCCTGTGGCAGGTGGCCCCAAGCCCCAAGGGCAGTACTTACGGGGCACCTAGGGAAGGCAGCCCTAGGCGCATGCAGCCCGAGTACTGAAGATAACTCCTGGCTCTCCTCTCGCACCCACAAAAACAAACACCACACGCAAAGCACAGTGCTGCAGCGACACCGGAGCCAGAGCACACGACCTTCGCCTATAGCATCAGCCTCAAGAACTGAGGTGTGGGTAGCCAGCGTGGAGGGTCTGGGGCTCCCCCTTCCCCCTCCCAGGGAGGGGGGAAGCTGCACAGACAGCGGCGCGGCGACGTGTGACGTCACACTAGTTTGCTTGTTTTCTGTTGGGGAGTTCTATCCACTAGTTCGGCTTTTGGTAGCAATTTTAACCAGAATAGGGGTTTGTTTTGAGGCGCTTACCTTTCTGGGTGCCTGTTCCGGTCGATGGCAGACATAGAATGCTTCCAACCATATGGGGGTTTCTATAGGCCATTGCTCCCCTTGCCTCTCTGAGGGGGCCCGGTTCTGGCCGTGGTACCCGGTAGGCCTAAGAACTCCATACACATGACTGATGCCAAAGTCTGACATTAGCATATCAGCCTGGGAAAGCTCCGGGGAGCCGACGGGGCTCCCCCCAGAAAAAATAAAAAATTATTATTATTATTATTATTATTATTATTCATTCCCTCTTGATTCATATCACAACTCTTCCAAATAAACAGAATTAAATTAATTTTAGTTCATGTACAACAACAACTTTCCTAAAGTGTCCTGAGACTAGTACTAATACCCTGTGGAGGACAAAATAGAGAAAATAATTAGTGGAGGAAAAGTATGAGCGGTTACTAGGTCCAGGTCCCCTCTCTCCAGACACTAGGGGCTTGAAAAAATTATTTACAGTATTGTTTGGTAAAATGACTCCACAACAATCACCACAGCATCAGTATACATTCTATGAAGATATAATAGGTAGGTAGGTAAATAGTAGGTAAACACGCAAGCATTTAGAAAAACATTTGTGACCAAAATTTTCAACATCCCGGTACATGTCACTTAAAAAAAAATCATAAGGGAAATATTTCATTCAACAAAAATTTTAAAATAAAATTTTACTCCTTTCAGAAATATGAAGGATTTCCCAAAGTTCAGGATGACAGACCAGAAGACACCTAGGAAGGGTAATATGATGTGTTCAGACAATGTTGCAAAACATGATGCATCTTCAGGTTCCTGATAGGAATGTTAAAACTCTGCAACACCTTGGAAACACTGAACAACAAAAGAAATACATAACTCTTGTATATACAGTATAAATAAAAAAAAATGGTAGAGTGAGAGGTTATCTCATTGATGGCTATATATTCGTATCTGTCACTAAGATAGGATCGAATATAGTTCAGGGCAAGGCCTCGGATTCCGTAACGGTGGAGTTCAAGTAAGAGGTAGTTATGGTTAACACTATGGCATACTAGAGCTTTGTTGAAAAGCAGAGCTATAGGTGGCACAAGGGCATGGGAGGCACTCTTATATACCATAGATGGTATTTTACTTATGTTCCCAGCTTTGGTATATAGTAAGTGAACGATGGACACAACATCTGTCGGGCTGACTGGTGAAAGGAGAAGAGAGATACAGTACTATGCCTAAAGCCACTAGTACGCACAGTTGCACAATCTGCAACTAGACAGCGGACCTTTTTTATATAGAATTTTTGGGACTAATTCCTAGGGGGCTTGGCTTACTAGCCTAACTCCTCTAAGTGGTATTCCCATTTTATACTATTATTTGTAAACAAGCCCCCAGGACCCCATAACCGGGTGTGGAGAGGGCAGCCTGGGACCCCATACCCGAGTGTGGTGAAGGCAACCTGGGACCCAATACCTGAGTGGGGAGGGCAGCCGGGTCTGTCTAATTACCCAAAGCTACCCAAAATTACTCAAAGCCTCACAAAGCTTCCTAGCATTATGTTAGTAATGAATAAATATAACATTTATTCATTATAATGTTGGTGCTGAATGTAGAACATGAAAAACATATTTTTACTCTGAAAAAGTATCATTTTATAACGAAATTAGACGAAAATAAGAAGATGGTGACGCCAAAGCAAGTCAACGGTCCAAGCGACAATGTTTGCTGGCATATGAGCCTCCAGTACCTACCTAACCTAATCAACCTACCCAAACCTAACCTTACCTAACTTTTATTTATTTATTTATTATTTATTTATTTATATATTTATTTATATACAAATAGGTACATTGGGTTTGTGAGAATACATAGCATGGTAATTTACAATCTTGTAAAGCCACTAGTATGCGCAGCATTTTGGGTAGGTCCTTAATTTAATCTAACAGATAATTTTAAGTAGATAAATTCTAGCAGAATTAATAAAATAACAGATACATTGCAAGAAAGAAAAAAAAATGAAATGAGAGAGATTAGTAGGTATATTAAAGCTCTGATTAATTGCACTGACAGCTTGATTGGTAATTTAAACGAAGATTAATAGGCACCATACAGCAAATTGAAAGCACATAGAAGACAGCAATGATCAAAATGGTAAAGTTGTTTGGAATGGGTACATGAAGATTGGGAGATTGGGTAGCACTAGACACAGTGCAATTTTAAAGCAACAAGGTAGAAAACTATACAGATGAAATTAGGTACTTTTTAGTTTTGTTTTTGAATGATGCAAAAGTTGGACAGCTTTTCAATTCATTAGGGAGTGAGTTCCATAGACTAGGTCCCTTTATTTGCATAGAGTGTTTGCACAGATTAAGTTTGACTTTGGGGATATCAGAGAGAGATTTATTTCTGGTGTAGTGATAATGGGTCCTATTACATGTGTCCAGGGAGAGTTTCAGAGCAGGATTTGCATTTAAGAACAGGGTTTTGTAAATGTAGTTGATACAAGAGAATAAGTGGAGTGAGATTATGTTTAGCATGTTTAGGGAGTTAAACAAGGGGGCTGAGTGCTGTCTGAAAGCAGAATTTGTTATTATTCTGATAGCAGATTTTTGCTGGGTGATGATGGACCTGAGGTGGTTTGCAGTGGTTGAACCCCATGCACAGATACCATAATTAAGATAGAGATAGATTAGTACATAATATAGTGAGATGAGAGCAGAGTTAGGTACATAGCATCTGATTTTGGAGAGTATACCAACTGTTTTAGAGACTTTCTTAGTTATGTGTTGTATGTGGTGCTGAAGTTGAGTCTCTTGTCTAGGAATAGGCCAAGAAACTTTCCATCATTTTTACTACTAATGTTAACATTGTCTATCTGAAGCTGAATTGCATTTGTTGATTTGCTTCCAAATAAGATGTAGTAGATCTTTTCTATGTTAAGTGTTAGTTTGTTGGTTGACATCCATAAGTGGACTTTTTTTAGTTCATTATTAACAACATTATTTAGTGTATGTGGGTTGGAGTTAAGAGTAGATGAGGGTAGTATCATCAGCAAACAATATAGGTTTCAGAATGTTAGTGACATAAAGGCAGATCATTGATGTATTTAAGAAATAGGAGAGGTCCCAAAATGCTACCCTGTGACTCTCCAATGGTTATTGGTAGAGTGGGAGAGGTTATATCATTGATGGCTACACAACGGAATCTATCACTAAGATAGGATTGGATATAGTCCAGTGCATGGCCTCGGATTCCATAATGATGGAGTTTATGTAAGAGGTAATTGTGATTAACAGTATCAAAGGCCTTTCTCAGGTTAATGAAGAGTCCAATCGGAAACTCATTTTTGTCAAGGGCTGAATAAATTATATCAAGGAGACTAATAATTGCATCATTGGTACTCTTTTGGGAGCAGAAGCCATACTGACAGGGGCTGAGTATGTCGAATTTTTACGAGATAGGAGTAGAGCTGTTTGTAGATAATTTTTTCAAATATTTTTGATAGTATGGGTAGGTTCGATATTGGTCTATAGTTGTTTATGTCTGCCAGATTACCTCCTTCTATGAACTGGCATTACTCTTGTTTTATTAAGGATATCAGGTAAGGTATGGCACTAATGATTTGTTGAATAGCAGAGCTATGGGTGGTGTAAGGGCATGGGAGGCGCTCTTGTATACAATGGATGGGATTTCACTAATGTTCCCAGCTTTGGTTTTTAGTGAGTGCCCGAAACGCTAAGCGTACTAGTGGCTGTACAAGAATGTACAAAGAATGTATGTACATCTGTCAGGCTGACTGGTGAAAGGAGAAGAGAGTTTGGATAGCTGCCTGAGAGATGTGTGTTGATGTGTGTCTGGGTCTGTGGGATTTTACTGGCAAGGTTAGCACCAACCGATGAAAAGAAGCTATTAAATTCATTTGCCATTTCTAAATCAGTTGAGGGTGTATAGCCATCCTTAGAGTGTTATTTGGTTGTGGGAGTGTTGTTTAGTTCCTAGGATATTAGAGATGGTATTCCATGTGCTTTTCATGTTGCCTTGTGCTTCTTTGAATCTAGTCTCATAATATGAAAGTTTAGCTTTTCTTATGATAACTAAAAACTAAAACTGAACTAAACCTAACATATCCAAACATAACTTAATATAACCTCTAGCCAACAATATATCTTGAATAATTTGTTCATCTTGGATAAGTCGCTCCACAACATTGTCACTTAGATCATCGACTTCCTATGGGTTCCTTCCTAACCTAAGGACCTCTCATGCCACTTGGTTTCGTCTAATTTTGTTATAAATTTATACTATTTCAGAGTAAAAATATGTTTTTTCATGTTCTACATTCAACACCAACAATATACTGAGTAAATATATCATATTTCTTCATTACTTACGTAGTGCTAGGAAGGTTTGGGTACCTTTGAGTAAATTCGGGTAGCTTTGGGTAATTAGACGAACCGGGGCAGTCTGGGACCCCAGTCCCAGCCCATACCTGAGTGTGGTGAGGGCAGCCTGGGACCCCATACCTGAGTGTGGTGAGGGCAGCCTGGGACCCCGGTCCCAGCCCATACCTGAGTGTGGTGAGGGCAGCCTGGAACCCCATACCTGAGTGTGGTGAGGGCAGCCTGGGACCCCATACCTGAGTGGTGAGGGCAGCCTGGGACCCCATACCTGAGTGTAGTGAGGGCAGCCTGGGACCCCATACCAGAGTGGTGAGGGCAGCCTGGGACCCCATACCTGAGTGTGGTGAGGGCAGCCTGGGACCCCATACCTGAGTGTGGTGAGGGCAGCCTGGGACCCCATACCTGAGTGGTGAGGGCAGCCTGGGACCCCATACCTGTGTAGTGAGGGCAGCCTGGGACCCCATATCAGAGTGGCGAGGGCAGCCTGGGACCCCATACCTGAGTGGTGAGGGCAGCCTGGGACCCCATACCTGAGTGGTGAGGGCAGCCTGGGACCCCATACCTGAGTGGTGAGGGCAGCCTGGGACCCTATACCTGAGTGTGGTGAGGGCAGCCTGGGACCCCATACCTGAGTGGTGAGGGCAGCCTGGGACCCCATACCTGAGTGTGGTGAGGGCAGCCTGGGACCCCATACCAGAGTGGTGAGGGCAGCCTGGGACCCCATACCTGAGTGTAGTGAGGGCAGCCTGGGACCCCATACCAGAGTGGTGAGGGCAGCCTGGGACCCCATACCTGAGTGTAGTGAGGGCAGCCTGGGACCCCATACCAGAGTGGTGAGGGCAGCCTGGGACCCCATACCAGAGTGATGAGGGCAGCCTGGGACCCCATACCCGAGTAGTGAGGGCAGCCTGGGACCCCATACCTGAGTGTAGTGAGGGCAGCCTGGGACCCCATACCTGAGTGGTGAGGACAGCCTGGGACCCCATACCTGAGTGTAGTGAGGGCAGCCTGGGACCCCATACCTGAGTGGTGAGGACAGCCTGGGACCCCATCTCTGAGTGTGGTGAGGGCAGCCTGGGACCCCATACCTGAGTGGTGAGGGCAGCCTGGGACCCCATACCTGAGTGGTGAGGGCAGCCTGGGACCCCATACCTGAATGGTGAGGGCAGCCTGGGACCCCATACATGAGTGGTGAGGGCAGCCTGGGACCCCATACCTGAGTGTAGTGAGGGCAGCCTGGGACCCCATACCAGAGTGGTGAGGGCAGCCTGGGACCCCATACCTGAGTGGTGAGGGCAGCCTGGGACCCCATAACCATAAGCGGCCCGTATAGGCCTAGGTAGGCCTACCTGCATCTTGTTGATGACCTGCCAGCCCTCGTCAACACTGGTGACGGTGATGTACTTGGACTCCATGGGCAGCAGCAGCTGATCAAGGACCAGTAGCTTCTTATCCTGCCATTTTATTGCTTGGAGTGTCATGTCTCAGGTGTAGGCAGGTGTGGACGACAGAGGTGGTGGCGTAGACAAGTATAGACACGTGTAGACGGGTGTAGACAGGTGTAGAAGACGGTAGACAGGTGTCTCCCGGGGCTGTGGCCGGCCCGTCACTGTATGACAGGTTCGCTCAGTCAAATATTTTTTCCTCCACGGCCCGCTGTCATATGACAACATGAAGCCACACTCTATAACAGAATTAAGGTACTCGAAGAAGGTTTTTATGACACAATAACCGTCTTCAGGTGGTAAGTCAATGTAATATAATCATAAAATAGTGTTTGCATGTGAGTGTTGGCATGGTCAGAGGCTTGGAGCTATTAGCGCTAGTGGGAGCATGACGTCACAAACTTGAGGCAAAGATGCTGCTATGGCACCTGAATTTATCTGAATTTACCAGTGGGTCACTAGCATTCTAGTGGCCATGACGAGGGCAGGAAGCCGGCGGCTTGTCAGAGTTTCCACCCATTTGTCCTGATGATTCTTTAAAGCTGAATTTTAAATTTCAACAGTTTTGGTGTTTACGGCTTCAGCGGGTAGGCTGTTCCACGGGTTGGAACCCATGGAACGGCCTACCCGCCGTACGTATGAATTTTGGTTTAAAGTTTCTATGGGATCCGCCATGTCATGCCTGGTTTGCAGTGTTGTTAGCCCTGCGGCACTCACCCATTCCTGATACGAGAGATGACTTAGTTCAGGAATGATTTTTGTTGCCCGGTGCTGAACTTTCTGCAGAGCAGCTAAATCCTTTTGAAGCTGAGGTCTTCTTGCCTGGATTACCTGAATTTACCTGAGGGCTACTAACACTAGTGGCCTCGACGAAGACAGGAAGCTGACGGCTTGTCAACGGTCCCCCCCCCCCCCCATTGCCCTGATGATTGCCTTAGTCTTAGCCATTGATTGATTGCCATTGCCATTAGTGAGTGCCATGTGCCAATTAGAGTGAGTGCCAATTAGTGCCATGATTGCCATTGCCTTAGTGATTGTGGTATATCTGAAAACCTGAACCCGACCGATGCCAGTACTTAAAATAACTCTTTCAGTGCCTGAGCCTAACCTAACTTAATCTAACTTTGTCTAAGGTGCTGCCTCTGCCTTACCATTTACCTAATGTTCTCTCATTCATATAATTTCCTAAATAATCCTTCAAGTCTCCATGCACTTATGCAAGCATCTACCTCAGTTTCATTGTAAAATTTTACTCTTAAATCTAATCTTACCTTATTTCATTTAAATTGTAAATTTAATTGAATTGATCTATGTCATTTATTGAAATCAATTATTGATCTCATTTTGTTCTTTTAATTAAGTTCATTCTAATTATAGGTTAAAACTAAGCTAATTAAAATTTATTATCTTTAAGATTATTTTACTTCACAATTATCATTTGTCAAATTTTTTTATATACAATACAATACAATACAATTTTATTTAGGTAAGGTACATACATACAATAAATATTTACAAGGATTGTTTAACTTATAGGTATAGCTAGTACATACAATGCCTAAAGCCACTATTACGCAAAGCGTTTCGGGCATGATAAACTTAAATGACAAGCTTAATACTAATTGAGCATAATGAGTAGAATGAAAACAAGAAATGAAAACATAGATGAAAAAGCAGCACAAATACAATTATGTCGACAAACAGCGCTCCTTAAAGAAAAAAACAGACATTGGTTGACAATAGAAGGGTAAGGTAGGTTACAGGGAATTTATTAGGTATAGCTTCGCTTTTAACTTAAACTGGTTGAGAGAGGAACAGTCTTTAACATGGTTGGGAAGGTCATTCCACATTCTGGGCCCCCTTGATTTGTAGAGCATTTCTAGTTTGATTAAGTCGTACTCTAGGAATATCAAAACTGTATTTATTTCTGGTGTGATGCTCATGGGTTCTGATACAACCTTCTATGAAGCTTTTGAGATCAGGATTGGCATTATAGTTTAGCGTTTTATATATGTATAATACACATGAGAGAATGTGGAGTGACTTAATGTCTAACATATTCAGAGATTTAAGTAGGGGTACCGAGTGATGTCTGGGGCCAGAATTGGATATTGTCCTAATAGCAGCTTTGTGTTGAGTAATTAGAGGACGTAAGTGATTGATATATTTTATATATATTCATCTTGACAGTCTCTACTGATTTTTTTGTTCTCTCCACCAAACTTGTGTATCCTCCATGGCTATCTAGTGACCTTTATTCTACCTCTAATTGTTTCAATTCTTTTGTTTACTTGCATTTATTGTTGTGTTTTGCCATAATTATTCTCTAATTTTAGCAGACTCAATACTTTGTAAGCTCTTATTGTATTGTTATATTATTATATTGCTGTGTTTTGCTATAATAACTTTCTATTTTACAGCAGATTTAGTTTTCATCTGTTCCTGAAATTGCTTATCTTATTGTATCGTGACATTATCTTATCTATATGCTTACTGATATTGATCCAGATCGAAATCTTCTGTCCCATATCCACACAAATCAGCACATTGATCATCATTATTGCAGGTATTACACAACAAATCTTGCAAAAAACAAACTCCTAAATAGCACCTGCTTATCAGTTTACAACCAAAATGTTAGGTCACTTGGTAAACATTTTGATGATATAAATGCACTTCTTACAGCACTAGGTACTAAATTATCTTTCATCATTTTAACAGAAACTTGGCTAAGTAATGACTATACCCAACTCTACAATTTAGCTGGTTATAAAGCCATTCATAACTGCAGGCCTAATAAAAAAGGTGGCGGTACAGCTATATATTACAAAGATACCTTCACTTGCAATAGTGTCATTAGTGATAGAGACGACTATTGTGAATATACCTTTGCCAAGTTCTCCAGTAAATCCCTTAAATCCTCCCTGATAATCGGTGCCATCTATAGATTTCCTAATACCAACATAGCTTTATTCTCTGACAATGTAAGGAATCTTATCATAAATAACAATCTCAACAAAAATCACATCATTCTGGGATGTGATTTCAAAATTGATCTGGGTCTTCAAAACAACCCTCAAGTTGACTATTTCCGTAGTAGCATGCACTCCTGTATGCTAATCCCCACAATCACCAAGCCCACCCGAGTCACTCAAACATCTGCCACTACCCTGGATCACCTATGGACTAATATAACAGCTCCCCTTACATCTGGGGTAATTTATGACAGAACAACTATACAATACAATACAATACAATTTTATTTAGGTAAGGTACATACATACAATAAATATTTACAAGGATTGTTTAACTTATAGGTATAGCTAGTACATACAATGCCTAAAGCCACTATTACGCAAAGCGTTTCGGGCATGATAAACTTAAATGACAAGCTTAATACTAATTGAGCATAATGAGTAGAATGAAAACAAGAAATGAAAACATAGATGAAAAAGCAGCACAAATACAATTATGTCGACAAACAGCGCTCCTTAAAGAAAAAAACAGACATTGGTTGACAATAGAAGGGTAAGGTAGGTTACAGGGAATTTATTAGGTATAGCTTCGCTTTTAACTTAAACTGGTTGAGAGAGGAACAGTCTTTAACATGGTTGGGAAGGTCATTCCACATTCTGGGCCCCTTGATTTGTAGAGCATTTCTAGTTTGATTAAGTCGTACTCTAGGAATATCAAAACTGTATTTATTTCTGGTGTGATGCTCATGGGTTCTGATACAACCTTCTATGAAGCTTTTGAGATCAGGATTGGCATTATAGTTTAGCGTTTTATATATGTATAATACACATCAGAGAATGTGCAGTGACTTAATGTCTAACATATTCAGAGATTTAAGTAGGGGTACCGAGTGATGTCTGGGGCCAGAATTGGATATTGTCCTAATAGCAGCTTTGTGTTGAGTAATTAGAGGACGTAAGTGATTTTGGGTAGTAGAGCCCCAAGCACAAATACCATAGTTGAGATATGGATAGATAAGGGAGTAATAGAGAGTCACCAGGGCAGGGCCCTGACCACTGACCACTGACCACTGACCACTATCCTACTTTCCTCATAGCAAACATTGACACATCACCACCAGAAACCAAAAAACTTTCATTCAGGCTACATAGTGAATCAGCTTTAGGTAATCTCTCTAATGCACTCCACAATATTAACTGGGAATCTGAATTTAATAATTCACAGGATATAAACTCATCAACTAACCTCTTTCTCTCCAAAACTCTAAGCCTCTACAACAGTCACTGTCCCCTCCTTACCAAACAAGTAACTGATAAAAGAAAAAATAACCCGTGGCTCACAAGTGGCATAATTAAATCAATCAACAAAAAACATGAATACGAAAAGAAATTTAGGAGTGGCCTAGTTTCAATGGAAGTAGTTAAAAGGTACTCGTCAGTGCTTACCAGTATCATAAGAAAAGCAAAACTTTCATATTATGAGACTAGATTCAGAGAAGCAAAAGGCAACATGAAAAGCACATGGAATACCATCTCTAACATCCTGGGAACTAAACAACACTCCCAAAACCAGATAACACTCTCTAAGGATGGCCTTACACTGTCATCTGACTTAGAAATGGCGAATGAATTTAATAGTCTTTTCATCGATTGGTGCTAACCTTGCAAGTAAAATCCCACAGACTCAGACACATATCAACACATATCTCTCAGGCAGCTATCCAAACTCTCTTCTCCTCTCACCAGTCAGTCCGTCAGATGTTGTGTCCATTATACACTCACTAAAAACCAAAGCTGGGAACATCAGTGAAATCCCGTCCATTGTATACAAGAGCGTCTCCCATGCCCTTGCGCCACCTATAGCTCTGCTGTTCAACAAATCCCTTGAGTGTCATACCTTCCCTGATATCCTTAAAAAAGCAAGAGTAACGCCAGTTCATAAAGGAGGTAATCCGTCAGACATAAACAACTATAGACCAATATCGAACCTACCCATACTATCAAAAATATTTGAAAAAATTATCTACAAACAGCTCTACTCCTATCTCGTAAAATTCGACATTCATAGCCCCTGTCAGTTTGGATTCCGCTCTCAAAAGAGTACCAACGATGCAATTATTAGTCTCCTTGATATAATTTACTCAGCTCTTGACAAAAATGAGTTTCCAATTGGACTCTTCATTGACCTGAGAAAGGCCTTTGATACTGTTAATCACGATTACCTCTTAAGTAAATTCCATCATTATGGAATCCGAGGCCATGCACTGAACTATATCCAATCCTATCTTAGTGATAGACAGCAATGTGTAGCCATCAATAATATAATCTCTCCCATTCTACCAATAACTGTTGGAGTGCCACAGGGCAGCATCTTGGGACCTCTTCTTTTTCTTATATACATTAATGATCTGCCTAATGTCTCTAACATTCTGAAACCTATTTTGTTTGCTGATGATACTACCCTCATCTACTCCAACCCCAACCCACATACACTAAATGGTGTTGTTAATAATGAACTAAAAAAAGTCCACTTATGGATGTCAACCAACAAACTAACACTTAACATAGAAAAGACCTACTACATCCTATTTGGAAGCAAATCTACAAATGCAATTCAGCTTCAGATTGACAATGTAAACATTAGCAATAAGAATGATGGAAAGTTTCTTGGCATATTCCTAGACAAGAGACTCAACTTCAGTACCCACATACAACACATAACTAAGAAAGTCTCTAAAACAGCTGGTATACTCTCCAAAATCAGATATTATGTTCCTAACTCTGCTCTCATCTCTCTATATTATGCACTAATCTATCCCTATCTCAACTATGGTATCTGTGCATGGGGTTCAACCACTGCAAACCACCTCAAGTCCATCATCATTCAGCAAAAATCTGCTATCAGAATAATATCAAATTCTGCTTTCAGACAACACACAGCCCCCTTGTTCAACTCCCTAAACATGCTAAACATAATCTCACTCCACAAATTCTCTTGTGTCAACTACATTTACAAAACCCTGTTCTTAAATGCAAATTCTTGTCTGAAACTCTTCTTGGACAGATGTAATAGGACCCATTATCACCACACCAGAAATAAATATCTCTTTGATATCCCCAGAGTTAAACTTAATCTGTGTAAACACTCTATGCAAATAAAGGGACCCAGTTTATGGAACTCACTCCCTACTGAATTGAAAAGCTGTCCAACTTTTACATCATTCAAAATCAATACTAAAAAGTACCTAATTTCATCTTCATAGTTTTTCACTTTTTGCCTTAAAATTGCACTGTATCAATTGCTACCCAATCTCCCAACCTTTATGTTCCCAATTTGAACATCTTTACCATTGTGATCATTGCTGTTTTCTTATATGTGCTGCCAATCTGTTGTATGGTGTTTATAAATCTTGTTTATCTGTATCTTTTGCTACCCAGTCTCCCAATCTTTATGTACCCAATCTGAACATCTTTACCATTGTGATCATTGCTGTCTTTTATGTGCTGTCAATCTGCTGTTTGGTGTCTGTTAACTTTGTTTAAATTACTAATCAAGCTGTCAATGTAATTAATCAGAGCTTTAATATAACAATGTGCTTTAATATACCTACTTATCTCTCTCATCTCATTTTTCTCTTGTAATGTATCTTTATCATTTATCAATTCTGATTGAAATTACCTACTTAAAATTATCTGCTAGATTAAGGACCTGCCCGAAACGCTGTGCGTACTAGTGGCTTTACAAGAATGTAAATACTGTACTATCCAATGTATTCTCACAAACCCAATGTACCTTCTTGTATATATATAAATAAATAAATAAATAAATAAATGATATTTTCCAGTTGGATTGTAAAGTTAAACAGTGTTTTGGCACTTATGGCTTCAGTGGGTAGGCAGTTCATTGGTGTATTTTTTTATTTTTATGTATTTATATATATATACAAAAGTTCTTACATTCTTGTAAAGCCACTAGTACGCATGTAATCTTAGACACATATGTAACTGGGTAATTATAAGTAATTAGTAAGGTTAATTATTTAGGAATACTTGTGCATAGGTAATATGCACCCTTCGTCATTATTGGTAAGTGCACCATTTATAATTCTGGGATGACTTTTCTAACCTTGTATATATTATTAATGTACCACTATATTCAGGTGCATGTGACCCTACTTAAGTGGAATATGTATACAAGTAAAGCTTTTGATACAGTGCCACATGAAAGACTGATTAAAAAGATAGATTCTCATGGTATTGGGGGGTGCTATATTAAAACTCAAATTAAAAAATTCAAATGTTTATTCAGGTAAAGTACATACATACAAGGTGTGATACAAATATTGATGAATTTATGATGGCAATAAATCCTCTAATCAAATAAATCTCAGAATAAACAGTACTCAAATTTGTAACAAAATAGATGGCAAATTCCTTGGCGTTCTCATTGACCACAGGCTGAAATTCCAGGGACACATTCTAAATATATAAAAAAAAATTTCAAAAACTGTTGGCATTCTTTCTAAGATCAGATATTATGTACCCCGCCCTGCCCTGGTGATGCTCTATTACTCCCTCATCTATGCATATCTCAACTATGGTATTTATGCTTGGGGTTCTACTACCCGAAATCATTTACATCCTCTAATTACTCAACTCAAGGCTGCTATTAGGACAATATCCAACTCTAGCCCCAGGCATCACTCGGTACCCCTACTCAAATTTCTGAATATGTAAGACATTAAGTCACTGCACATTCTCTCATGTGTATTATACATATATAAAATGCTGAACTGTAATGCCAATCCTGACCTCAAAAGCTTCATTGAAGGTTGTAACAGAACCCATGAGCACCACACCAGAAACAAATACAGTTTTGATATTCCAAGAGTACGACTTAATCAAAACTAGAAATGCTCTAAAAATCAAGGGACCCAGAATGTAGAATGACCTTCCCAATCATGTTAAAGACTGTACCTCTCTCAACCAGTTTAAGATAAAACTAAGCACTACCTAATTAATTCCCCTGTAACCACCTTACCCCTTTAATGTCAACCCGTGTCTGTTATTTTTAAACAATGCTGTTTGTCGACCAAATTGTATTTTTGTTTTTTTTCTGCCGTGTTCCCCCCTTTTTTATTTTTATATTTTCTCAACACATTTTATACTTTAATCTCAATTAGTATTAAGTTTTAGTCTTTAGTGTTTTTCCTGCCCGAAACGCTTTGTGTAATAGTGGCTTTAGGCATTGTATGTACTAGCTCTATCTATAAATTCATCAATTATTGTATCACCCCTTGTATGCATGTATTTTACCTAAATAAACATTTGAATTTGAATTTAGAACCCCAAGCACAAATACCATAGTTGAGAAAAGGATAGATGAGAGAGTAATAGAATGTCACCAGGGCAGGGTGAGGTACATAATATCTGATCTTAGAAAGAATGCCAACAGTTTTTGAAACTTTTTTAGATATATTTAGAATGTGTCCCTAGAAATTCAGCTTGTGGTCAATGAGAACGCCAAGGAATTTGCCATCTACTTTGTTACAAATTTGGGTATTGTTAATCCTGAGATTTATTTGATTTGAGGATTTATTGCCAAACAAAATATAGACAGTTTTGTCAATATTGAGGGTGAGTTTGTTGGCAGTTAGCCAAAGATGGACTTTATTTAGCTCAGTATTCACTGTGACATTTAGAGTAAGTGGGTCAGGACTGGAGTAAATGAAGGTTGTGTCGTCAGCAAATAGAATTGGTTTGAGGTGTTGGGAGGCATTTGGAAGGTCATTAATGTACATGAGAAAGAGAAGAGGGCCAAGTATGCTGCCCTGAGGAGCACTAATGTTGATGCAAACTAGAAATGCTCTACAAATCAACGGACCCAGAATGTGGAATGACCTCCCCAATCATGTTAAAGACTGCACTCTCTCAACCAATTTAAGATAAAAATGAAGCACTAAATAATAAATTCCCTGTAACATACCTTACCCCTGTATTGTCAACCCATGTCTGTTTTTTTTTTTTTTTTAACACCGCTGTTTGTCGACCTAATTATATTTGTGCTACTTTTTCAGCCATGTTCCCCCCTTTCTTATTTTTATTTTTATTTGTTCTCAACACATTTTTTACTTTAAACTCAATTAGTATTAAGTTTTATTCGTTAATATTCTTCCTGCCCAAAATGCTTTGCGTAATAGTGGCTTTAGGCATTGTATGTACCAGCTCTATCTATAAACCTAGCAATTTTTTTAAAAATCTCTTGTATGTATGTACCTTACCTGAATAAACATTTATTTATTTATTTACTTATTTATTTATTTATAATTTATTATTATAATTTATTGATAGAGCTAGTACATACAATGCCTAAACCTACTATTATGCAAAGCGTTTTGGGCAGGAAAAACACTAAAGACTAAAACTTAATACTAATTGAGATTAAAGTATAAAATGTGTTGAAAAAATATAAAAATAAAAAAGGGGGGAACATGGCAGAAAAAAAACAAAAATACAATTTGGTCGACAAACAGCATTGTTTAAAAATAACAGACACGGGTTGACATTTAAGGGGTAAGGTGGTTACAGGGGAATTAATTAGGTAGTGCTTAGTTTTATCTTAAACTGGTTGAGAGAGGTAGTCTTTAACATGATTGGGAAGGTCATTCTACATTCTGGGTCCCTTGATTTGTAGAGCATTTCTAGTTTGATTAAGTCAAACTCTTGGAATATCATAAAGGTATTTGTTTCTGGTGTGGTGGACATGGGTTTTGTTACAACCTTCAATGAAGCTTTTAAGGTCAGGATTGGCATTACAGTTCAGCGTTATATATATATATATATATATATATATATATATATATATATATATATATATATATATATATATATATATATATATACATATATATATATATATATATATATATATATATATATATATATATGTATATATATATATATATATATATATATATATATATATATATATATATATATATATATATATATATATATATATATATATATATATATATATATATATATATATATATATATATATATATATATATATATATATATATTATAATAATAATACATATGAGAGGATGTGCAGTGACTTAATATCTAACATATTCAGAAATTTGAGTAGGGGTACCGAGTGATGTCTGGGGCCAGTTGGATATTGTCCTAATAGTAGCTTTGTGTTGAGTAATTAGAGGACGTTATCTTGAGATGATTTCGGGGCTTTTTTAGTGTCCCCGCGGCCCGGTCCTTGACCAGGCCTCCACCCCCAGGAAGCAGCCCGTGACAGCTGACTAACACCCAGGTACCTATTTTACTGCTAGGTAACAGTGGCATAGGGTGAAAGAAACTCTGCCCATTGTTTCTCGCCGGCGCCTGGGGTCGAACCCAGAACCACAGGATCACAAGTCCAGTGTGCTGTCCGCTCGGCCGACCGGCTCCCTCGTAAATGATAAATGATTAACGTAAATGATTTTGGGTAGTAGAACCCCAAGCATAAATACCATAGTTGAGATAAGGATAGATGAGGGAGTAATAGAGCGTCACCAAGGCAGGGCTAGGTACATAATATCTGATCTTAGAAAGAATGCCAACAGTTTTTGAAACTTTTTTTGATATATTTAGAATGTGACCCTGAAAATTCAGTTTGTGGTCAATGAGAATGCCAAGGAATTTGCCATCAATATTTTTACAAATTTGGGTATTATTTATCCTGAGATTTATTTGATTTGAGGATTTATTGCCAAACAAGATAAAGAAAGTTTTGTCAATGTTGAGGGTGAGTTTGTTGGCAGTTAGCCAAAGATGGACTTTATTTAGCTCAGTATTCATTGTGCCATTAAGATCAAGTGGGTCAGGACTGGAATAAATGAAGGTTGTGTCGTCAGCAAATAGAATCGGTTTGAGATGTTTGGAGGCATTTGGAAGGTCATTAATGTAGATGAGAAAGAGGAGAGGGCCAAGTATGCTGCCTTGAGGAACACCAATGTTGATAGGTAGGGTGGGAGAAATTGAATTATTCACAGAAACATACTGGAGCCTGTCAGTAAGGAAAGATTTGATGTATTGCAGGGAGTGACCTCTGACTCCATAATGATATAATTTAAGAAGGTTTTGGTGGTTGACAGTGCCAAAAGCCTTACGTAGGTCCACAAATAACCCAACAGGGAACTCATTTTTATCAAGAGCTGCATGTATACTAATAAGTGCATCGTTAGTTCTTTTTTTGGGTCTGAAGCCATATTGACAAGAGCTAAGTATATTGTGTTTGGCTAGATAAGAGTAAAGCTGCTTGTAGATTAGTTTTTCAAATATTTTTGACAAGTTTGGCAGGATTGATATAGATGTGTATTTGTTAACATCAGTGAGATCACCATATTTGTGGACAGGGATTACTCTCGCTTTTTTTTAGAATATCTGGAAAGGTTTGGAGTTCAATTGACTTGTTGAAGAGCAATGCAATAGCAGGAGCTAAAGATCTGGAGGCTTTTTTGTAAATTAAAGTTGGTATCTCCTCAAGGGCACTAGACTTGGTATTAAGGGAAAGGATTATTTCATTAACATCAGTGGAATTTGCAGGCGTTAGGTATAGAGACTGTGGATAGTTACCTGTAAAAAAGTCCTGAACATCAGTATTGGAAGATGGAATATCATTTGCAAGGGATGACCCAATGGAAGAGAAGAACCTATTGCACTCAATAGCAGTATCAGAGGCTGTAAGCTGACCATCGTTATTAGACAGGAGTATTGGTTTGTTATTTAAAATCTTCTTTGATCCCAATATTTGTGAAATTGTGCTCCATGTTTTCTTAATGTTGCCCTCTGTTTAGGTAAATTTATCTTTGTAGTATTTAATTTTGGCTCTTCTAATTATTTTAGATAGCAATGATGAGTAATTCTTTGAAAATTCTTTGGAGATGATTCCTAACCTATACTTTTTCTCAAGGTCATGTGTTTTATTAATGGATTTAAGTATTACCTTGTAAACCAAGGATTGTTTAGCATTTTAGTTGTTTTTTACAACTTGTTTAGTTTAGTTGCTTTAGTTGTTTAATTGTTTGTATGCAATTTTTTACAATACTAGCAGCAGCAGCTATAAAATTGCCTATAGCAGTTGCCTATACAGTAGATTGATGAAGAAAAGGAACTTGGATTCAGAATCCACCACCCAATGAAAGTTGCCTAACAGGTGGGAGCATAAGTCAATAAAGCTAACCAAACCCTTGGAATAATCAAGTGTATCTTTGACTTTAAGGAAAAGAAGGTAGTGATTCAATTGTATAAATCTTAGCTAAATGAGTTTTGGGGGTACAGTCCCTGAGCCCGTTATGTGCCTCTGTAACCCTTTCCACTACTGCTCACAAGATGGGTACGGGATGCATAATAAGTGAACTAAACTAACTATATCTCTGGTGCATTTTGAGATATATACAAGAGTTGTTACATTCTTGTACAGCCACTAGTACGCGTAGCGTTTCGGGCAAGTCCTTAATCCTATGGTCCCTGGAATACGATCCCCTGCCGCGAAGAATCGTGTTTTCATCCAAGTACACATTTTACTGTTGCGTTAAACAGAGGCTACAGTTAAGGAATTGCGCCCAGTAAATCCTCCCCGGCCAGGATACGAACCCATGACATAGCGCTCGCGGAACGCCAGGCGAGTGTCTTACCACTACACCACGGAGACTGCATTTGGATTACTGTATCCAAGCATGGAGGCCCCATCTTCAGAAGGCCATAGCTGCTTTGGAGAAAGTGCAACACCATGCAACAAAAGTCATTCCAGAGCTAAGTTAACTCTCGTAGCAGTCCCCGTGGCATAGTGGTAAAACACTTACCTAGTGCTTCGCGAGCGCTTTGGCCTGGGTTTGTATCCTGGATGGGGAGGATTGACTGGGTGTCAATCCTTAACTGTAGCCTCTGTTCTCCCAGCAATGAATGGGTACCTGGTTGTTAAATACAGTACTGTCAAATTCAAATTAAAAAATTCAAATGTTTATTCTGGTAAAGTACTGTACATACATACAAGAGGTTATACAAAAATTGATAGATTTATAGATAGAGCTAGTACATACAATGCCTAAAGCCACTATTACGCAAAGTGTTTCGGGCAGGAAAAACATTAAAGACTAAAACTTAATTCTAATGGAGATTAAAGTATAAAATGTGTTGAGGACAAATAAAAATAAAAAAGGGGGGAACATGGCAGAAAAAACAGCACAAATACAATTAGGTCGACAAACAGCGTTGTTTAAAAAAATAACAGACATGGGTTGACAAGATAGAGGTAAGGTAGGTTACAGGGAATTTATTAGGTAGTGCTTAGTTTTTATCTTAAACTAATTGAGAGAGGGACAGTCTTTAACATGATTGGGAAGGTCATTCCACATTCTGGGTCCTTTGATTTGTAGAGCATTTCTAGTTTGATTAAGTCGTATTCTTGGAATATCAATTTGTAAAACTAAAAAAATTACAGCCAAACTGTAATTTGGCAGGTCATATTCTGGAGAAAAAATTAGGATTAAGGACCTTCCAAAAATGCTATGCATGCAAGTGGCTTTACATGTATATTATGTAAAGTTAATAGGGTCCTTGTAGTACAGTCAGGTGCGTTCTCAACGCACAATCGAGAATTCCGGGTTCGAATCCCAGGCAGGACAGAAATGGTTGGCCACATTGTTTTTCACCTAATGCTCTATTCACCTAGTAGTAAGTTGGTACTCAGGAGTTAGTCAGCTTGTTGTGAGGTTGCATCCTGGACAGGATCAGTAATTCCACCTGGGGAAAAGAGGGGGATTCGATATAAGCCTGTGTATGAATACACTCTGGCTTCCTGTCCCCCTGACACAATGAATTATTATTATATAAATACAGTACAAATAAAAAATAAAAGTATCAGGAACAGTTGAGGGCCAAAGGCAAACTGCAATCAAGACGGGGCAGATCTCATCAAAACCTTTAAAATACTGAACAATTTGGGGGATGTTAATCCAGACAATGTCTTCAAAAGATCAGATGTAACACAAATGAGGAGCTATGGTTTCAAGCTCAACAAGCCATAATGCAGGACTGAGAACAGGAGATGCTTTTTCACCCACAGAGTTAACCCAGAGAACCGCCGAAGCCGTAGATGCCAAAACTTTTTTTGAACTTTAAAGTACTTGTTACGGCCCTGCTGGGGCGTAACCGGGTTCTTTTCTGGTGTTATTAGAATTTGGGAATCCGGCCCCAAGCTAGTAGAGGCTTTCAAGGGATGTGTTCCGTAACGCAAGGTAAATTAAAGGGGGAGGGATACAAATGCTCTGATTTATATATATATTCTCACCACCACCATATAAATAAATATATAACAATCACACAGGGTTTATAACTACACAAAAATATACAGAGTTGTCTTTCTCTGAAGACACAGAATGCTCCACGGTGCGCACTTTGAGTAGCCCTGGTTCCTTCCTCCGTGGCCCACAATGAATCCTCTTGGCTTCTCTCGGCGAATCTACCCTGGCCACAGGCCAGCCAAATCACAGTCCCACTGGGTGCTACGTCATGGAGGCCTTCAACCACAATCCAGCCTGTAGCTGGCAGGTTCCAATCAGCTCCGCTGTGTAGGCCACTCCACGACCGATACTAGGGTTGCGAGCCCTAGGCAGGAGCCTCGTGTGATTCCGCTGATCACTCTCCTCTCTCAGCACCACAGTGGCTAGTCTCTTCCACCAGCCAGCCCCGGATACAATGATTCCTGATACTGCCACGTCACAGGCAGACTAACACTCTCAACAGTGTTCGTCCGGGGGTGACTCACAGCTTCTTCAGAGCAAACTCGTGGAGAGACCTTGGCTGCCTTGGGTAGACTGATCCATCGTCAAATACAGCAGTCCCAGTTCGACTCTGTAATCAGACACGTCATTAGTACTGGGGCTAGGGAACCTCACTTACAGGCTTAGACACAAACGTTCACCTATCCACTCCATAGATAATAATAATAATAATAATAATAATACTGTAATAATATAATAATAATTTTTATTTAGGTAAAGGTACATACATAAAGAGATTTTACAAAGTTTGTTGGCTTTATAGATAGAGCTAGTACATACAATGCCTAAAGCCACTATTACGCAAAGCGTTTCGGGCAGGAAAAAACACTAATGACTAAAGCTTAAAATTAATGGGTAAAAAGAATAAAATGTGTTGAGTACAAATAAAAATAGAGGTAAAAGAGGGGGGAACATTGTTGAAAAAGCAGCACAAATACAATTACAAATTATTACAGAAAATTACATTCAAGCAGCGTTGATTTGAAAAACAAAAAACAAAAACAAAAAACATACATGGGTTGACAACAGAGGGGTAAGGTAGGTTACAGGGAATTTATTAGGTATAGCTTCGTTTTTAACTTAAACTGGTTGAGAGAGGTACAGTCTTTAACATGGTTGGGAAGGTCATTCCACATTCTGGGCCCCTTGATTTGTAGAGCATTTCTGGTTTGATTAAGTCGTACTCTAGGAATATCAAAACTGTATTTATTTCTGGTGTGGTGCTCATGGGTTCTGTTACAACCTTCTATGAAGCTTTTGAGATCAGGATTGGCATTATAGTTTAGCGTTTTATATATGTATAATACACATCAGAGAATGTGCAGTGACTTAATGTCTAACATATTCAGAGATTTGAGTAGGGGTACCGAGTGATGTCTGGGGCCAGAATTGGATATTGTCCTAATAGCAGCATTGTGTTGAGTAATTAGAGGACGTAAGTGATTTTGGGTAGTAGAGCCCCAAGCACAAATACCATAGTTGAGATATGGATAGATAAGGGAGTAATAGAGAGTCACCAGGGCAGGGCGTGGTACATAATATCTGATCTTAGAAAGAATGCCCACAGTTTTTGAAACTTTTTTTGATATGTTTAGAATGTGTCCCTGGAAATTCAGCTTGTGGTCAATGAGAATGCCAAGGAATTTGCCATCTAATTTGTTACAAATTTGGGTATTGTTTATTTTGAGATTTATTTGATTAGAGGATTTATTGCCAAACAGAATATAGAAAGTTTTGTCAATGTTAAGGGTGAGTTTGTTGGCAGTTAGCCACAGATGGACTTTATTTAGCTCAGTATTTACTGTGGCATTTAGAGCAAGGGGATCAGGACTGGAGTAAATGAAGGTTGTGTCGTCAGCAAATAGAATTGGTTTGAGGTGTTGGGAGGCATTTGGAAGGTCATTAATGTAGATGAGAAAGAGGAGAGGGCCAAGTATGCTGCCCTGGGGAACACCAATGTTGATGGGTAGGGTGGGAGAAATTGTATTATTCACAGAAACACATTGGAGCCTGTCAGTAAGGTAGGATTTAAGGTATTGTAGGGAGTGTCCTCTGACACCATAATGATGTAATTTAAGAAGAAGGTTTTGGTGGTTGACAGTATCGAAAGCTTTACGCAGGTCCACAAATAACCCAACAGGGAACTCATTTTTATCAAGAGCTGTATGAATCGAGTTAAGCATACTAATAAGTGCATCGTTAGTGCTTTTTTTGGGCCTGAAGCCATATTGGCAAGGGCTAAGTATATTGAGTTTGGCTAGATATGAGTAAAGCTGCTTATAGATTAGTTTTTCAAAAATTTTTGACAAGTTTGGCAGGATTGATATAGGTCTGTAGTTGTTAACATCTGTGAGATCACCACATTTGTGGACAGGCGTTACTCTCGCTTTTTTTAGAATATCTGGAAAGGTTTGGAGTTCAAGTGACTTGTTGAAGAGCAAAGCAATAGCAGGGGCTAAAGATCTGAGATGGCGTGCTGTCTAAGCACCACCTCACCAGAGGTCAGCAGCGGCTATGTTATGAGCTGATTAAGACGGGAACCCAGCCCCTGTGACCGGTATATCCCGTCCTCACTAGATGGGGTCGTCCATTTGGAGGGGGTTCCGGGAGCTGACTCACAGATGGCGTTGTCTTCACTGCTCCGTGCTACGACGCTGGACTCGGGTCCGTAACAGTACTGTACAGCTGGAAAAGATCATAAATTTTTTTCAAGATAAATCACCTTTGACAAACCACCAGCTTCCTGTCCTCATTGAGGCCACTAGTGTTAGTTCCTCTCAGGTAAACACAAGTAAACACAGGTAGTCATTCACTGCTTGAAGAAAACCCAGACATAATAGCACTCACAGAAACAAAGCTAACGAAAACCATAACAAATGCAGTGTTTCCACAGGACTATTGTGTTGTGAGGAAAGAGAGAGAAGGAAGAGGAGGTGGTGGTGTTACTCTGCTGGTAAGAAAAGGCTGGGATTTTGAGGAAATGGTTATTTAAGGCTGTGAAGGTTTCAGTGACTATATAACAGGTACAATAGCAACTGAAAGACAAAAAATTGTAGTAGCAGTCATATATAACCTGCCACCAAATGACAGAAGACCCAGATAGGAATATGATAGAAACAACATGGCCACCATTAGCATAATAGAGAGAACAGCGTCTCTCGCTAGTAGGAATGGATCTGGACTACTAATCATGAGGGATTTCAACCACGGGAAGATTGATTGGGAGAACAGAGACCCGCATGGAGGACCAGATACATGGAGAGCTAAGCTGCTGGATGTGGCAACAAGAAACTTTCTTAGCCAGCATATCAAGGGACCGACAAGAATGAGAGGGGAGCATGAACCAGCTATGCTTGATCTGATATTAAACCTTAATGAGTGGGATATAAGGGAGGTTAAGATGGAAGCACCCTTAGGAATGAGTGATCACAGTGTATTGATCTTTGAGTACTTGGTAGAGCTAGGACTTATCTCCCCCCAAAAAGAACTAGAAAACAAAAGACTGACATACCGAAAGGGGAATTATGAGGGGATGAGAAGTTTCCTAAGGGATATACCATGGGACACAGACCTCAGAGCTAAGTTGGTACAAGACATGATGGACTATGTCACCCAAAAGTGTCAGGAGGCAGTAAACAGGTTTATCCCAGCCCAAAGGGAAAAATCATAGAAGCAAAAGAAGAATCCATGATTTAACAGGGCATGTATGGAAGCAAAGGTACTGAACAAAAGGGGCATGGAGGAACTTCCGAAATAACAGAACACCAGAAAGCAGAGAGAGATACCAGAGAACCAGGAATGAGCATGTCAGGGTGAGAAGGGAAGCAGAGAAAAATTATGAAAATGATATAGCAAGCAAAGCCAAGACCGATCCAAAGCTACTCTACAGTCACATCAGGAGGAAAACAACAGTAAAAGAACAGGTAATGAAACTTAGAACAGGCGAGGACAGGTATACAGAGAATGACAAAGAGGTGTGTGAGGAACTCAACAAAAGGTTCCAGGAAGTCTTCACAATAGAACATGGTGAGGTCACTGCGCTAGGAGAGGGGGCAGTAAACCAGGCGGCCTTGGAAGGGTTCGAAACTACGAGAGATGAGGTCAAGAGACACCTGTTGGATCTGGATGTGAGAAAGGCTGTTGGCCCAGACGGGATATCACCATGGGTATTGAAAGAGTGTGCAGAGGCACTCTGCTTGCCACTCTCCATAGTGTATAGTAGGTCACTGGAGACGGGAGACCTACCAGAAATATGGAAGGCGACTAAAGTGGTCCCAATATACAAAATGGGTGGCAGACAAGAGGCACTGAACTACAGGCCAGTGTCCTTAACTTGTATACCATGCAAAGTGATGGAGAAGATCTTGAGAAAAAATCTAGTAACACATCTGGAGAGAAGGGACTTCGTGACAAATCACCAACATGGGTTCAGGGAGGGTAAATCTTGCCTTACTGGCTTAATAGAATTCTACGATCAGGTGACAAAGATTAAGCAAGAAAGAGAAGGCTGGGCAGACTGCATTTTTTTGGACTGTAGGAAAGCCTTTGATACAGTCCCCCATAAGAGGCTGGTACATAAGCTGGAGAGACAGGCAGGAGTAACTGGTAAAGTGCTCCAGTGGATAAGGGAATACCTAAGCAATAGGAACCAAAGAGTTACAGTGAGGGGTGAGACCTCAGATTGGCGTGAAGTCACCAGTGGAATCCCACAGGGCTCTGTACTCGGTCCTATCCTATTTCTGATATACGTGAACGATCTCTCGGAGGGTTATCTTCAGGTTATCTTGAGATGATTTCGGGGCTTTAGTGTCCCCGTGGCCCGATCCTCGACCAGGCCTCCACCCCCAGGAAGCAGCCCGTGACAGCTGACTAACACCCAGGTACCTATTTTACTGCTAGGTAACAGGGGCATAGGGTGAAAGAAACTCTGCCCATTGTTTCTCGCCGGCGCCTGGGATCGAACCCAGGACCACAGGATCACAAGTCCAGCGTGCTGTCCGCTCGGCCAACCGGCTCCCTATAGAGTATAGACTCATTCCTCTCAATGTTTGCTGACGATGCCAAAATTATGAGAAGGATTAAGACAGAGAAGGACTGCTTGAGGCGTCAAGAAGACCTAGACAAACTAAAGGAATGGTCAAACAAATGGTTGTTAGAGTTTAACCCAAGCAAATGTAATGTAATGAAGATAGGTGTAGGGAGCAGGAGGCCAGTTACAAGGTATCATTTGGGAGATGAAATTCTACACGAGTCAGAGAGAGAGAAGGACCTGGGGGTTAATATCACGCCAGACCTGTCCCCTACAGCCCATATCAAGAGGATAACATCAGCAGCATATGCCAGGTTGGCTAACATAAGAACTGCATTTAGACACTTGTGCAAGGAATCATTCAGAACTTTGTATACCTCCTATGTCAGACCAATCCTGGAGTATGCAGCCCCAGCATGGAGTCCATATCTAGTCAAGCATAAGACCAAACTGGAAAAAGTTCAAAGGTTTGCCATCAGACTAGTACCCGGGCTGAGAGGTATGAGCTACGAGGAGAGACTACGAGAATTAAACTTCACGTTGCTAGAAGACATAAGAGTTAGGGGGGATATGATCACCACGTACAAGATTCTCAGAGGAATTGACAGGGTAGATAAAGACGGGCTATTTAACACAAGGGGCACACGCAGTAGGAGACACAGGTGGAAACTGAGTGCCCAAATGAGCCTACCAGAAGCCACAAAGATATTAGAAAGATTTTTTTAGTGTCAGAGTAGTTGACAAATGGAATGCATTAGGAAGTGATGTGGTGGAGGCCGACTCCATACACAGTTTCAAGTGTAGATATGATAGAGCCCAATAGGCTCAAGAACCTGTACACCAGTTGATTGACAGTTGAGAGGCGGAACCAAAGAGCCAGAGCTCAACCCCCACAAGCACAAATAGATGAGTACAAATAGGTGAGTACTGCTGGGTGAACAGAGACATACAGTTAAGGATTGGCGCCCAATCAATCCACCCCGGCTAGGATACGTACCCAGGCCAAATCACTCGCCAAGGAAGTGTCTTATCACTGCTGTGCCACAGTGACATTCATTTATTTATTTATATACTGTATATACAAGAAGGTACATTGTACAAGGTACAGCCTAGTGATACAAAAATAAAGGAAAATTTCAACCTTCATTTTCTTTAGTCCTAACCCTCTTACTGTGAATGATACAGTGAATACTGAACTAAATAAAGTTCATCTTTGGCTTACTGTTAACAAACTCACCCATAACACTGACAAAACTTCTATATTTTGTTTGGCAAAAAATCCTCGGATCCTATTAATCCAAGAATAAACAATATCAAAATTAGTAACAAAGTAGATGATAAATTCCTTGGTGTTCTCATTGATAACAAGCTAAATTACCAGGGCCACATTCAACATATAGCCAAAAAAGTTTTTAAAACAGTTGGCATTCTTTCTAAGATCGGATATTATGTACCTCCCATGCCCTGGTAATGCTCTATTACTTTCTCATCTATCCTTAGCTCAATTATGGTACAGTGTATTTGTGCTTGGGGGTTCTACTTCCCCGAAGCTCGGATCGGATATTATGTACCTTCCCTGCCCTGGTAATGCTCTATTACTTTCTCATCTATCCTTAGCTCAATTATGGTACAGTGTATTTGTGCTTGGGGGTTCTACTTTCCCCAAGCTCGGATCGGATATTATGTACCTTCCCTGCCCTGGTAATTCTCTATTACTTTCTCATCTATCCTTAGCTCAATTATGGTACAGTGTATTTGTGCTTGGGGGTTCTACTTCCCCCAAGCTCGGATCAGATATTATGTACCTCCCCTGCCCTGGTAATGCTCTATTACTTTCTCATCTATCCTTAGCTCAATTATGGTACAGTATATTTGTGCTTGGGGGTTCTACTACCCAAAATCATCTATGTCCTCTAATTACCCAACACAAATCTGCTACTGGAATAAAAACAAACTCTGGCCCCACACAGCACTCAGCCCCCTTACTAAAATGTTTGGATATGTTAGATATTAAGTCACTGCACATTCTCTCAAGTGTACTCTATATATATATATATATAACTCTGAGCTATAATGCCAACCCTGGCCTTAAATGCTCCTAGAATGTTGTAACAGAACCTAATCACGTCAAAGGCTGTACTTCTCTCAGCCAGTTTAATAATGGAAAAACTAAGTACTACCTAATAAACTCTATGTAACCTACCTTACCTCCTAAATGTCAACCCATGTCTTGCTGCTTTCAAACATTACTGATTACTGACCAACTTGTTTAACAGCTGATATCTGCCATGTATAATCTTAAAGAAAATTCTAATCTTCTGTTTCCCCCTCCCCGCTCAGCTCGTTGTCGCCGTCTGGGGGCTTAGTGGGCGGCTGCCGGAGTGTGATGCTCCTTGGGACAGTCCTCTGTCCTTTTCTAGCCTTGTGCTCCTGCTGCCGTCCTCTCCAATTCTGCTGGGCATCTTTTCCTTTTCCTTCTGTTTCGTTTTTCTCCCCCCTCTTCTCCTATCTGCTTGCCGTTTCCTGCCGACCTTTTGCTCGTTCTGGTTCTTCCCTTGGACTTCTTCTACTTTGACGCCCGGGTGCTTGAGGAGGCATACTCTTGCACCTGTAGAACTGCAGTACCCGACGTCGAGAGCGAGGGGAACCTTTTATTGTCAATCCCCACTTCGTCACTGAACCCGATCTCGACGGACTGTCGGTTTCTTAAGGTGGCGTTTGTGGGGCGTATACTCACGACGCACCCCTAGGAGGCCCCGACAAGATCGGCGATAGCTTCTTGTTGGGTGTCCTGCCTCTAATTGTGGCTCCATGGTGGGTGTGGGGGCACATTCGTGAGTGAATTCGTAATTTCGTCAAGATGATAACCCCTGTTTCGGCTGCTTCTGGCTTACCTTTTCAGGCTCGTGGGGTGGGCGACCAAGCCCCCGAGTCGGTCCGTATTGGAAGACCGGGCTCTGTAGCCTCCGCTGCATTGGGCCCCGACCTTGCTCCTCCTTTGGCCTCTCTGACTCCTTCCCCTGGCTCCCCTCCCTCCTCTGTGGTTGGGTCGAGCCCCAAGCCCCCAGTGGTGACTACCTCGTCCCCTGGCGCGGCTCCTTCTCTAGTTGTTACTACTGCGCCTTTTAACCCCTCTCTCTCTGGGGGTTCTCACCGCCGTTCTCGTCACGGCCGCCCTCGCTCGATTCCTTCCAGTTCTGCTACCTATCAAGCCTTGTTTGGTCCCGCTTCGTGGGCCAAATATTTTGATCTCCTCCCTCTTGATTCTGCGCCTCCTGACGATTTCTCCCTTCATCGACATCTCATTGATTCCGTGGATGCCTCCATTACTTTTAACCCCACTCGTCTCGGTACGCGTGTCGTTGCTGCTCCTTCTCAGGATGCTGCTTCCCGCTTGGCTGCCTTATCCTGCCTTGGCGAGACCCCCGTTCGGGTCTCGAAGAACGTCCAGTTGAATGCCAGTGTTGGCACTATTTTGCTCCCGCCCCATGTTGCGACCGGTGTTCGGGACCTACGCGACTGCCATGACGATATTCGACATATCCTCGCTGCCCAGGGCCATTCTATTCTCCAGGTGGACACGTTTACTCGTCCCCCTCGTGGTAGTCGCCGTCAACCCCTCCGGGTTGTGAAGATTACCTTTGATGGTAGGACCCTTCCACCCTCTGTCATTCTTGCTGGTGCCAGGTGCTCTGTCCAGGAGTACATTCCTTCTCCTCGGCTCTGCAACAAGTGCTGGAGGTTTGGGCATGGTGCCCTCCGCTGCTCCGGGACTGTCTCTCTCTGTCCTTTGTGTGGTGGCGAAGGTCACTCTAAGTCGGAGTGCGCTTCTCCCCAGGCTCGTTGCCTCAACTGCGGTGAGGCCCATCCTACCTTCTCCCGTGCGTGTGTCCATTACAAGCTTGAGGCAGCCATCCTCAACTTGAAGCACCGGGAGCGTTTATCTTTTCCTGAGGCGAGGCGCCAGGTTCGCCGGCTCCCGCCTTATGCTAATATCTCTTATGCTCGCGTGTTGCGCTCTTCCTCTCCTCGTCCTTCCCGCCTTCCTCAGACTCACAACCGTTTCCAGGCCTTGGACCCTGATGCGCCCACTGCCCCCTCCTCTGTCCCTTTGGGTTCTCTCCCGAAGGATCCTCCTCCTGGTCCTCTGTCTGGGGTTCCCCTTCCTTCTACCCGGTCTGTCGTGTCTTCTGTGTCTCCTTCCTCGTCCCCCTCCGATCCTCCTTCCCATCCTCTTCCTCCATCTATCGGCTCTCCCCGCCGCCTGTCGGTGCGGGCGGATGTCCATCGCTCTCCTAACGGCCGTCGTGTGTGCTCTCGTTCGGCTTCTCCTGTTGAGACACTGGAGTCCGTTGCCCGGTACGTAGTTGCTGGGACACCGGTCTCTTTAAGTCAGAAGCGTAAGCCTGGCTCCTCTCCTTCCTCTTCCCCGGCGGGTAAGAAGGCTTCGCTTTCTTCCTCAGCTCCTCCTTCTGGCTCTGTTGCTCCTTCCACTCCCGTTTCAGTGCTTGCGCCCCCTGTTCCTGCTATGGAGGTTTCTTTGGCCCCTGCTTCCCTTTCGGTTGCTGCTCTTGCTGGGGTGCGCTCCTCTCTTTCTACTCCCCCTCTTCCTGCTGCTGTCCTTGACTGCTCCTCTCCGTTGTCTCCTCCTCCTCCTCCTCCTCCTCCTCCTCCGGACCCTGCCCGCCCACCTCTGATCTGTTCTCCCGTTTCCTTCCCTCCGTCTTTGCTCAGTTTACCCATGCCCCCTAACCCTGACTTTGCTGACCCTGATCCCGACCCTGATATTCTTTAACGTGCTCTGTTGGTCTTTCGCCTTTGTTTCTTCCTTGTTCTCTGTTTTTGTCCTTTCTCTTCTCGTCGTTGTCCATTCTTCAATGGAACGTTCGAGGTTATTACGCCAATTTCCTCGAACTCCAACTTCTGGTTTCGCGGTTTTCGCCCCTTTGTGTCTGTCTCCAGGAGCCGATGCTTGGTGCTCGTC
The DNA here is from genome assembly GCF_040958095.1 of Procambarus clarkii. Classification (NCBI taxonomy): domain Eukaryota; kingdom Metazoa; phylum Arthropoda; class Malacostraca; order Decapoda; family Cambaridae; genus Procambarus; species Procambarus clarkii. Next base: position 30,049,234 of record NC_091195.1, read on the forward strand.
CTGGTCGTTTTCGTGGCTATTCCTTTCTCTCCCCCCCCCCAGCCATTGCTGGGGCTTCTAATTCTTCTGCTCTCTTGATTCGGGCTGATGTTCCCTTTGTTCCTTTACTTTTTCCTTCGCCTCTCCATTGTTCTGCTGCTCGTATCTTTGTGGGGAAATGGTACACAGTTTGTTCCATTTATCTCCCCCCGAGTGTCCCGCTCTCTCTTCCTGATTTGAAACACCTCCTAGACTCCTTGCCGGAGCCTGTGCTCCTGCTGGGTGACTTCAATTGTCGTCATTCTCTTTGGGGTGACGTTCTGACGAATACCCGGGGTCGCCTCCTTGAGCCGTTTCTCCTCTCTTCTTCCCTGTCTCTTCTGAATTCTGGTGAGCCCACTCATTTGGACTCTCGAACTCGCACCCTTTCTTGTCTTGATCTTTCTCTCTGCTCTTCTTCTCTTTACTTAGATTTCACATGGCAGGTTCTTGATGACCTCCATGGAAGTGATCATTTCCCCATCCTTGTTTCCTTTTTCTCTTTTCGCCCTTCCCTCTCTTTCCCTAGGTGGCAGTTTGCTAAGGCGGACTGGACCCTGTTTTCCCTCAGTGCTACTCTCTCTGACCTCTCCCTTCTGCCCCTCTCTCGCGCTCTCCTCCTTTTTCATGACACTGTCTTCGACGCTGCCCTCCGCTCTATTCCTCGCTCTTCCTCTCGGGGTCCACGGAAGTGCGTTCCCTGGTGGAATGCGGACTGTGCTCGGGCTGTCCGCTGTAAGCATGCAGCCTGGAAGAAGCACCGCCGTAGGCAGACGACCGATTCTTTTCTTTTCTTTCGGAAAGCGAGTGCGGTGGCCCGTAGGGCCATCCGTACGGCTAAACGTGAATGTTGGGCATCTTATGTCTCGACAATTACGTCCGAAACCCCTCTGGCCCAGATCTGGAAGCGTATCCGCAAGATAGCGGGCAAGTTCGTTCCCGATGTTTCACCGGTCCTTCACCTCCATGATACTCTTGTGGCGGACCCGTTGCAGGTCGCTTCCGAACTGGGTTCCCACTTTTCTTCTGTTAGCTCTGGTCTTCATCTTCCCCAATCTTTCCTTCTTCGTAAACCTGTCCTTGAGTCTCGTCCTTTAGATTTCTGCACTCATCTTCAGCTTCCCTATAATGATCCCTTCTCTCTCTCTGAACTTCGTTCTGCCCTGGCCCTCTGCGGTTCTACGGCGGCGGGCTCCGATGGTATTCATTATGAGATGCTTCGCCATCTCCCTCCGAGCACGTCTCAGTATTTACTGAGTCTGTATAATCGGATCTGGGAGTCGTCGTCAGTCCCTGAGGACTGGCTCGATGCCGTTGTCCTCCCTGTTCGCAAACCAGGGTCTCTGGGTACTTCCCCTAAGGACTTTCGCCCTATTGCTCTCACAAGTTGTGTCTGCAAACTCTTTGAACGTATGGTTAACGTTCGTCTGATGTGGTTCCTGGAACACCATCACCTCCTCTCCCCTTCTCAATTTGGTTTCCGCAAGTGCCGCAGCACGACAGATGTCCTGGTGAACTTGGAGGTCTATATACGTACTGCTTTTGCTGCGAAGACCTCCGTTGTTGCCGTCCTTTTTGACCTAGAAAAGGCTTACGACACCACTTGGCGTTATCATATCCTATCTCAACTTCATTCTTTTGGCCTTCGTGGTCATCTCCCTCTCTTTCTCCGCAGCTTCCTCTCTCGTCGTTCCTTTCGGGTGCGCCTTGGTACCGCTCTCTCTCCCCCTTTTCAGCAATACGATGGTGTGCCCCAGGGTAGTGTTCTGAGCACTACTCTTTTTCTGGTTGCCCTCAATGGTCTTCTTTCCTCTCTTCCTTCTGGTGTCTTCTCCGCTCTCTATGTCGATGATCTTACCCTTTGTTGTCAGGGTGATGATTCGCCTCTCCTTCAACGCCGGCTTCAACTTGCGATTGATGCCGTGTCGTCTTGGGCCACAGGTCATGGCTTCAAGTTCTCTACTTCTAAGACTTGTGCCATGACTTTTACGCGGAAACGGGTTGTTCTTCGTCCCTCTTTGTCACTTTATGGTCATCCCCTTGAATACAAAGATTCCGCGAAGCTTTTGGGGTTATTCCTTGACACTCGTTTGTCTTGGTCTCCCCATATCTCTTACCTCCGTGTTGAGTGCTCTAAGTCCCTTACCCTCCTTCGGGTCTTGTCCCATACTTCTTGGGGGGCAGATAGGCGCACTCTCCTTGCTTTACATTCCTCTCTCGTCCTGTCTAAGCTCGATTATGGTTGCCCTGCTTACTCGTCTGCTTCTCCTTCTACTCTTCGCCGTCTTGATGCTTTGCACCATACTGGGTTGCGCCTCAGTTCTGGTGCCTTTCGTTCGACTCCCGTCCTTAGCTTGTATGTTGACACTGGCTTCCTGTCTCTCCAGGACCGCCGTGATCGCTACTGTCTTCGCTATCTTGCGCGGTCCTTGCAACATCCTTCCTCTCGTCTCTGTCGTGCTTTAACTTTTACCCCTCCTGCGGTTCCTGTTCCTCTTCACCACCTCCCTCTTTCTGTCCGGTTATCTCGCCTGCAGGATTCTCTTTCCATTCGTATTTCTGATGTTTCTCCTCGTGTTGTTCCTTCTTTGCCCCCGTGGAGGGTCCCTCTTCCGCGGTTTTGTACATCCTTGACTCGTATCACTAAAGCTTTTACCCCTCCTACAGTTCTAAAACGCCTTTTCCTCGAGCACTTTTCTTCTCACTCCCGCTCCGTTTCTGTCTTCACCGATGGGTCTAAGTCAGCGGACGGTGTTGGCTACTCTGTTGTTTTTCCTGATCGCACTTATATGTGTCGCTTGCCTCCGGAGACTAGCATCTTTACAGCGGAACTTTATGCTATTCTCTATGCTCTTCGTCTCCTGCTTTCTCGTTGTCAGTCTTCCTTTGTGGTTGTTGTTGACTCTCGTAGTGCCCTCATGGCTCTCGGGTGCTTTAATCCAGTTCATCCGGTAGTTGTCGAGATCCAGCATTGGCTGTTTCTCGTTCACACTAAATTTAAGTCGGTTGAGTTTTGTTGGGTTCCCAGCCATATTGGCGTGTCTTTAAATGAGCGTGCAGATGCTGCCGCTAAGGAAGCTGTCCGCTCTTGTCCCATCTCTCGTAAAGGCATTCCGTATTCCGACTTTTACCCGGTTATCCATTCCTTAGTCCTTACCCGTTGGCAGGCTTCTTGGTTGTCTGTTACTGGTAACAAGCTACGTACTCTTAAATGTTGTGTTTCCTCGTGGCCGTCCTCCTTCCACCGTAACCGGCGGTGGGAAACAGCTCTAGCGAGGTTGCGTATTGGCCATACTCGCTTAACCCATGGTCACTTGATGGAGCGCCGCCCTGCTCCTTATTGTCCTAGTTGCATTGTCCCTCTTACGGTCGTGCATGTCCTTCTTGAATGTCCTGACTTCCAGGACGAGCGTGTGTCTTGCTTTCCGACCGCCCCTCGCGGTCACCTGTCCCTCGATAGAATTCTTGGTGACTCGGATACTTTTGATATCGTTCGCCTTATGCGTTTTTGTTCTCGTATTGGCATCCTTGGTGATATTTAGCGCCCTCTGATTATTTTGCGTATTTGATGGTGCTACATAGCCTTCCCGGTTTGGTGCCTTCTTTTGATAATTACTTACTTACTTAATCTTCTGTTTATTTAGTTAAAATTCCTGCTGTACTGTTGCATTTTCTGCTGTTGTATCCATCATGTAATTATTTTCAGTTTCTTTTTCTTTTTCTGTTTTTTTAATTCAATTTATGCTTTTGATCTCAATTAGTATTAAGTTTTAGTCTAATTTATTTTTCACACCTTACCCAAAATGCTGTGTGTATTACTGTATTAGCTTCAGGCATTGTATGTACCTTTACCTGAATAAATATCTTATCTTATCATTGGGTTTATGAGTGTACATAGCAGTGATGTTTTTACATTCTTGTAAAGCCACTAATACGCATAGCATTTCGGGCAGGTCCTGAATCTAACAGATATTTTAAGTAGGTAATTTATAGCAAAATTTTAAGAATATTAACAGGTACATTGTAAGAACATTTGATGAAAATTAATAGGTACATTGTAGTAAAATTTGAGGATTATCAACAGGTACATTGTACCATAGTTTGAGGATTATTAGTAAGTACATTGTAGTAAAATTTGCATTCATCATAACAACCATGATATAATTTAATGACAGTGATTATAATGGTAAAGTTGTATGGGTTAGGCACATAAATAAATAAATAAATAAATAAATAAATAAATAAATAAAAAAAAAAATAAATAAATAAATAAATAAAATAAAATAAATATTGGGAGATTGGGTAGCACAAGATACAGTGAAAGTTTTAAGCACTAGGTAGGAGACTATGAGGATAAAATTAGCAGATGGTAATTTTAATTTTACTTTTGAATAAGGCATAGGTTGGACAGCTTTTTAAATCGTTAGGAAGTGAGTTTCATAGATTAGGTCCCTTTATTAGCATAGTGTGTTTACACAGATTTAGTTTGACTCTGGGGATATCAAAGATACAGTATATTTATTTCTGGTGTGGTGATTATGGATTCTATTACATCTGTCAAGGAAGCGTTTCAAATCAGGATTTCCATTTAGGAACAAGGTTTTGTACATGTAAATGGCACAAGAGAATGTGTGGAGTGAGTTTATGTTTAGCATTTTTAGAGATTTAAACTGATGGGCTGTGTGTTGTCTAAAAACAAAGTTTGTTATAGTTCTGATAGCAGATTTTTCCTGAGTGATGATTGGCTTGAGATAGTTTGCAGTGGTTGAGCCCCCAAGCACAGATACCACATGTAAGATAGGGATAGATTAGCATGTAGTATAATGAGAGGAGAGCAGAGTGGGAAACATAATATCTGATTTTACAAAAGTATACCAACCATTTTTGATACTTTTTTTTGGTTGTGTGTTGTATGTGGGTGCTGAAGTTGAGTCTCTTGTCTATGTATAGGCCAAGGAACTTTCCATCATTTATGTTGCTGATTTTAACATTGTCTAACTGAAGCTGAATTTCATTTGATGATTTGTTTCCAAATAAAATGTAGTATGTCTTTTTTATGTTTACTGTGAGTTTGTTGGTTGACATCCGTGAACAGACTTTTTTTTAATTCTTTATTTACAACATTATTTAGTGTGTGGGTTGGGATTTGAGTAGATGAGGGTAGTATCGTCAGGAAATAATATAGGTTTAAGAATGTTAGAGACATTTGGCAGATCACTGATGTATACAGGTATAAGATTTCTGTTCTGGAAGAAAACTCGCCTTTGGAATGGGGTACTTATTTATTAATTAATATTTACTTAATTTACAAATAATAAATTCTTAATTGTTATTAATTACAATTAGTTTTATATAGCTTAGTTAATTGCATGTACCTAGCACATGGACATTCTTCCCATAACTCATTCATCATAGTCTTAATTATTTATTTATTTATTATTTATTTATATATATACAAGAAGGTACATTGGGATTGAGAGGATACATAGCATAGTAATTACATTCTTGTAAAGCCACTAGTACACGCAGAGTTTCGGGCAGGTCCTTAATCTAAGAAAATTTTAAGTAGGTAAATACTTGCAAAATTTATAAAAATGATAAAAGTTACATAGCAAGAAAAAAATGAAGATAAGAGAAAATTTTAGGTATATTAAAGCACATAGGTAGCTCAGATAGATTGCAATGACAGCTTGAATGGTAGTTTAATAAAAATTAATAGGCACAATACAGCATATGGCTAGCACATAAAAGAATTATTAATTATGTGTTAGAGGAGTTACAGAAGTTTACTAAGCTATGTAAACTAAGACTACTGCCAGAAGTGGAAGCCTATCACTTTGGGGGAGGGGGGGGGGTGGTTCCGGCTCAGCACCCCCAAAATAAGACAACATAACAACCATGATAAAAGATGAGCCGCAAGTACAATGGTTTAGAAAGGTAATTAATGGGAATTACAGCGTTTTGGGCTGCTCCTTAATCTAACAGGTAGTAATACGTAGTTAAGATGTAGCACCATTTGAAGAATGTTATCACGTCTATTGTAAGGAATTTTTTTGAGAATTTTTAATAGGTATTTTACGGAAATTTGAGGACTGTCACCAGGTACCTTGTAGCATAAATTATGGATTAGTCTAGTTACATTGTAGAAAATTGCATTCAACATAACAAGCAGTTAATACTTTGGAGAAGTTGTAAGGCTAAAGCAAAGATATTGTTGGTGTGGGTAGCACGAGAACAGTGCTGGGGGAGTACTAGGATGAAACTAAGATGATGAAAAAGGTACTTCTTAGTTAACTTTAAATGTGTTATGAGGGTAGTGACTGTACTGAGAGGGCCAATAGTACAAGATAAAAGAGTTCCTAAGATAGTGGCAATAGGGAGGCCCCGGCCCCCAGGGAATGAATATTCCCAATGATGATAATAACAGTTAGGTTAGAGTAACTCTGTAGTCTAAGGTAATCCCCTATTCCACATTCTGCAGGATAAAAGTAAACTCCTATCTTGTACCTTATTTATTAAACCCTCTAATAACCCCCATATACATTAATCCCCCTATTTACTTTACCATTCTACTTTACGTAGAGTGGTAAAGTAAACTATGTGGACCACCTTGGTCCACAGACAGGATGCAAGGTTTACAATTACAAAACTAGGGTAAAGTCTACTTAGAGAACAGCACTTTCAAGACTTTGTAGCGAGTAGATTATCCCAATAATATACTCGCTCCAAATGCATTGTTAATATGCCTGTCAAACTTTGGAGATGAATGAGGTGAGGCGTTGCCCGGGCAACACGGTGAGGTGTTGCCCGAGCATATAAGCAGCAGAATAGCAAACATTAACTAGTCTACTTTCAAGTGTGGTCTAGAGCAGACACTTGCGAGATACTGTACCGACTCTCAGTGCGCTCAACTCACACCAAAGTATCACCTGTGTACTTCTGTATATTCGACCAAATATATATATAGTATCTTAGTGTCTGTGTTTATTGTCACCATACTTTACGTAACAATAGAACCGTTACAACTTGAAGCAGCCTGGGTAGCTACGACCCACGTGGTACCCTAGTCACAAGGGAGTACACTTAGTGATGCCAAAACACTGGCTTAAAATACCTCTAAACAAACACACACCTAGCTAGTAGCACAGTAAATGCACAGATGGTTACTTAACTTATAAAGTACACCCCGAATAAGGTAAGAGAAGAGAGAAGAAGGAGAAGAAACAGAACGCCCAAAGGAGAATGTTGACACCAGCACAGCAGTCTAGACAAGAGCGAGGGAGAGCCCAGTGACTGAGCTCTCTCAAGCTGCTGCCGTAAGATACCTAGCTGATCGTACAGCCATAAACATTACAAGTCTTCACCGACATTCATTACTGGTTACTTTAACAGTTCTAAGAATAGTTGATAACTAGTTCAATATTCCATTTAATAATCAACAAGCTCAGAGTCTGAATAATCTGTGAGTAACAAGGTTCATCTTATGTCTGGCAAGGAAGACGGAATCAAGGTATGAAAAGCCTCGAGTATAAACATTATTGTTAGCTAAATATCCTTCTTGCCTAACTATTTAGATTCAATTTGACCTCTGGTTTCCAATATGAACCCAGGGTCGTAACAAAATGGCAAGTTTGGAACAGCTTTACATCGTTAGGGAGGGAGTTCCAAGGCTAGTTCCCTTAATTGCATGAAGGGTAAACTCAGACTTAGTTTGCCTCAGGGGATAACAAAGGGATAAAGTTTTTGGTGTTGAGAAAATGTTCTATTACATCTGCCAAGGAGGGCGTCTGACAGGAATTGCAATTAGGAACAAAGATATTAGATTCTTGGAAAGATCTAAGAAAAGATTTTATACTTCCAGCAGGTAACAGTGGTGATGTCACTTGCACAGGTATTACCAGAGAAGAATTAATAAAGGCGATTAAAGTTGGGAAATCTACCGCCCCTGGGGAGGATGGAGTAACTTATGAAATACTTAATGAACTTGCCATTATGATGAAAAGTTCACTGTTAGACCTTTTTAATATTAGTTATAAAGAGGGCAGTGTTTCCAGGAAATGGAAAAAAGCTATGATCATCCCTATCCCTAAAGCCAATGGAGAGTACAGACCTGTGTCCTTAACCTCGTGTTTTTGTAAAATGATGGAGAGGATCATTTTAAATAGGCTTATATATAATAGGTGATCAGCTGTCTAGTAATTTGTTCGGGTTCCTCAGAGGAAAAAGTACCTTTGACTGTATTATTAAATGTCTAGCCAATGATAATGATCATAGAATTTTTATTGATTTACAAGGAGCTTTTGATAAAGCCAAGAAAGAGGTTATTTTATATGAATTAGCTGGTCTTGGTGTTAAAGGGAGATTATTGCACTGGATAGGGGATTATCTTTACGAAAGGAAGGCTCAGGTGTGGTATCAAGGTTGTATGTCAGGTGTGAGATCTTTTGAACTCGGCACACCTCAGGGAGGAGTGTTGAGTCCCACCCTGTTTAATGTACTAATGAATATGATAGCATCTGAGAGATACTCAAATGGAGTAACTCCGATCATATATGTCGATGATATTTTGTTTCAGGACAAAGTTATTTCAAAGATTCAAACGGTGTTGGATAATTTCGAAAACCTGTGTCACCATATGGGACTGGTGGTTAATGAAGACAAAACTAAGTTTGAATGTAGAAGTCAGAGGCCCATTATACTGAAAATAAACGGTAAAAATATAGAGAGTTAATATACGTGTACATAAATATTTAGGCATATATGTTGCATATACTCATGAGAGTTTGGAAGCTGAGATGAACAGACTGTTGGGTCAATGTTGGAAGACATTACAACCTCTGAAGGCTTTGGCATGCTGTGGAAAGGGAGTGGGAGTCCCTGTGCTACGAATGATATACTTGAGTACTGTACTGTAAGATCTCTTATTGATTATGCTGCACCTGTCATTTCTTGTTTTAGTAAAGGTAGGATGGGCAAGTTGGAGAAGGTACAAAATGAAGCCATGAGAATTATCTTAGGGTGCCCAAGAAATGCTATGATTAAGATAATGAGGATGGAGTTGAATCTGCAGAGTATTGGGAATAGAATTTCAGAGATAAATGAAGCCTCTGCCATTAGATTTATGAGAGGTGGGGGAACTAATGAATTAATCCTCTCGGTTCAAAAGGTGGGGAGTAATGAACAATGTATGATAAAGAAGAGAGCATATATGAGTACCTTATGTTCTAATGATATAAAGTATGATGTTATTACAGAGTGTATTGCTGTGCCCAAGAAACAATTCACACCACCATGGGAGGATTGTAATGTAGCTGTAGTAATTATTCCCTTGCAAAAGAAAAAAAAGTATGTATGAAATAGGAGAGCTGAGGGCAACATATGATTGTATAATTACAAAATTACCTACAGAAAACACTCTACATGTATATTGTGATGGGTCAGTAGCTAGGGATGGGAAGGCAGGATGTGGAGTCTTGATCAGGGAGTACACTGACATTGGCACTGTAGATACTGTTATTAGACGCCGCTTAAGTGACAATGTCTCTTCAATGCAGGCGGAACTCGAAGGTGTATTAGCAAGATTACAGGAAGTAGTCAAATGTGGTAAAAATGCCTGCTTCTTTATTGATAGTAGAGCAGCGTTAGAGTCTTTAAATAGCAGACGCCCAGTATACCAGAATATTGTGATGGAGTGTAGAGAGAATGTTAAGAAATTAGAAAAAACTGGGTATAAAGTAAGATTCATGTGGATCCCTTTACACGTGGGAATACTGTTGAATAAGGTAGTTGATGAGATGGCAAAGAGAGCCACAGAAAAAACTCTTGTTGATGTTGTATGTCAGATAACCTTGAAGCAAATAAAAACAAGAATCAAGATGATCCAAGAGGGTGAAGAAATGTTAAAGAGAATGGCAATGGTGGACAGTAGTAACACGCTTAAGAATTATTCAATAATAAATACAAACTCATCCTTCACCTATGGTAGAGGAAAGTCTACTTGGAAGAATTCAATTTACATGAGATTAAGATTAGGATACAAATATATCTGGCAATACGGTGTTGATGTCAGTGAAAAAAATCAGGAGTGTAAATTATGTAGTATGCTGCACACCCACACCTTGGAACATTATGTATTAGAGTGTCAACTTATTGATAACTATAGAAATAAGGAAATAAATAGTGTACCACATCAAATTGTTTGGATGTATGATAATGGTATGATAGACAGGATACTTAGGAGCTACAAGAATTTTTCCCCAAGAGTGTAACACTTATATGCTGTGCTTACTATATTAACCTGCAATGTTAAATGGGATTCTTGTACTGTTATTTGTCTATTTGTACTCACTGAATTTGGGCACCCCTTGAGAGACTTGAAGTAGAGGGGGTAAAAATAACCTAAGCTACTCTATCCCTTTGATACATGATACAAAAATCGGTAAGGAAATTAACATGGAAGAAGACTCACTATCACTTCAAGTTGATCTAAATAGGGTTTTGAAATGGTCAAAAGATTGGCAGATGCAGTTTAATGCTGATAAATGTAAAGTTTCGAGGCTAGGTAATGATGATAGAGTTACAAGATACGAGCTGGATGGTGTTGAGATTGCGAAGTCGGATTGCGAAAGAGATCTGGGAGTTATGATTAGTAAGAATTTAAAACCAAAAGATCAATGCAAGAATGTTCGTAATAAGGCAAATAGGACACTGGGATTTATTAATTGAAGCATTAGTAACAAGACACCTGGTGTTGTTCTTCAGCTATATCTTGCTCTGGTTAGGCCCCATTTAGATTATGTAGTTCAGTTTTGGTCACCGTACTATAGAATGGATATAAATTCACTTGAACGTGTCCAGCATAGGATGACTAAGTTAATTCCCCAAATTAGAAATCTTTCATATGAAGAAAGATTAACAAAGCTTAAATTGCATTCACTGGAAAGGCAAAGAGTTAGGGATGACATGATAGAGGTTTACAAGTGGATGAATGGACATAACAAAGGGGATATTACATTATATTAATGGAGTATTGGGAGTATCAATGCAAGACAGAATGTGAAATAATGGGTATAAATTGAATAAGTTTAGATTTAGGAAAGACTTGGGTAAATACTGGTTTGGTAACAGGGTTGTTGATTTGTGGAACCAATTACCACGAAACGTAGTGGAGATGGGGTCCCTCGATTGTTTCAAGTGTAGGTTGGACATGTACTGTATATGAGTGGGATTGGATGGTTATAAATAGCAGACTCGTATGGGCCAATAGGCCTTCTGCAGTTACCTTTGTTCTTATGTTTGAGATGTATTTCATTTTTGTCTCAATAAACTTACTTGAACTTGGACAAGTAAATGGCACTTCCACCTGCGCGGCACCCCTGTGTAAGTGTGCCTGGGGAAAACGTAGGTTTCCAGGAGGTGGGCTGGCTGCGTGTGGAGCGGGCAGTGACTGAGAACAAGGGAGGTGTGGTGCCAGTTGCCCACTTATAAGTATTGTACCACAGATTGTGCGTGTGCGCAGCCGACTCAACTTGATTGCCAGATGTTTTTTTCCCTACAGAAATTTTTCCTCTGTCAAGTAGGTCCATAATAGGAGAGGTCCTAGGATGCTGCCTTGTGGTACTCCTATGGTTATTGGTAGAGTGGAGGAGGTTAGATGGCTACATATTGGTGTCTGTCACTATGATAGGATCAAATATAATTCAGGGCAAGGCCTTGGATTCCCTATTGTGAAGTTTAAGTAAGATGTAGTTATGGTTAACAGTATCAAAGACCTTTCTCAGGTTAATGAAGAGCCCAATTAGGGACTCAGTTTTGTCAAGGGCTATGTTGATTGTATCAAGCAAACTTATAATTGCATTGTTGGTTCTCTTTTTGGGAGCAGCAGGCAAACTGACAGGGACTTAATAGTTGAATTTGATGAGGTATGAGTAGAGGTGTTTGTAAATAATTTTCTCAAATATTGTTGATAATGTAGGTAGATTAGATATTGGAGTGTAATTGTTTGTCTGCCGTATCGCATCCTTTATGAACTGATATTACTCGTGCTTTTTTAAGGATATCAGGGAATGTATGACACTAGAGATTCATAATATTCTCATCTATGTCATTAATGTATATTACAAAAAAGGTTGGCCCCAAAATGGATCCCTGTGGCACCCCACTTACAATATTTCTCCAATCAGATTCATTTCCATTAAGGACCAGCGTTGGCTCATGGAAAAACAGAATGCAGTGACTGTGTCACTGCAAGCTGCACACAACAGTATAATAATAATAATTAAAAGAAAAATAATTCATTTTGCTTTTCTACTAGAGCTCCTGTGATTTTGTCATAGTGGTTGAGTGCTGGATGCTGTGACAGACAGGATCTTGCCGCTCTAAATCCATGTTGTCCTGAGTTGTGTAGTTCATTATTTTCCATAAAACTAGAAATTTGATTCCTAATCACTCTTTCAAAAACTTTTATTATGTGAGATGTTAATGCAACTGGTCTATAATTTTTTGCTAAGGCTTTACCCCCCCCCATTTTGTGCAAAGGAGCTATATCTGCAGATTTAAGTGCTGCTGGTATCTCCCCTTTATCCAGGCTCTTTCTCCATATTATGTCGAGTGCTCGCACTACTGGTACTTTACAATTCTTTATGAATATTGAATTCCATGAGTCAGACCCAGGAGCTAAGTGCATGGGCATATTGTCAATTTCTCTTTCAAAGTCTTCCGAGTTCATGTTAATATTGGTTATATTATCTGCAGCTTGAATGTCATTCATAAAGCTGTCTGGATCATCAACTTTCATGTTGTTTATTGGTGTGCTAAACATAGCCTCATACTGGCTTCTTAGAATTTCACTAATTTCTTTGTTGTCCTCTGTGTACGTACCTTCAGTTGTAAGGTCCAATACTGGTGGAGGTTTTTGATTTTGATTTTGCGTGTGTGCAAAAATATTTAGGATTTTTCTTTATCTCCTGTATAGCTTTCTGTTCCAATTCCATTTCCTCAGAGTCATATGATCGCTTCAACGTTTGTTCTATTTCTTCGATCTCCCTGTTTAGGTTTATTTTCCTTGTTTGTGATAGTCGTGTCTGCCGAAGCATTTCCGTTATTTTTTTTCCTTCTCCTGTACAGTCGTCTGCGTTCTTTTTCTAGAGTGGTTCTCTTTCTGACCCTCCTCACAGGCACGTGCTTCAAGCAGACCTTGTATGCTTCAGCTGTCAGTTGAGATATTCCCTGTGTGGGAGTTTTGTCGCTTAAGAACGTCTCCCATTGAATGTTCGCAAGGTCTACATTTATTTTTTCCCAGTCGATCCTCTTATTGTTGATCCCTCCATCCCCTACACCGCCACCTCCTCTAGCTGAACCCTCCCAGCCACATCTGGATCTTATTAATACAGAACATTTCCTTCTTACCAAGTGGTGGATCGGAGGCAGACTGCCTCAGACTGCTGTCGATATTAAATTCTTGTTGTTTATAAAACGACAACTTTGACAACGCCTTTACCATTGTGATCATTGCTGTCATTTTACATGTGCTATCAATATACTTTATTGTGCCTACTAATCTTTGTCAAATTATCAATCAAGCTATCAATGCTATCAATCAAAGCTATTAGTGTGCTTTCCTAACCTACTAATCTCTCTCAAATTTTCTTACACTGTACAGTACCTGTTAACATTTTATAAATTTTGCTAGAATTTACTTACTTAATATTATCTGTTAGATTAAGGAACTGCCCGAAATGCTGTGTGTACTAGAGGCTTTACAAGTATGTAAACATATGCTATGTACTCTCACAAACCCAATGTACCTTCTTGTATATAAATAAATAAATATAGTTATAAGATTTAGGCTTATACAGTATACAGGGTACTGCATATTAGCTTATACCTGTACATTTGTATATACAGGGTATTAGTATGAAGACATACATGTGTGTAATGTATATTTATACAAACATATCTGTACATAGTTATGTTTTCAAAGTTATACTTAATGAACTGCATCTTTGACATCAGTACAACTTGCTAGAATGAAAAAATGTATAAATAATGTGAGAAATAATGAAAATAAACTTACAAAGCTATTCCCGCATGGCATCTCACCTCATTTATATTTAAAAAATGCAACTTCTCCAAGCCACTACAGCTAAACCACAAGAGGTAAACTTTTTTATTTGAATTTTTGTGCTTTCTGGATGCTAGTTAATAATGTCAAAAGAATTTATTTTTTCATAACAATTTATTTTTTTGTACATCACGGGACTGTTAGTTATTTATAGGTGTGCAGCCCAGGAGCTAACAAAATATCTGTAATGAGATATGGAAGACAAAAGCTAGCATAATACAAACAAATGTTTTGACCCACTGAATTTAATATAATGTATAGTACTTTTATTTTGCAATGTGAAAGTAGATCAGACTCTTAACCACTGAACTATGCAACGTGCCTGCAGGCACTCGATGTGGGGGGGGGGGGGGAAAGGGGTGCGCAACGTGCCTCCGGGATCTTATAGGTATAGCATATGATTCAGAACTCTCATGGTTACATGGTGTTCCCATCATCTTCCTCAGGGCAACTGTAAACACTGTAAACAGACGCCATTTTTTTTTTTTAAATCATCGGCAACATTCCCGGGTGTGAGAGCCTCAGTACTGAGTGAGCAACCAAGGCTGGTGCACCCAGCATGAGCTCACAGCACTGCGTTTCAGCTTGTGACCACAGCATCGCCCAATAATGTCAAAATATATGTGTAACTGGTATTATTTAGCCATGATAGTATTACAGAAGAGCGCGAGTGTGATAATGACTGTGTACAATGTTCAAATATCAATGAATCAGTGCTGTTGTAACGGTTCTATTGTTACGTAAAGTATGGTGACAATAAACACAAGCACTAAGAGAATATATATATTTGGTCGAGTATACAGAAGTATGCAGGTGATACTTTGGCGAGCAATGGTGTGAGTTGAGCGCACTGAGAGTCGGTACAGTATCTCGCAAGTGTCTGTTCTAGACCACACTTGAAAGTAGACTAGTTATTATTCAATTGATTGATTGATGAAGATTAAGCCACCCAAAAGGTGGCATGGGCATGAATAGCCCGTAAGTGGAGGCCCTTTTGAGCCATTACCAGTATCAATAGATGATACTGGAGATCTGTGGAGGTGCGACTGCACCCTGCTTGATGCGAGATGTCTCCCGTAATGTGTCCAATTGATTGATTGATGAAGATTAAGCCACCCTAAAGGTGGCACGGGCATGAATAGCCCATAAGTGGTGGCCCTTTTGAGCTATTACCAGTATCAATAGATGATAGCCGCACCTGTGGAGGTGCGGCTGCATCCTGTGTGACGGGAGATGTCTCCCCAGTTATTATTCGCTACTCTGCTACGTATATGCTCGGGCAACACCTCACCGTTCACCAAAGGTTGACAGGAATATTATGTGGAAGTTGGGAAAGGTTTGAGTTCTATAATTAGTACTAAGAACAGCTTTGCATCTCTCATTAGGCTAATGCGTTTGGAGCGAGTATATTATTGGGATAATCTACTCGCTACACTGCTCACGATGTTCACAGAGCTAGCCACAGCACCACAGCATTATTTCGTCCATCTAAGAATCTTCAAATGACTTCTTATGTTCCTTTACAAAATAAACTTGTAGTCAATTATTCATTTACAGGATTTAGTGACCAGGATTGTGATAAAAGCAGGATTGTGGTGATAATTAACGCTGTGCATAGTATTGTTGGAGGAGGAATTTTGGTGAGGGAGGGAGGAAATCGAGGTAGCATCACTGTGTGTGGCAGCCACTCTTTGTTTTGCTCACCATACTAGCTTAGTGGTTTGCTATGGTGAACACGTATATACAATGTGTGTATATAGTGTAATAACAGCAACAGGAGTATGTTGAGAGGAGCCATTTTAGTAAGGGAGGTGGCATTCTACTCGTAGTATCGGCGTCTGCTGTGTGACTTGTCATGCAGTGTATGGTGGCCACTGTGCTGTTTGCACACAATACCAGCTTAGTTGCATAGTTATGGTGAATAAAACACGTAGATACATATACATAACGTGTGTAAATAGTGTAATAAAAACAATAACAGTATGGTGGAAGGATGAATGTTGGTGAGGAAAGTGTTGGAGGAGTGAGGGAGGGCTAGCTGAATGAGGAAGCTCACACTTGTGGAGTTCTGAGTGTGTTGATTGTGAATGTATATAGTGTGTGATAGTGTATAGTGTGTAAATATGTTGTAAATATACATAAATGAACATGAAACATTGGATATATGAGCAATATATGTAGACACATTTTTGACGCATATAACACAGTGTCTTGGGACAGTACGGATGTTCTACTGCCATAATATTGTGTGTGCGCTCATTATACATAGGATTGGCAAGAAAAAACCAGCATTGAATGTAATGAAACACCATTTTCTGGGTGAGACCCGGAGGCTCCCCGGAGCTTTCCAGGCTGATATGCTAATGTCAGACTTTGGCATCAGTCATGTGTATGGAGTTCTTTGGGCCTACTGGGGACCATGAGCCAGAACCTGGCCTCCTCAGAGAGGCAAGGGGAGCAATGGCCAATAGAAGCCACCGTGTGGTTGGAAGCATTCTATGTCTGTCATCGACCGGGTCAAGCACCCAGAAAGGTAAGCATCCCAAAACAAACCCCTATTCTGGTGAAAATATTGCTACCAAAAGCTGAACAAGTGGATAGAACTCCCCTAAACGAAACGAGCAAACAATCATGACGTCACATGTCACAGCGCCGCTGTCTGCGCAGCTCCCCCCTCCCTGGGAGGGGGAAGGGGGAGCCTCAGACCCCAGATGCCGGCTATCCACCCTTAGTTCTTAGGCTGGATGTCAAAAAATACGAAAAACCACCGACCTGAGGGAGGGAGGGATGCCGGGGAGCCTCCAGGTCTAACCCAGAAAATGGCGTTTCATTACAGTCAACGCTGGTTTTCTGGGGGGAGCCCTTTCGGTTCCCCTGAGCTAACTACCCACAGAGGAAAAACATAGTGACTTACCTGGGAGGCGTTCGCTGCACTCCTCAACCCGAAGTCGAGAAAACTAGCTGCAACTGCCGTCCCAAAGCGACACAGGCCCGACTAGGCCCAGAAACGTTAAAGAGAAAATGAGCAGCCAGGACCCTATTCAACCGCCAAAATCCCCGCGCCTGAATGTCAGCCCAGGACCTATTACCAAAGACGGTGGCAAGAGCCGCGAACTTGCGAACGTCATGGGCACAGGGATAGACCACAGGCTGGCTGGCCTTAATAATCCTGCAGACGACCTGGGAGACCCGCACCCGCGAACAGGGAAGAAGGGAAACCAGATCAACCCAAAGTGCGTCCATGGACACAGAAGCTGTGGTGCGCAAATAACGCGGAGAACTGCAACCAGATACAAAATATGATGCACCCCTGGCCTGACCAACCGAGCATCAACAACCCAAGTACCCCTCCGGAAAGCAGCAGTCTCATTCTTCGCCAAAAAAGAAGGAGACGGCTGCAGACAAACAAACCTATCACCCCGACCAAAGGAGCAAAAACCCCAGCGCCGCAGGAGAGCATGAAGCTCACCAACAAGACCCCAGAGACTAATGCCAACAGGAAAAAGAGCCTTTGAGAAACAATCCTGAACCGAAGGGGCCACAACAAACCAAGGCGAAGAAAGAAAAGAGAGCACTCTGTCCAAAAACCAGAATGGCTTGGGCGGCGCATGAGCAGGTCGGAGGTGAAACAACGCCCGAGGCAGCTTGCGAAACGGCGCAGACGTAACATTATTACCGAAAGCAAGCTGAAGCGGCTCCACCAGCGCCGCACAATACGAGGTGACAGTGTTAGGCATAAGGAGATGGTTCTGGAACAACGAAGAGAGAAAGGACAACAATACCCCTAACAGAAAGCTAAGTACAATGACGAAGACGCAAGAAAAAATGGAAGGACCGCCAGCAAACTTCATACTGCCGCCAAGACGAAGCCCGCAGATAGGACCCCAACAAAGAAACCACCTGATCATCACAGAGATGACGATAAACCCGAATCAAAAATACCATACGCAAAGACTCGAGGAGAAGGGCGAACCAGCCACGTGACGTACTGGTCCGATCTGCTGGAAGATGTGGAGCTGCGGGAAAACCTCCGGGGTCAGACACCGAGCAAGCAGCGCCTGAAACAATGACTGGGCCGGCCACCACTGGGCCAAGAGGACAACTCTCCCCTGGTAAGTCTCCAAGCAAGTCAGGACACGGAGCAACAGCTCAACCGGGAAAAAGAGATACAGGAACCCTCATCTCGACCAGTCCTGCCAAAAGGCATTGACCCCGACGGCCTCGCAATCGGGGAAGGGCGCGGCGACTATGCCAACACGAAGAGGTCCACCTCGGGGCGACTGAACGTCTGGCAAAGCCAACGGAAAGAGTCGGCGTCGATCATCCATTCCGCAGAGAGGGGAATGAAACGAGGCAGGCTGCTGGCCATGACGTTGGATACTCCCCACACGTGAACTGCCAGGAAAGCCAAACCCCAAAAACTCAGCAGACGAGTCACTTGAAGCGACCAGCGCCAAAGAGCCACTCGGTTCAGGCAATGAACCACCAGGAAGCAGTCCGAATGGAGCCGGATCGTCGACCCGCGGGCGACCCGAAGCCTCCGAAGAGCAAACCACCCCACTGCAAACTCCCACACTGTGCTGTGGGCTCGATGGAAGGAAGGACCCCACCATCACTGGCCGGCCTGGTCACAAAACCCCAGCCGAGAGACGATGCGTCCGTGAAAACATAGAGCGAGGGCTCGGGTAGGCGTCAAGGCACTGAACCCAAAAAAAACCGAAGAGGAAGCCGGCGACACAGCAACCGACGCAAAGCCCCCGGGGTCCGAACCCAGCAATCGCAAGAGAGGCGGAAGGGACGTCCCCGAAGAAATCAGAACAGCTGACGAAGCTAAACCCGACCCGGCGGGTAGACCATCATCGCGAAGTACAGTACAGCATCCCGCACAGACCCTTGAGCAACTGCCGGGTGACCCGGGAGCCCCTCAGAAACAGGCGCATGTGGGACCACAGCCACAGGAGAGACTCCAGAGGGAGAGACAAGGAAGTGGTCTCTCCGAGAGTCCCACACAAGGCCCAGCCAGGTCCGAACCTGGGAGGGAACCAGATGGGACTTCCTCCAGTTCACCAAGAACCCAAACCCGCCGAGCTGAGAAAGAACCAAATTCCATGGCCAGCAGACAAGAGGACCGGCTGGGAGCCCAAACCAGCCAGTCGTCAAGATAGGCCAACACCTGAACACCTAACAGATGCAGACGGGCCACCATGACCCGCGTACGGTGTGTGAACACGCGAGGTGCCAGGTTCAACCCGATCGGGAGACAACAAAAGTGGTAACCTAGATGCCCCACAACGAAACCAAGCCAGTCCCTGAACCTCGGATGAATCGGGATGTGCCAATAAGCATCCTGGAGGTTCAGGGACACCATTCAAGCGTCGGGTTCAACAGGAGCCGAACCTGGGACAGCATAGGCATCCGAAAGGAGGGGCAATGAACCCAGGTGTTCAGACAGGACAAGTCCAGAATGAACAGCAGGTCCGCGCAGTCTCGTTTTGGGACCGGAAACAGATGGGGAAACCCATCTGTGGGACGTCGTCGTTTCGACCATGCCCAAGCGAACCCACTCCAAGACGACTCGACAGAGCGCTGGGGAAGAGGCCTGCCTTACCAACCTTCGGGGGGTGGGCCCACCCCCACCCTCACCCAACACCACCGGAGGCCGAAAGAAACGATCCGAAAAGCCCACGAATCGTGGGACCAAGCGTGAGCGAACAGTGCAAGCTTAATGACAAAGAATAGACTCTGACAAATAATAACATATTAACATACTCTATTAGGTAAATACACTTCCAATACCCATAGACCACTTGACCTCCGCGGTCACCACTTGCACTCGTAACTTCCGCCTAAGTCCCTAATACGGAATGATTACTACAACGCTCCACACCCGGTTAGTCTTTCATTAATACTCACATACTGCAGACTTAACTTGGTCACTAAGATCACATCAGGCTCTCGCATAGCTGTCTGCTACACTTCGCTGCTGCCACAAACGGAGATCTCGGAGGACTTGCCAGTTCCACTCCCACAACAAGACTGCCTCTAGTCAGCCATGGCCTCAAACATTTCACCCCGCCTCTCAAGGAAGGTATAATCCGATTAACCTTATCCCTAGAAGCGGTAACCTTGTTCCTAGAAGCCTGAGTCCTCTTTCCAGGAATTATTAGTTTGGCTAATAGCTGCGGTCTTAATCCCTTTGACCTTTCTTAGATATGTGATCCATAGTCTGTCTACTTAACATGTACTTCCAATCATCATTCGTTAAGTGTTGTAGTAATGATCCTCTAGCTAATAATCCCTACTAACTTGTGGATTACAACACCGCTCCACACCTCCCATCGCTCCGTCAATGGGGCGAACCGCAAAAAGATCAGTGCCCCTTATGAGATCCGGTACCTCGCACTGAGCAAACACCACACCAACCAGACGAAGGCGAGTCCGAAGGTGGAGCCGAACCCAAAAACGGCACCAGTGGGCCTACCATGACGAGAGGAACCCTCGAGCCCTGGCACGACCCTTCCGGGAAGGCCCACCATGGGACCCCAGGAGAACCAACAAGTCCGACATAGAACGGTAAGAAGCCGAAGCAGCCTGAATATGCTACGCTACGGCTGAATCCTCAAACAGCAGAGGACAAAAAGGCAAAGACATCCTAAGAACCAAGGCCCAAGCAGATTCCACAGAGGAAGCAAGCACCGTTTCCCGACACGCGAGCCAGGAAGCATAAAACAGGGAAACCACATCCCGCAAGATCGCCACGAAAAGCTTCAACAAGGCAGCCGAAGAGCAAGCCGCCGAGGCCAAGGCGCTGGAACCAGGAACAGCCCCAAGCGCCCCCACATCTTCCTGGAGTCAGTCCAAAGACAGCTCCAGGAGGGGAAAAAAACGCAAGGCCGAAGCCAAAAGGCCCAGGCCCCAAAAGTCCTCAGCCACCAGCACAGTCGAAAGGGAGGGAACCTGCACATGGAGCTGAACGACGCCAACATCACGTGGAAGGGCAGGAGCAAACAAGCATTCATTGAGGTGCTCAAGGTGGCCCCCCCCAGGAAAACCTGAACCACCGTCAAAGTCTCCTGCCACTCAAGCATGCGGGAACAGCAGAAGGAGTGCCAAGCCTCCAAGGCAAAAACAGGACAGTACGCCAGCCAGGACGACTCCGGGATCCCGTAACGGAGCCAGAAAGAGAATGAGGTCCCAAACCTGAACGCCGAGAGATCCATTGCCGAGGCATAATCCGGGTCACATGGGAGGTTAGCCGCAAGGGCCGCCCGCACAGCAGCAGGTTGGATGCGAGAAGCCGAAAACCTCCGGAAAGACGGAACCGAACCCGGGGAGGGGCAGACAAAAAAATCCAACTCGTACGCGGAGGGGGGGAAAGAAAACTCCACTCCTTGTAACAGTAAGCCCCGCTCAGAGGGCAGAAAAACCAAGGCAGGGTCCAACGGGGCCCACGGCCCCCAAGTCAGCCCCTCCTCCGCAGGACCCGGGGCCGAGTACTGACCCCACTGACCCTGGGGCACTGACCCCACAAAATAAAGCCGGCGCAGCCGTAGAAGCCGGACAGAAGGGGGCCCACTGGTCAGACCCAGAGGCTACGGCTGGGGGACTAAACTCGAATGCCCCCATCGCCACACTGGAAGGGGCATCCCCCGAGGCTGCCCGAATCTCAAGACCAACTAACCCCTACCCCGACTCCGAAACCCTCAGACGTTTCGGGGCCAGAAGCAGGGGAGGGAGACCAGAATGAACAACAGGAGGGGAAGGACGAGGAGGTGTGGACCGAACCAGGGTCGAGGCGACCCCCACAGGGCAGCCGCAGGGCGTCTGGGCGAGCAACCAGCCGAGCGCATTGCAATAACCTAAACCTAGCATGCAATGCCTGTGCTGCCCGTACCCCTAAGATGATCATCAGCAGATTGGGTAAATTGAGTCACCAGCATGCAGCAAAACTTGCAGGACTCGGGGTCGAAAGTGTCACCGACCCAACAGGCAGCGTGGTGGAGGCAAAAACAGTGAGGGGTCGCCCTGAGACAAGGGAACTGAACAACCCTGAAATTCGCATAAAGCGAGGGGGGGACTCCAGGGACACATCCATCGGACCCGCGCGCCCCCTAGGGGATTCCCAGGGTCCTGAGCGTTTACTATAAGAGGACTCGCGCTCAGGTAACCAGGCAGGGTACTGCCAACCGGCGCCCAACACTACCAAACTTTCTACAGCTGAACCCCAGGGACGTGTACACCCACAGGGACCTAGCAGAGAGCACCACCAAGGAAAACCGTATCAGGTCAAGCACCAGTGGCAAGTAGGGCAGATCCCCCTACAAAGCAAAAACAAAACCCCGCAAGAGGACAACGTACCCCAAGGAACAGAGCCGGCCGCTGTAATTGGTGAAAACAAGCTGCACAGCACCCTGCGCCCCTGACCAGTGTAAACCGCCTCTTACCCTAAGGTAAACAAGGGAGACAGAACACCCAAGCACCCAAAGGGCGGCCGAAAACTGAGCAGTTAAACGGCCCAGCAGCGGCAGGTCCCGAGGGATTTGTGGAAGGGAACCCCAAGCCCCAAGGGCAGTACTTACAGGGCACCTAGGGAAGGTAACCCTAACACACAGAAATCACAATAACGTAATGCATCAATGAACAAATCCACAAGGGCTGTGACGAGGATTCGAACCTACATCAGAGATCATCCCAGACGCTGCCTTAATCGACTGAGCTACAACATGGTAAAAAAATTGAAACTGAAGTTCTATTGAACTTATTGGATCCTGTAGCCTCTCCGAGACACAAACCAGGGTTTTACACAACTCTCCAATGCACTCGAGCTATGTCAATAGGCCATTCTACCTCTTCGCCCTTACTTCATTACACACAGAAATCACAATAACGTGATGCATCAATGAACAAATCCACAAGGGCCGTGACGAGGATTCGAACTTACGTCCGAGATCTTACTGTGTAATGAACAGCCTGGACACACACTAAGCACAGCGCTACAAAAATTCTGAAGCCAGAGCACACAACAGTTGCCCCTAGCATCAGCCCAAGAACTAAGGGTGGATAGCCAGCATGTGGGGTCTGGGGCTCCCCCCCTTCCCCCTCCCGGGGAGAGGGGAGCTGCGCAGGCAGCGGCACGGCGACGTGTGACGTCATGATCGTTTGCTCGTTTCGTTTAGGGGAGTTCTATCCACTTGTTCAGCTTTTGGTAGCAATATTTTCACCAGAATAGGGGTTTGTTTTGGGATGGTTACCTTTCTGGGTGCCTGACATAGAATGCTTCCAACCACACAGGGGCTTCTATTAGCCATTGCTCCCCTTGCCTCTCTGAGGGGGCGAGGTTCTGGCCGTTGTCCCTGGTATTCCCAAAGAACTCCATACACATGACTGATGCCAAAGTCTGACATTAGCATATCAGCCTGGAAAGCTCCGGAAAGCCAAAATGCCCCCCCCCCAGAAAAAAATGTATTTGGAAATGTTTGCAAAACAATTAATAAAAAAATATTTGTGGCAACTCGCTCATGTTGGAGCTGGCAAGCGACTGCCTCCAGGGGTTGACGTCACGGGCAACCACCAAATCGTGACATCACACACCATTTTCCAGACCCCATTGCAGCCAAAGTAAGTATAATTTCAATTTTTTTTTTTCATATCTAATCAGGCAAGGGTACTGAACATTTTCAAAAACAAAAATTATTTTTGCCAAGAATTTATTTCCTGAGCACAGGGGGGGGGGGGGGGGGTACCATATTTGGAGCCCGAGCAGCACAGTGGTTAATCAATGGGTAATTTCTTCCTGCAACAAGAGGTATCATTACAGGACTTTCACTCACGTTACCATCGTTTTCATTTTTAACAATTTTCTTCTGGACAGCAACAATGCAAATAGCAATTTATGTTAAAATTATGAAAAAATTTATGAAAAATTATTACTTGATAATGCTTTTATTCTGCATATAATCCTGAAAATCTTCATTACAGGATTTCTATTCTATTAGAAACATCAGTACTGTATACACTGCTTTAGTTTTAGAAATAGATGCAAATGATGATTCTTAAAAAATATATGAAAATACTGTAGTACAAGTCTTATGCATTGATAAAAGAAATAAGTTCAAGAAAACATTTACATTAAACTAAAAAGAAATTATCCTTATTAATTAGAAACACACACACCTTTAATTTGTTAAACATGAGCAATAAACATTGAGCATTTTATAGCAGTATTTCAAATGCAACCTACATACGTGGGGAGGTTGTTAGGTTTCATCCAAATTATTGTAACTTCTAATCTAAGTACCCTGTATTTATAATATTATTTACAAATGGCATAAAATAAATAGAAAACATATACACTGTATATACAAAATGCTTTATCTGTAGTAAACATACATGTTTGGT
>NC_091195.1:30078771-30166271 GCF_040958095.1 Procambarus clarkii
CCGATTTTTGGGGACTGGTTTTAAACTGCACACCAACGTCTTCCCGTTTTCCTTGTTATGCCTCGTGGCCCCCAGGCGGCGCGGCACACACTGTAGGCCCATTGTTTTCGCTCCACTATTGTGACCGGTATCGCTTCCCCTCGCGTCTCAAACGTGTGAACATTTTAGCTATTTTCCGTAGCTAAATTTCTTACTGCGGCTTTAGAAACTATGCGCTTACTCCACGATGGATAGTGATCATGAACAAGGCCCTTCCAGGAAGAAATTTGTGAAAGAAAGGCATGAAAAGGAGAAGCTAAGTAGTGTACAAGAGAAGTACAAGCGAATGAGACTAACACCCTCTAAGTTTCAGGCTGTATTTGACGATTTGTCAGAGTTATCTAGTGAGGAAAGTGTTGTTGAGACTGACACTGATGAAGGTAGTGAATGTATCGAAACAGAGATGGCCGAGGAGGATTTTGGTAGTGATGGAAGTGATGAGTCTGAGGTTGAGACTGCCACTCGTGCATGGCGAGGTACTGGAGCTCGTGCCAGAGCCAGACTTACCACACGTACCTCACCACCAACTGATTCTGATGAAGGGTGGTGTAGTGACAATACTCCACCCTTTGTGGACAATTTTACAGGTACACCAGACTTGACTGTTCCTACCACTGCTTTGGGTTTTATTCAACTATTTCTCACTCAAAGCTTCTTGAAATATATTGCTTATGAAACTAATTTGTATGCTTCCCAGAGTAAGGCACGTACTGGGAAAACGACAAACAAGAGATGGGAACCAGTGACAATGAAAGACATTGCCAGATATTTGGGACTGACGATCTTGATGGGTATTTGCCCGTTGCCAAGACTTAGAATGTATTAGCAAACAGGCAGATTCTGGCACATACCTTGTTTCAACACCTTTATGACTGGTAAATGATTTGAAATGATTGCAAAGTATTTTCATATTTATAACAATAAGTCCATACCACAAGGCCAAAAAGTTGACAGACTTATCAAAATTCGCTCCATCATGCAATATCTCATAAATAGATTCAAGACAATATACATTCCCCAGAAAAATTTGAGTTTGGATGAAGGCACAATGGCATGGCGTGGCCGTCTAGCTTTCAAGACCTATAATCCCAATAAACCTGATAAATATGGAATAAAGCTCTACACGCTAGCTGAATCCAAGACTGGCTACATTTTTTATTTTGAAATTTATTCAGGAATTGGGAAAACGATAATTGAAACCGTAATGGGCTTGACTGAACCACTGAAGAACCAAGGGTTACCATTTATATATGGACAACTATTATAATTCAGTTCGGTTGAGTGAATTGTTGCTTGAAGTAGGGGTATACACCTGTGGTACTATCAGAATGCAGCGTGGTGCACCTAAAACCCTTCAGATGCAAGCAAAGGGTAAAGTGCCGGTAGATAAAATTTTATTAAAACGCAAGGACAATACTTTCATAATTTTGTGGAAAGATAAACGAATTGTTTCACTCATAACTTGCCACAATGCAGATACATAACAAGTTGAATGTAGAAAAAGAGTACGGAATCGTGATGGAACATCCTCAGTGAAACGGGTAACTGTCAACAAGCCGAATGCAATCTGTGACTACAATACAAACATGAAAGGTGTTGATCACTTTGAGCAAATGGTCAAATATTATCACTTCACAAGGAAAAGTCACAAATGGACGAAGAAAATGACCTTCTATTTTTTGCAAATGGCTATCCACAATGCTTATGTGATGTACAAATACTACACAACAGATAGAAGGAAACTGACATTACTCCATTTCCACGAACAAGACATTTTGGCACTACTGTTCTTTAACCCTTAAATGGCGCAGAGCTATATACCATTTGACACCCGCAGGCGCATACCAAAAAAAAAAAAAAAAAAAAAAAAAAAAAAAATATTTTTTCTTCCTAACCTGTTAATTTGTGTTCACTGATTACGGGAAAAATAATAAAAAAATCGTAAGTGGCATATATTGCCCACTATAGGGCAGGGAAGTGTGACAGAAATCAGGCGCTGACTGAGCGTGCGTCCCAGGCGGTCTGTTGATCGCCAGCTGTCAGGCCAGAGTTTCCACAAAGAGATAATTACCCAATTATTTCAATGTCTCTGATTGATTTTTCGTAGTTTTTTTGCTGTAATATTATTCAATAGTGTGTAGTGTGATATAATTATACAATAAAATGAGTGAATCATCGCTGTACTCAAAAATATGGTGTGCGTATTGTTGATTCAATTATGTTCATCAAACAGTGAACAAATACTTTGTCGGTTATTACACTATATACACAGGTTATATATAAGTATAAGCATGTTTGTTCACCATGACGAACCACTACGTTGGTATGCTGAGTGGCAGTGGCAGGCAGTGACTGGCTGCCACTGGCTGCCACTCCCTCCCTCACCTCACCTCACTTGACTTGCCACCATTCTCCACCCACCATACTGTTTTTGCTTTTATATACAGACGTTATATATAAGTATTTACATGTTTTGTTCACCATAACTGTACATCTAAGCTTGTATGGTGAGTAAAGGCAGAGACGTAGCTACTCACACAGTCAGCTGGTGGCGGCCGCCCTCAAGGCCAGACGCACTAATATTTCTCCTACAACAATACTGTTTGTGGTGTTATTACGCTATATACACACATTATATATAAATATCTACCTGTTTTATTCACCATACTTGTACAAGTAAACTGGTATGGTGCCCATAGACCATCGTGGTCATCAGTAAACAACATGATAAGTCCTGCAGACGACGCTCCTCCCTCACCAAAATGGCAGCTCCCAACCTACTCTCGCTGTTATCTCACACTATACACACGTTATATATAAGTATCTACATTTGTGTTCACCATAGCGAACCACTAAGCTGGTATGGTGAGTGCAGTCAATAAAAGGTGGCCACACACACTCAAAAGACAACGCCACCATCCTCCCTCCCATAGCATTACTCCTCCCTCCATGGTGCACAGCGCCAAATATCACCACAATCCTGCTATTATCAGAACCATGGTCAGTTTTATCACAGTCAGGGGTCTTCTGTAATAATATCATCGCTACATAATAGCATGAACAAGTATATTATGGCATTTTTAGGCGATGCTGTGGTCACAAGCTGAACAGCAGTGCTGTGAACTCATGCTGCGTGCGTCAGGCTTGGTAGCTCACTCAATACTGAGGCCCCTAACACCCTGGAGTTTGGCCCACGATTTTTTTTTTAAATGGTGTCTGTTTACAAGAGCCCTGATGAAGGTGTGGTGAACCCCGTGTATCCGCGGGCCGTTTAAATCTTGCGTAGTACTCCAAAGCATCATATGATGCGATGCGCAATTTACTGCAAGTCGGTCAAAGCATCATATGATGCGATGCGCAATTGAAGGGTTAAGCCTAGTAAATGGCTTCTGGAAAATGATGACATCCCACATGATGCTGATGTCAATGCCGCTGGAGCCAATGTTGCAACACCCGGACCTTCAGGTGAGGCGCCCACTATTCACTTCACCTGTACCTGCAGATTTACCTTCATCGTCTGAGTCAGAAGACGAGACTCTGATTATCCCTAGTGGTGCTTCTGCTAGGACAAAACCCCTTATTGTGAATAATCCAGAACGCCTCAACAGAAACTTGTCCCATACCCAAGTAAAGATACAGAAGCGTCTGAGGTGTCGTGTTTGTAGAATGTCTGGTAAAAGGAAGGACACACACTATAAGTGCAAGACGTGTGATGTGGCACTGTGTCCTGCACCATGCTACAGCAAATACCATCGAAAGAGACAATTCTGGGCTGATAAGCAGTAATGCTTGCCCACCATCCACTCCACCTATACAAAACATGGGTTGACCCTGCAGGAAACGTTTTCCTGGAGCAGGTGGAGTGGATAAAACTAATGTTCAACCCATGTCATGCTCCACAAACAACACTGTATTGGTAAGTACAAAAAGTTTTAGTTTTTTATATAGTTTGTATTGCTGTCTCTACTTTATTGTATTGTATTAGCAATATTGTTCTTGAATTGGTCCTTATATGCATATATCCATCTAAAGCATTCTATTAGGAACACTTTCATACCAAAATAAGCGCTGTAACACGAAAATTGATGTTAGCAACCGGGAAAAATATTAAACATTTGTGGGCAGGAATTGGGGGTGTAGCGGGTGGGTGACTGGGCGCTCCCTCCGCGGGTGGAGCATGACCAGGTTTATTATTTTATATGCATATATAGAGAATTCTATTGTGAACCCATTTATACGAAAATGAAAGACCTAGGACAAAAATTGAGGTGACCAAAGTGAAAAGAGTGTACATATTTTATCGCTCTTGCGCGCTCCCGGTAACTTGCTCTCACTTTCTCAGTTTACTGAGGGTGGTAAGCCGGGCTTTTGGAGTTTATATGCATTTACTCATCTAGGAAATTCTATTGCGAACAAATTGATGCCAAATTCAATACCTTAGGACGAGAATTGAGGTGACAAAGTTGATTAGAGTATACACTTTTGAGAATTACCGCGCGCTCCCGTGGAACGCCCAAACCCACCAAGGGTAGTGTGGAGCTCGCGCGCCCAGAGCATCAAAGTATTAAAAAAAAAAAGTGGAAACAATTTGAAAAACGGAGAAATGCCATAAAGGTTCGTTCAGTGTTTATCAGGTAGGCTGCTCCATTATTGAGAGGTAAATGAAAAATACAAAACAAGTGGAACACATTTGAAACAAAGAAAGATCGTCATAATGGAGCAGCCAACCTGCTGAACACTAAACGAACTTTTTTGACATTCGTTCTGTTTAAAAAAAAAAAATGATTTTTTTTTTTAAAGTAAACATGGAGCAGCCTACCTGCTGTACACCGAACGAACCTTTTACTATAACAAATATGAAAGACTAGGGCTGCTGGCTGGGTTAATACTGAGTATACTGAGTGAGCAACCATTTGTGGCACATGTGCCTCTGGCTCCCAAACACCTGTCTGACACAGTGTTGAAAGATTGCACTTTGTCGGTGAAATTCAGACCTTATTGTTTGAAGAACATAAGGATCATGATATTGGTGAAGCTAGGCACAATAAGGACCCAACACAAAAGTCGGATGAACATGATACAGCACCTATGAGGATGATACAGCAAGTGTATCCAGTCGTAGCTCTGAGCACCACCGTTGCCCACCCCTGCCATCTCCAATTTATATAGATGATACATAGATGAATCGTTTTCTGTGTTCAGTGATGATGTATCTAATACAAGTAGCATAGATGAACAGTTGACCAGACCACACACAAGAAGGTGAAGTGACGACGATGTTTCGATCCGTCCTGGACCATTCTCTAGTTGATTGTGATGAGGAAGTAGAGACAAGCAATAAATAGGCAAGAGAGGGGTGAGGAGCAAATTCTGAAATTGATTCTGAAATTTCCTTTATCTACAAATCATTCTCTCGCCTTGGTTACCCTTTGCATTTCATCAACTGTGCCTACTCTCAAGCGAAACAAAATTTCTTTCATCCTAAACCTGCTTCCAACACTAGTCGCACTGTACTATGCCTTCCCTTCATATCTGAACTCAAAACTTTTACCAATACCTTTCGTCCTCTTGACATTAAACTCGCCTTTTGACAAACTAACACACTTCGTAGCAATCTAGTTCACACTGCTCCTCCTGCTTCTAATGCTGCTGGTGTTTACTCCATTTCCTGTTCGTCTTGTCCTCTCCAATACTTTGGCGATACTGGCCGTACACTGAATGTCAGACTTAAAGAACACAAGAGAAGTGTTAAGTCTGCAGACACTAACAATGCTCTTTTCTGCCATGTGGAGGATTCTAATCATCCCATTGATTGGTCTTCTTCCAAAATAATCTTTCATGCCTCTACTCTATACAGACGCCGTCTTGCTGAATCGCTCTAATACACAATGTACCCAACATGAACTCGAGTCCTGGCTTTGTTGCTGTGGACTCTTCCCTTTCACAGTATGTACTTAAATGCTCTAATCTTTCTAACAAACGTAACCTAACATAAGCTTGCCCTTCCATTTATCTTTCTTTCTCTTTCCTTTTCTTTCTCTCTTCTCTCTTTTTTTCTGTTCATTGTCTTCTACGTTCCCTTGCTATTCTCTTCTTATTCCTCTTACTATCTCCTTCTCATTCGGTAGTTAATAGGAGCTGCCTCGCATGGGCCAATAGACCCTCTGCAGTTCGTTTTCCTATTATCCCCCTCTACTACACCTTTGCTCCTCACCCCTCTCTTGCCTATTTATTGCCTGTCTCTACTTCTTCATCACAATCGACTTGAGAATGGTCCAGGATGGACCGAAACGTTGTCGTCCCTTCACCTTCTAGTGTGTGGTCTGGTCAACTTACTTTAGCCACGTTATTGTGACTCATCGCCTGCATAGATGAACAGTGTTAGCGGCTTCCATGGTGGTGTTTTCCATAGATATTTTCAAGATTAGCTGAATCTCTACTTGACTGACACACTCTCTTTGAGGGTGGCTGAATCTCTTCCTGTGTTGGACCTTACAAAGTGATCTTTTCAAGACTACCTTACAAAATGAGCTTTTCCTATAATCTTTTCAATACTACCTTATGCTTTACAAACTTGGCTACGTACCACCTACAAATACTAAAGCCAAGGGTGTACATGAGTGCGTTATTTGCAAGCACACAGAACGAAGAAACAGGAAGCTAAAATCTATCTGTACCTGGTGCAACGAGAGCAAAGTCACACTGTGTACCATGGACCACTTCATTGATTATTACTCACCTCCAAAGTACTGAGTGTGTAATACAGTGTATTACTGTGTAAATAGTGTGTGAAACTATACATATTGTAATTTTAGTGAATTTTTACCAAGTAATATTGTGACAATAAACATTTATTGTGGACACATTACTGACACATGTATCACAGTAGCATGGAACATTATGAACGTTCTACTGTATACATATTATAAAGGTGACAAATATGCATCATATACGATAAAAAAAAAAACTGCATTGGAAATACATAGAACAAATAATTGAAAATATATTTGTGGCAACACGCGGTGCTTGAATTGCCTGAGCGACCGTGTCTGGGAGCTTCACGCACAGGCGACCAGCCCCTGATGACATCACACTGTACCTTGTCCACGTCCCCACAGCCAAAGTAAGTGGAATTTGGTATTTATTTTTACAGAGACATGTTCCTTGAGAATACCTTGCGGTGCTTCCGGGGCTTAGCGTCCCTGCGGCCCGGTCGTCGACCAGGTCTCCAAAGGTTCAGGGAAGGAAATTTATCATTTTACAAAGAAAAATGATTTTTGGGGGAACACTTGATGACATGTACATAGGAGGAATTTCACAATAAACTTGGTGCATCACACTGGTTAAATGGGGACATTCGTTTTGAAACACGAGCATTTCATATGACGAACACGGCGCCGGAACTGATTAAATTCGTATTTTGAGGTACCACTAATTGATTTGGGTACATAATATTTTGATGGAGTTGGCTACTTTGTAGAACCAAAATGCATAATCCAATTTCCCTGTGCTTCTGTAGACCTCAGATGAGTGTAGCATATTAGAAAGTTTAGCTTGGAATTTCATGTGTTGCCGAGATCTACTCGATGCCTTCATGCCGAAAACTGTGCTAATGAACAAAATTCTCTCACTTATGGTAGGTAATTTTAACTCTGCTCTCATACTAACTATTCTCATGGACTTTAGAGCCCCAAGGTTGAGATGAATAGCTTCATTTTGCAAGGTTTCAAATGAATTTAGCTCTTGTCTGTATACAGAGTGAGATGTAGAGCATTGTAGTCAATCACAGTGTATAAATGATATAGAACATTCTACCAAGTCTTGTTAATTCCATGATTGACACCAACAAGGACAGTCATGGGCTTTAATCTCTCCGTCTTTCCTCTTGAGATAAAGGTACCCCGGGTCATTAATGGGGACATCAATGTATCTTGGTGTATCTTTCATGTACTTTCTAAAGAACATGATCTCAAGTACATGCCAATTTATATGATAATTGGGTGGTGGAATACCACATGGAATGAGGGCACGAGTTTTCTGTACAAAGCTAAGGAGGACATATTCCTCAGCTCTAGTAGCAAAGGCATCGAGCAGAACTTAAATTCTAGGCTCGAAGGCAGCCTGTAAACATACAGGCTGATCTAAACTGCATCTACACTGCCGACGAAGTGTTTCAGGTGTGGTAAAGCTGTAACCATTTGGCACCCAGACTGGCACCCAAACGACCAGCCTCCCTTGGCACAAGGAGGCAAGTGACTCGACAAACGCATACTGATGCCAGCTCTAGTACTGGTAACCCATCCCATAGTGGTGAGAGTACCAGCAATGTCCCTGACAACACACAACAGGCTGAGACAACACTTGAAGGAAAGTTGGCAGCCTTGCAAGCACAGGTAGCAGAAATGGCAAAAACCATACAGATGCTCCTTCATCTTGTTTTGTGACATATGATCTTGAAGCAAGAGCTTTACACCACATATTAGCCCTTGAAGAAGATCTTCGACAACACGCTAATCCTTTCTTGAAACGTACACATATGGAAAGTTTGTATGTGGATGCAGCAGGTCTACAGAGCCAGATGTGTATGTCTGGCTCAGCTTCTTGCTCCAAACAATCTTGTCAGCTACAGGCGTACCTTTAGGGAAGGCCAAACATGTATACTGGCTCCTTGGTGCTAGTTGAGCTCGTCCATCCTGTTGTTTACCACGCTTTTGTTTCCTTTTTCTTTTGGTTTTTAGTTAGCACCGCCACAAACCCATCACTGTGTTGGGATGATAGTGTCACGGGTCATGTTGTTGGAGAGCCCTGATGGCCCAGTAGCTATCTTCTCCATACTTGGTTCTTCAGGCGACATTCTTTGAAGTAATTTCGCCCGATTCCTGGTTAATACCATTTGATGAGGATTAGCACGACAAATGTCAGAACAGGCATCATGCCTTTACCAGTCATCAGTGCCAACAGTGAGACAGACCTGCTCTGAGGGGGAGAGCGCTCTGGGTGGCTCCGAATAGGTATGTATGCCAACATGAGGGGCTTGTTTATGAACACTCATCGTCCTGATGTGGTTGTTGCGTTAGAAACAATTTTAGACGACTGGACTCCTGAGAACATTGCTACAATTGAGATGGTTATACCTCATGGATGCACCGAGACAGGTCTCTAGGAGGGGGTGTTGCAGTGTGTATCAGCAAATCTGTGCATGCCCAACCATTGATGTGGTCATCTTGAAATTAGGTTCTTCAAAATTTGAATAAATCTTGGTACATCAGTACACTTATGTGCTATGTACAGACCCCAATGGCAGGGTGATTCTCCAATCAACTTTCTGATGGGCAACCTAGACTCCCTGCTAATGCAGCACAACTGTCAGTTCCTTATAATTGTCAGTGGCTTCAACAAGTATCTCATACAGAGGGATTTTGATTAACTCTTAGCCGTTCTCAATCTCAAAAATTTTGTGAGCTTTCGAGCCCACATATCAGGCTGATATCACTTATCAGACACATATCCTTGATCCTGTCGTAACTGACCTTCCTGCAAGTATAGTTCACTGCAGACCTCTGGGCTATGTTGATTCTTCAGACCACCAGGTTGTCTTTATTACACTGACTATCCCAACAGATCGAGGTGAAGAATCTGAACTACAGTAACTAGTTTTGGAACGGGGGGAATTGGCCAGCCCTTTCCTCAGAGCGTAAAGCAATTTATTAAAATGACTTGCTCCAGGAGGGAACGTGATCAGCCAAGCAAATGCTTTCACCAGTCTTATACTGGACCTCCTGCACAGGCATAGTCCTCACTAGCAGTACAGTGCCTTAGTAAGTGTCCTGGACCAGTCTTGGTTTTGGATATCGCTGCCGGATTGGCAGCCGAGGCCAAAAACAAGGCCTGGAAGAGATTTAAAAGGCATCCCTAGGCTCATAAACTTTCATATTATGTTGTCATATAATTAAAAGTTAAAAAATGGGTTATATCAAGATGGGAATCTGGAACTCTAAGAAAACTTGCATCTGGAAGGGTTGGAGCCAAGGTCTGGTGGTCCCTGGTGAGAGATTGGCAGGGATATTCATCTGAGGACAAAATCCCATTTCTAAACCAGGAGGTTGGAACTGTTGCAACCAGCAATTAGGTGAAGGCTGATGTACTGCCAAACCACTTTGCTGCCAAGATGCAAATCCTTGATCCTGAATGTCAGTCTACACATTTTGGTCCAAACACCAGCTAATTATGTAATCGACAATACTGTATGGTTTTAGAAAAGTCCGATTTGCTGCCGATCTCTTGATAAATCTCTGCACTAAGTGGCTTCCGTCACTGAATGAGTGCAAGCCCAGTTGTGTTGTTGCTCTAGACAAAAGGAGCATTTGATCGAGTCTGGCACTCTTGACTAGTAGTAAAGCTTCAAGCACTAGGCATCTCGGGCTCCATTTCAGTTAATAAAAGACTGCCTTCAAGAACAGACTAAGAGTAGTCCTTAATGGAGGAGAATCTTAAAGCCTCTCAATTGGTGCCAGCATTCCACAGGGTAGTGTGCTTGGCCCTCTGCTGTGAAATTTCTATTTCAATAATCCTCATCTCATTCCTGAAGCTCAAGCCTATGCTTGAGCTTCAAGCATAAAAATGAAGACCTTAAACATAATACAGGATACAAAACACATTTAAAACCTCCAGGGCAAATCCAAGTCTCTACCAGACATGAGTTATAATTATTTTTTTTCCCAGGTCTGCTCACATCACTACACTATCTGCCACATCCCTCCTCTCGATAACCGAGGCCAGCGAAGCATGTCACTGCTATTTTCTGGCGGGAACCAGGTTTAGTTCCCAAGGGACACGAGGGAATATACTACAATTCCGCCCTCCTTTTTAGTGGAGCCTGCCATGGTGGGGGGCGGCAACAAGTCAAGGTCACAGCCGGCACCTCATCACTTAAAATGAGGTTATGGAATTGCTAACGCTAGCTGTCATCAGGAGGACTGATTCACCACATCAGACGAGACATTAGTGGACACTGGCCTTGCTAGGACACTAGAACACATGTGACAAAGTGTACAGCCAAGAACTGCAGAGTGGATTGGACAACAGCATGAGACCAGAAGACATGGCAGGATGTGCAGAATACCCCTGTTGAAAAGCAGAGGAGCAACAAGTACTCTGAGAGAGAACTCTATCAACATCAGAGGCCCGAGACTGTTCAACACGCTTCCACTACACATAAGGGGCATAACTGGCCGACCCCTCACAGTCTTCAAGAGAGAACTATTAACATCAGAGGCCCGAGACTGTTCAACACGCTTCCATTACACATAAGGGGCATAACTGACCGACCCCTCACAG
This sequence comes from Procambarus clarkii, assembly GCF_040958095.1. NCBI lineage: Eukaryota > Metazoa > Arthropoda > Malacostraca > Decapoda > Cambaridae > Procambarus > Procambarus clarkii. The sequence goes on from NC_091195.1 coordinate 30,090,148, forward strand.
TGTTCAAGAGAGAACTGGGTAAGCACCTTCAAAGGATACCTGATCAACCAGGCTGTGACTCATACGTCAGGCTGCGAGCAGCCGCGTCTAATAGCCTGGTTGATCAGTCCGGCAACCAGGAGGCCTGGTCGACGACCGGGCCATGGGGGCGCTAAGCCCCGGAAGCACCTCAAGGTAACCAAGGTAACAGCTGCCAGGACTACAAAAGGTCTTGGCCACACCTGATATTCCTGATATGCCGAGCAACAAGATTTGAAACTTGGTGACTACGATTTGCAGATGCACACGCAGATGCATGATTTGCATCTTGGGCGTACAGTTATGTGCATGATGGGATAACGAGGAAAGTTAAGGCCTAGTACGATGTAGCAGAGGAAACACCTGTAAGTAGATAGGACCCAAGAGCTGGAGCTGGGACCCCAAGGGTTCTGCCGCCACACCCATCCTGCTTTAACGAACTGGAGCTGTTCACTCATCAAGCAAGACTTCGTCTGGTGTCAACGTCTCGGTACTCCCAGGGAGACCATATTTACGCAGCAGACAGAACATCACCAGCAGATGTACAGCAGGCAACATCATCTTACAAGATGATAGAACTCGGGTACGGTGTATACCAGAGTTTCCCCTGTGACAGGACAGCATGTCAATCATCGCTCTCAACACTGATGTCATCACCTGGTCGATGACCAGGAAGGATGAACAGCAGCACGGATGTATAGCAGATTGACCCTTGATTTATTGATTTCTTGACATCTTGATTTATTTAATATTTTGTGTATGTCTTTAGATAGGGTAGTTACCTATTTTTCGAGGCATACGCTTGTTCCATTGTTGTTGTCTGGGATAAGAAAAACCATGTTCGAGTTCCTCACCAACGATTTTTCTTAAACCTGGACAATGGGGGATATGTAACAAGAGAGCAGTACATAGTAGAACAACATGAACATCGTAACAGCCACATGGGCACGGTGCAAGACTATGGAAAATTCACACCTTTGAAGAAGTTAACCGTGCAACAGGTCAACTCGAGTCAACAGTGATGTGGTCACGAGGTTGTCAGATACGATGCCGTCATTCTAATCCACAGGGATTAACCCTTCCATGTCAAATGCAAGCCGAAGACCTCACGTTCAGCTGGAGAGCAGGAGATCACGTCTAGCACAGAACAAGTTATAAACAATATTCAGGAGTGCAGCTAAGTGGCAGCTTCTTCCAGAGACTTGGGTTTTGATGACAAGTAATTGGAAAGAATGAATAAATTTGTTTACTCCAGGAAAATTTATACTGTTGAAGATTATTGATGGTATAATTAATATCATAAATGTGCAACCAAATCCCAAAAGCTTTGTTATTTTTATTTGATTGTTATTAAATTTTCTCACAATGCACAGCATAAAATGCAATACCAAATTAGCAAATGTTTTTTCTAAATTCCAATTTTTCTCTTAATACAGGATTCAATAGTTCAGATGTTTCAAAACTGGATACATTTTTTAATGATTTAGAATGATTATCAAATTTTATCCACTGATATGATAAACACAATTTTGCTTTCCAATGATGATAAATGAATTTCAATAACATTTATTACAGATCTTAGTTTGAAATCTTTCAAGTTAAAATAATGTATGTATAAACTTTTAAAACACAGTTAAAACTAAAAAGTACAGTACATTTGAAAATGGTTGCCAAATCAAGGCTGGAAACAACAACTCGGCACGTGTAGGCAGAAAAGACATGATATACCATCGAGCACACTCCTCGGTATGTGACGGCAGGCAAGGCATGATATGCCGTCGGGCACATTCCTCGGCACGTGTAGGCAGGCAAGACATGATATGCCATCAGGCACCCTTCTCAGCCTGCCTACATATTACAACTCAAAACCTACTTTAGTAATACATTTGGCAGCAACAATCATTTCAGTAAAGTTCCATAAACTGCAATAAAATGGCCTATTATATATATACAGTATATACTGACTAAATACTAACTCTCCATTAAAACCTCTGTGGTTTATTGATGGATTTAAGAGGTGTTGAAGACAGTGGAGGAGGAGGAGGAGCCGTTGCCCCAGTAACGTTAAAAGAATTTTCCTTGTCACTTAGCAATTTTGACGTTTCATTAAGGCGACTATTTGATCCGGCCAGTCGAGCCATTTTGTCCTCCAGCCGTCTCGCATTTTTCCGATGTCTCTCAGTTTCCTGACGAAGTTTATGCACCTCCTGTAAAGTAAATACATGGTTTGTTTTACAATATGACAAGCTGGTTAGTGCTTAAAGGAACTTATATTGTGAGATAATAATACTTCCCATTGTTGGAGAAACGAATTCCATAATTTGGCTTATCAAGGTGACATAAGGGAATACAAAGATAACTGAAGAAAAGGAACACATCCATAGAAACATGTCTTTTGCAAATTCGCAAAATACACGGGATACAGTCCTTGCTTGAGAAAAAAAAAATACCATTTATTTTCCCACTTTCCACGGAAGCCTTGGTGGAAAAAACGGGCTCGACCACCTCTGCGCCCGAATTGCAAGGAGCATTTCCCCGAGCCTCATCCCAACCTAAACCCCGCCCTGACTCTGAAACATCCTGACAATTTTTAGCCAGAAACAGGGATGGAGGAGCAGGGCGAACTTGCCCACCTAAGAAGAAATCAGTGGCATGAACAAAACCAAAGGCGAAGCAACCAACACCCCAAATCCCGGGCTCTAAAATCCAAACTGGGCAACCAACCACGTGTGTTGCAGGGAGAAGTGAGTTTGCAATGCTTTCGCAGCCTGAAACCTCCCATCCGCAGACGAGGAATGTGTAAACTGCAGCACAAGCAGAGAACATGTTCTACCACACTCAGGGTCAAAGGAGTTACAAACCCAACAGGCAGCATGGCGGAGGCAGAAAGGGGGTGATCTTCACCCCGAGGCAGAGGGTGACAAACAACCATCAACATTGCACGCAGCGAGAGTGGAATCTAATGGATCCATAGGCAAACCAGGAGCAGTGATGAGACCTCAGGGGCAACGGAGGAGGAAAGCCAAACAACCTAGGAGAGGTCTAATAAGCTGCTAAGCAGACCTCTTCTACAAAAGCCAGGGCAAAAGCCCATAAAAACAGCCCCAAACAAACTGGCAGTCGGAGAGAAAAGTTGGCTGTCGCTGTTGTGAAGCAGACTGCGCAAGCCACAGTGCACCCCACCCATCTAATAACACTCCCTCACCCAGGGCAAGACGGAAAGCCCAAGACCCTGACATACCACAAGGGCAAAGACCCTATCAAGCAATGAAGCCCCCTAACGGAGTGTCCCCCCCCCCCCAAACACGGAGCACCCTGGCTACCCTTCTCGGGGTGCTCTGTAAGAACAGGTTGTACCAAGAAAACCTGGCCACCACATACACAAACACAGCTGGCACAGCCACACAGAGCAAAATCCAGACAGGAAAGTGAGGCCAGAGATGATGAGTGACCAGCAAGCACAATAGCCGAGAACTGAGCTGGCAAGGAGCCGACTCTCCTGGATGGGCTACCCCTTCCTCCCATGATGGCCCCCTCCCCCCATCAATACGCTAGCGAGCAGGAGTACTAGTTGATGGCACGGTTGCCAGTTTCAGTTATTTTCTGTTTAATTTCTTTCTTTTAATAGGAGTTTCTTTGCATTTTTGGACTACAGGTCACAGTTTCCTAGATAGTTATTTGAATTTGCTCACTTATCTTTCTGGGGGCCCACCCCAGTTGATAGCAAAATACGGCATACTTTAAATGTAGAGTGGTCGTACGTCACTGCTCTCTGCTCCTCTCTGGGGGAACCAGGTTCTGGCACTGCTTTCCTGTAGGCCTAAAGAACTCCAGTGACTAATGATCCCAACCTAATATAGCACATATCAGTTTGGATGGCTGCAGGGAGACGACGGTGCTCCCTCAGAAAACTACAGTGGTTGGAGCCGTTTTAAGGTAGAACATCAAAAGCATCCCTCTCATCCTGTAACTACACCCAGGTGCTTTCACACATGATAAAACATCATACGACCCTTTAAATAGAATGTCGTCATGTTTCAGGAAAGTATCCCGGGGTAAAATACCAGAGTACTGAAATGTTTCTTAATATTAATTTTTATGCATGTGGAATGATGCAAATTAAGATTGATAAATTTCCATACATACAAAAGCACCTTAAATGTTTCAAATGATACCTCATGACCCCTGACAAAAATTTCCATATCAATGACATTAATTGGTATGCTTTCTATTGAAACATTTTCATTCCATTTTATTTCTGTAACCCTAAATACTGCATAATTTTCGTACACTGAACTTACTTCTTTAAGCTGGACATTTTCAGTCTTGAGCTTGAGGACATGCTGGATCTTTTGTTTATGATTCTGATGACCTAGAAGAGTTGCGTACTGCTTGCTCAGTTTGTCAACCTCCTCCTTGGCTGCTGAACTACGCTCTAGGAGGTTGGCTTTCTCAATTTCATAAGCATCTAGCTGTTCCTGTAACATTAAAATACAACAAAAGTGTTAAAACCATTAAAATAAACATTAAAGGAATCTCATTGGTGGACATGCAGTAGTTTACTAGGCAGCTAAAGTATCAAGAAATAAATCAGTTACAAAGACATCGCGCAAACTATTTGCCCAGTGGTTGCCAGGAGTTTACCGACCAACAACTAGGCAATTGAACAGAAGTTAATTGTTCTTGGTGGCTTCTATGTACATTTCCTGTTATGCTTTCAATTAATTTTCTTTTATTTATTGTGGCTATATATCATTGCATGTTAAGTGCACATATAAATGAATATGTATAACGGAACCTCAGTTTTCGAATGCACCTTTTTGTTTTTCATTTTCCGGTTCTCTAGCTCAATATCTTTGAAAAATGTGACTTGGTACTCGTAGTTTGTCTCAGTGCTCAAGTTTGTTGATATGTACATGTATGCGTCGACGAGCGTGTGGTTCTGTTCTGCTGGATGAGGGGTGGGGCGCGGGACAAGGTGCACACAGTTTACCAGTGTCTCCCGCCAAGTGACGATCGCATTTGAATATTGTATTTGGGAGGACAACAGGATGGATGGGGGAGGAGGTGGGGGGGGGGGGGGGGGATGGATGGGGGAGGAGGTAGGGGGGGGGGTGGATGGGGGAGGAGGTAGGGGAGGCCCGGGTGGATTACGGAGGAGGTGAGGGGGGCCGGATGGATGGCGGAGGTTGGGGGGGGGGGGCCGGATGGATGGCGGAGGTTGGGAGGGGGCCGGATGGATGGCACAAGAGGTGTGGGGGGGGGGGGGGAGCTGGATGGATGGCAGAAGAGGTGGGGGGAGGCAGATGGATGGCAGAAGAGGTGGGGGGGGCAGATGGATGGCAGAAGAGGTGGGGAGCCAGATGGATGGCAGAAGAGGTGGAGGGGCCTGGATGGATGGCAGAAGAGGTGGAGGGGCCTGGATGGATGGCAGAAGAGGTGGGGGGGGGGGGGGGCGGATGTATGGTGGAGGTGGGGGGTGGATGGATGGCGGAGGTTGGGGGGGTGGATGGATGGCGGAGGTGGGGGGGGCGGATGGATGGCGGAGGTGGTAGGGGGGGGGCTGGATGGATAGCGGAGGAGATGCGGGGGCGGGCGGATAGATGGTGGAGGAGGGACTGGATGGATGGATGGTGGAGGGAGGGCCCTGGATGGATGATGGAGGGGGTGGCCAGCAGTGGTCGGGCAGGTGTTAGTGTGTGCAGGTGAATGGTAGTGAGATGGTTGGCAGAATTGGTCACCCTCCCCACTACTCCACCCCCCCCCCATCCTGCACCCTTCAACCCCCACACCCTTCAACCCCCACACCAGCGAGACCCGACCTAGTCTTCACTCTCAACGACTCCAACATAAGAGGAATAAGTTTTGAGACCCCAGTAGGAATGAGCGACCACAGTGTACTGGTATTTGAGTACCTGATTGAAGAAGGGTTAATGAACTCGAGGAGGGATACTGAAAACAAAAGGTTGGCATACCGAAAGGGAAACTATGAGGAGATAAGAAAATTCCTAACAGATATAGCATGGGAAACAGAGCCCAGGAAAAAGACGTAGTCCATCATGTCTTGGGTCATCACGCAGAAGTGCAAGCAGCAAACAAGTTTGTTCCAGTCCAAAAGGAAAACAGTGAAATGAAGATGAGAAACCCGTGGTTTACTCAGATGTAGGCTAGCTAAGCAACAAAGTAAAAGGGCATAGAGAAACTATAGGAATAACAGGACACTTGAGAGCAGAGAAAGATACCAGAGTGCCAGAAATGAATATGTCAGGATGAGAAGAGAGGCAGAAAGACAATACGAAAATGACATCGCAAGCAAGGCAAAGACTCGGTCTAAATTGCTGCATAGCCACATCAGGAGAAAAACAACGGTAAAGGAACAGGTTATGAAATTAAGGATAGGGGCAGAAGGATTCACTACAAACGACAAGGAAGTGTGTGAGGAACCGAATAAGAAATTCCAGGAGGTCTTCACCTTAGAGCATGGAGAAATTCCAGAGATAAGAGAGGGAATAGTTAACCAGGAACCACTGGAAGAGTTTGAGATTGCCAATGGGGAAGTAAAGAAGTGTTTACTAGAGTTGGATGTGACAAAGGCCATAGGCCCAGATGGACTCTCCCCCTTGGATACTAAAGGAAGGAGCAGAAGAACTGTGCCTGCCACTCTCCATAGTGTATAACAAATCACTGGCAACAGGGAAACTGCCAGAAATTTGGAAAGCAGCTAACATAGTCCCGATATACAAGAAAGGGGATGGACAGGAGGCACTGAACTACAGGCCAGTGTCCCTAACCTGCATACCTTGCAAGCTGATGGGGAAGTTTGTGCGAAGAAAGACGGTGGAACATCTGGAGCGAAAGAACTTTGTAACACAGCATCAACATGGGTTCAGGGATGGCAGGTCCTGCCTCACAGGGTTACTTGAATTCTACGACCAGGCAACAAAAATCAGGCAAGAAAGAGAAGGGTGGGCAGACTGCATATTTTTGGATTGTCAGAAAGCCTATGATACAGTACCACACAAGAGGCTAGTGAAAAAGCTGAAGATGCAGGCTGGAGTGAAAGGGAAGGTACTCCATTGGATAAAGGAGTACCTAAGCAACAGGAGACAACGAGTCAGTGTGAGGGGTGAGGTCTCAGACTGGCGAGATGTTACAAGGGGAGTCCCGCAGGGTTCAGTCCTTGGACCTATACTGTTTCTGATATATGTAAATGATCTCTCAGAGGGTATAGACTCGTTTCTCTCAATGTTTGCTGATGATGCAAAAATTATGAGGAGGATTGAAACAGAGGTTGATAGTAGGAGGCTACAAGATGACATAGACAGACTGAGTGAATGGTCCAACAAATGGCTGTTGAAGTTCAACCCGAGTAAATGCAAAGTAATGAAACTAGGCAGTGGAAACAGGAGGCCAAACACAGGATACAGAATAGGAGATGAAGTACTTAATGAAATGGACAGAGAAAGATCTAGGAGTTTATATCACACGAAACCTGTCTCCTGAAGCCCACATAAAAAAACCAGCGTTGAATGTAATGAAACGCCATTTTCTGGGTGAGACCCGGAGGCTCCCCGGAGCTTTACCGGCTGATATGCTAATGTCAGACTTTGGCATCAGTCATGTGTATGGAGTTCTAGGGCCTACCGGGGACCACGAGCCAGAACCTGGCCCCCTCAGAGAGGCAAGGGGAGCAATGGCCTATAGAAACCCCCGTGTGGTTGGAAGCATTCTATGTCTGCCATCAACCGGGTCAAGCATCCAGAAAGGTAAGCATTCCAAAACAAACCCCTATTCTGGTGAAAATTGCTACCTAAGCCGAACTAGTGAATAGAACTCTTCAACAGAAAACACGGAAACTAGTATGACGTCATACGTCACCGCGCCGCTGTCTGCGCAGCTCCCCCCTCCCCGGGAGGGGGAAGGGGGAGCCCCAGACCTCCCACGCCGGCTATCCACCCATCAGTTCTGAGGCTGGATGTCAAAACACGCGAAAAACGCCGACCGGAGGGAGGGAGGGTTGCCGGGGAGCCTCCGGGTCTCACCCAGAAAATGGCGTTTCATTACATTCAACGCTGGTTTTCTGGGGGGAGCCCCGTCGGCTCCCCGGAGCTAACTACCCACAGAGGAAGGTCAAAGGGACAAAAACCGGGAGGCGGACACCACGCACCCCCCCAAGGAGGCGAGACAACCGGCAGCAAACGCCAACCCAAGGCGCCACAGCCCCGAAAATCCCGGGAACAACACGAGAACCACGAGCAGTAAGGCCCCTGCACGAACACCAAAAATCCATGCCCGAAAGACTGCAAGGCCACGTCGCCCAGACGGCAGCGAGAGCAGCGAAGCCACGAACGCCACAGGCATGAGGGAAGAACACAGGCAGCTTAGCCGCAAGAACACGGCTGACCACCCGGGACACCATCACCCGCGAACCGGGAAGAACAGAACCGGATCAACGCAAAACGCGCTCCGGACCCAAACGCCGTGGCACGCAAACAACAGCAGAGGGCCGCCACTGAACACAAAAACGACACACCCCCGGCCCGACCAACAAAGCACCAACAAACCCTGGACCCCTCCAGAATGCAGCAGCCCCACCCCGCGCCAGAAAAGATGGAGACTGCTGCCATCAAACAACCAAAACGCTAAAACCGAAGGAGCAAGAAAACACAGCGAACCGACCCCCAGAGGCAAAGGCCCAAAGGAAAGAGCCGACGAAAAAACACACCGGAACCGAAGGGGCACTACCAACCGAGGAGAAGACAGAGCACGCTGACCAGAGACCAGGATGGTGCAAGCGGCGCACGAACAGGCCGGAGGTGAAATGACGCACAAGACAGCTGACTAACGGTGCAGAAGCAACACCAAGACCGAAAGCAAGCTGAAGCGGCTCCGCCTGCGCCGCACGAAAAGAGGCGACAGTATGTGGCAAGACGACGGCCCCCAACCCCCACTAGAAAACCAAGCCGAGAGTAAACCAAGCCAACAAGAAGGACCCACCGAAGAAGGGACAGGAAAAGGAAGGACCGCCAAAATACCCCATACTGCCGCCAAGAAAGCACGCAGGTGGGACACCTACCACGAAGCCACCCGACCACCAACCGGAGGCGAGACCACGAGGCAGAACATAAGCAGCCCCGACAAGGCCCCCCCGAGCCCAGGAAAAAGGCGGAGCCGCGAGAAGATCTCGGGCGCGACCACGGAAACCCAGGCGGCACAAGGAGATGGAACGTCTGCCGAACAGAAAAACTCCGAAGCATGCAAGCCCGCCAGGAGTTCAGAAACGACGGGTCCGACGCGAGACATCGCAAGAACCCCCCCAAAAAATAAAACAACAACAACCGGCAGGGCAAGCTAGGAAAACCAAAGAAGGCGGAAGGGTCGCCGCCAGAACAGGACCCGAACCAAGGGGCACGAACAACTGCAACAGACCGAGACAAAGAAGCACATCACAGGACACAGGCTGACCAACGCCTAAGAACACACGCAGAACATTCCTGCTGCAGAAGAGGCAGGAAGAAAGAGCAGAAGCACAAAAAAAAACCAGGAGAACAACCAGGGGTGGACAATCAGGCAGGGACAAAAACCCCACGCAATCCCCAGGCACAAAACGGCAGCAAAGCGCCACTCCACAACCGGACACAGGAACAAGGACACGCCACCGTGAAACACGGTACCAATGCTCACGTGCAGCAGCAGCAGCAACAGGCACCACTGCAACATGCAACATGTAAATAGCAACTCCCCTCTGCAAAGGCAGAGAACGGAGCAGGCAGACCCCAGACAGGGCCAACGGAGACACGACAAAACCCTGCAGGCCCAGAAACCTGCACCAGGCGACCGACGGCGGAGAAACCCCGCTCGATACCTGCTGGATGAGGAACTGGGAGCTCTTTTACACCTCAAGCCCGGCCCAAGGTCAGGCCAGACCGGCCAGAGGATGGCCCACCAGGCAGCTGCTAGGAGCAGTCCACCGGCCCACATACCCCCACAACCAGGACGGGCCGGAACTGCCATACGAAAACAGGCCAGTGCGCCCTGGAAGTCCACGGACGAACCAGCAAGAAGGCTTATGCTCGCAAGTAGGTCGTGTAACAAGCACAGACCACTGATGGTAATACAGTGTTCCCCAAAAGTGCCAATAGCACCACTGCACTCCACTGGTACTATCCCGCAAGTTCTACCAGATAGGCGGGACCCAAGAGCCAGAGCTCAAATCCTGCAAGCACAGCCAGGAGCCTCACCAGGTGAGTACAGAACCAACCCTACAACCCCCACACCTCACAACATTAAAAAAGGAGGGTCCCCTGAACGACTCCAGCATGGGTTGGACATGCACATGAGGGGGACAGGAAGGGGTGATAAAGGGACAGTCACTGGTGTGCGAACGGTCTCAGTCGTACAAAATTATACCTAAATAAAGACAGGTATATGAACACCGCCGCATCCAGCGCCCGGCCAAAAGACGCCAGACCGCAGAAACTCACCTGGCGAATGGTGGCTTGAACTTGACACGACTCAACCGTGCCCAGAAGAACTTGGGAGCACCGCCAGGTGAAGACGCCAGAGCCGGACCCGCAGGAGAACAGGGAGAGGCGAAGGAGGCGGTCCACACCCATGACACAGAAAACCGCGGTGTCCTCCCCACAACTGGGAACCAGGACACCCCTGGCGCAAAGGGGCACATACCGCAGCCAGGGAGAAGAACGAGAGGCGAAGCACTGTAGCAAAAAAGGGCGCAAAACCCCAGCACTGAACCATCGCCCAGACCAAAACAAACTCCACGGCGCATGCGCATAACACGCTGGCCGAACCGCACACCCTCCCTGCGGGAAGGCGCCAGCCAGGACTATTGCACGAGAAAAAGAGCCAAAAGAGGAAGCAGGAACAATAAAACCGGCCAAAGAAGCAAAGAGCCCAAAAAAGGGAACCCAAACGGGCGACAAGTAGCCCAAACGGGCGACAAGTAGCCCAAACGGCCGACAAGTAGCCCAACCGGGCGACAAGTAGCCCAACTGGGCGACAAGTAGCCCAACAGGGCGACAAGTAGCCCAACAGGGCGACAAGTAGCCCAACAGGGCGACAAGTAGCCCAACAGGGCGACAAGTAGCCCAACAGGGCGACAAGTACTAGGAGCCGACAGACGTTCCAATAATGCGGGAAGTAGCGAAAAACCTTCCCGTACCCTCGAGAACACAGAAGCCAACACTAGTCCCGAAGGCACACGAAGGCGCAGGCGCACCCGAGATCAAAAGTCACGCAGAACCCCATCGAACGGGGAAACATGACAAAAACACCGTCCCAAAAAGCGGGGGAGGAAACATCCACCCACAGGACGGAACCAACCGACTCAAAGGCCAAGGAACCGAGCCCGGGGAGGGGCCGACGTCCAACAGCACGTACGGCGAGTGGGGAGGAAAGACCCCACTCCGCGTAACCACAAGCCCCGCCGAGAGGGGGATAAAACCCCCCACGGGGTCTAACGGGGCCAAGGCCCCCCCAAGTCAGCCCCTCCCCAGCCCCGGGAACCTACACGACAGGCCCCGGGGCCGAGCCGTTCCCCCAAAGCCCCGGCCGTACCAGAAAACCGGGGCAGCCGTGAAAACACTAAGGAAGGGAGCCCACTGGCAGACTCATACAACACGGCTGGAGGAACAGGCCCAAATGCCCCCGTCACTACCCCGGAAGGGGAATTCCCCGAGACTGCCCGAGTCTCAACACCACCAAACACCCCGCCCTGAACCTACAGACGGTAAGGAACCGGATACAGGCAGGAAGGGTGAACCAGGGGAAAGACAAGGGGGCGTGGATGGAACCGAAGCAACCAACACCCCCAAGTCCCAAAACGAAATACAACGGGGCAGCCCCGGGGCTCCCGGGGAGGAAACCACGAGAACGTTGCCACCACCAAGGCTCAAGTGCAACGCCCCTGCTGCCCGCACCCGCTTTGTTAGCACAACTGGGTAACCGAGCCACAACGAGCAACCAAACTCGCAGGACACCGGGTCGAAGGTGTCACCGACCCCACAGGCAGCAGACGGAGGCAAAACAGAGAGTCACCCAGAGACAAAAGGTGAGAGCAACCCTCAAACTCGCTGGAAGCGAGGGGGGGGCTCTGGGGTCACATCCATCGGACCCGCGCGCCCCCAGGGGTTTCCCAGGGTCCCGAGCGTTTACTTTAAGAGGACTCGCGCTCAGGTAATCCCAGGCAGGGTACTGCTAACCGGCACCCAAGCTACCAAACAACTTTCTAAGAGCTGAACCCCCGGGACGTGTACACTCACGGGGATCTAGCAGGGGGTACCACCAGAAATACTCAGAACACAAGGGACACAAGGGGCAAGAACGAAGGCAGACCCCCCACCAGGTATATAAACAAAAGAAAAAGAAAACCCCGCAAGAGGACAGCGTACCCAAGCGGAACAGAGCCGGCCGCTATGATTGGTAAAGACAAGCTGCACAGTACCCCGCGCCCCACCAGTGCAAACACTGCCCCTTACTCTAAGGCGAACAAGGGAGACAGAACACCCGAGCACACAAAGAGCGGCCGAAAACCAAGCGGTAAACGGCCAAGCAGGGGCAGGACCCAAGGAACTTGTGGAAGGTGGCCCCAAGCCCCAAGGGCAGTACTTACAGGGCACCTAGGGAAGGGAACCCTAGGCGCATGCAGCCCGAGTACTGAAGAATCACACCCGGCTCACGCACCACCTAGAAAACAGACACCACACTCTAGGTACAGTGCTGAAACAACCACTGGAGCCGGAGCACATAACCATTGCCTATAGCATCAGCCGAAGAACTGATGGGTGGATAGCCGGCGTGGGAGGTCTGGGGCTCCCCCTTCCCCCTCCCGGGGAGGGGGGAGCTGCGCAGACAGCGGCGCGGTGACGTATGACGTCATACTAGTTTCCGTGTTTTCTGTTGAAGAGTTCTATTCACTAGTTCGGCTTAGGTAGCAATTTTCACCAGAATAGGGGTTTGTTTTGGAATGCTTACCTTTCTGGATGCTTGACCCGGTCGATGGCAGACATAGAATGCTTCCAACCACACGGGGGTTTCTATAGGCCATTGCTCCCCTTGCCTCTCTGAGGGGGCCAGGTTCTGGCTCGTGGTCCCCGGTAGGCCCTAGAACTCCATACACATGACTGATGCCAAAGTCTGACATTAGCATATCAGCCGGTAAAGCTCCGGGGAGCCGACGGGGCTCCCCCCAGAAAAGAATAACGTCTACAGCACATGCGAGGCTGGCTAACATCAGAACAGCGTTCAGGAACCTGTGTAAGGAATCATTCAGAATCTTGTACACCACATATGTAAGACCAATCCTGGAGTATGCGGCCCCAGCATGGAGCCCGTGTCTTGAAGCTGGAAAAAGTTCAATGGTATGCCACTAGACTAGTCCCAGAACTAAGAGGCACAAGTTACGAGGAAAGGCTGCGGGAAATGCTCCTTACGACAGTAGAAGACAGAAGAGTTAGGGGAGACATGATCACAACTTACAAAATCTTCAGGGGAATCGACCGGGTAAACAAGGATTAATTATTCAACACTTGTGGTACGCGAACAAGGGGACACAGGTGGAAACTGAGTACCCACATGAGCCACAGGGACGTTAGAAGGAACTTTTTCAGTGTCAGTTAACGGATGGAATGCATTAGGCAGTGATGTGGTGGAGGCTGACTCCATACACAGTTTCAAATGTAAATATGATAGAGCCCAGTAGGCTTGGGAATCTGTACACCAGTTGATTAACAGTTGAGAGGCAGGACCAAAGAGCCAAAGCTCAACCCCTGCAAGCACAAATAGGTGAGGACACCGGACCCCCCTCCCTCTCCCCAGCCATATGGACGGTATTAACACGGTGGGCTCCCTTGCTACCAGCTGATGGATCGGGAGGCAGATTCCCTAAGAGCCTGTCATTAAACTCTTATTTTTTACTAACCAACTGGTTGCGACTGTGAAAGCCTGATTGACTGTGCATAGCTGATTGACTGAATGCGTGACTGACCATAAATACCTAATCGGTTGCTACTACAACTGTGAATGCTTGACTGCCTTTGGTTATGACTGCCTGTGGCTGATCTTGATTGAATTCTTGACCGACATGTGACTGACTGGTTCCCACATGACAGAGGCAGTGAAATGTGCGAAAGGAAAATCTGGAACCAGTGATGCAGATAAGAAATCGTTTAAGGCGAGCAGGGAGGACAATCTCACCTCCTACCCACCTCCTTCACCCTACCCATACACCAACACTGCTCCTCCCTCCCTCCTCACCGTCTCCCATACGCCAACAAGAGTCCTCAGTAAAGGTAAAGTGCAGTTCAATGTTCACTTATTTTATTTATGGCTTTATATTTATACCAGACTGTTTTGTGTATGAAAAATATAAGTAGTAGAGTAGTATTCCAAATAAAATGTATTTTTAAGTCTATTTTTGGGTATGTGAAATAGATTAATTCAATTTACATTTTTTGTTATGGGAAAATTCGTTTTTGAATCATCTCTGGGAACTGGTCAAATTAAAAAACGGAGGTACCACTGTACTAATTTATTAGTATAAAATAATTAGTATTAAAATAATACAGAAAGTATTGTATATTTTATTTTATATACACAGTGACATCTCGGCTTACGAATGCCACTCTTTACAAACTTTTCGGGTTACAAGCCAAATTTCTTCGTAAAATCCGAATCGGGTTGCAAACTTTGCCTCGGGAAACGTAGTTTGTCGATACGTGTATGGCCGACCTAGTGCACGGTGGCACGGCGACCACCTCTCAGTTTATCAGTGCCTCTCGCCTAGTGACAGTAGCACTTGAATTCTTTGTAATCAGTGTTTGTTGGATTCTTGGGTAATGAATACAAGTTATTATAATATATCTCACCATGAGTCCCAAGAAAGCCAGTGGTAAGGTTTAATCCAAGAAAACACATGTGGGGATGACAATAGAGGAAAAACAAAAGATCAGCTGAGGAAATGACTTCAGGGGAGGAGGAGGAGGCAGTACAGAATGTCCCTTCCTCAGCAATTAGGAAGTGGTGTAGACTGTGGGAAGAAATGCAAACTTTTGTTGAAACGACTCTCCAAGAGAAAGCTGTAGTAGGCCGTTGCCTTAACCTTTTTAATGACACTGCGATGCCTCACTGCAGACAAGTGTTACAACGTAGGGAAAAACAAGCCTCTATGGCTAGATTTTTAGTGAGAAAAACAGGCAGTGAGCCACAAGTAGATCCTAGTGATATGCAGGCAAAACACACCAGAGAGTGAGTACCCCAGAGAAGTCATCACTACCTGATGTTATAATGGAAGGGGACTCCCGTTCCAAAAACTAACACCTCTCCCCCCCCCCTCCTTACAGTCTTTCATATGCCAACAAGAGTCATCAATAAAGCAACAACTTTTACATACATTAGAATTAAAGATTTGGGTGAATTAGGTATGAAATTTACTTTGAAGTTTTGGGAGTGTGCAACAGATTAATTCAATTTACATTATTTCTTATTAGAAAATTTGCTTCGGTTTATGAATTTTCGGGTTACGAACCGTCTCTGGGAACGGATTAAATTCGTAAACTAAGGTATCACTGTATGTATGTATGAGCAATATACTGTATATGTATGTCTTATTACTTTAACTCTGCTTTAAACCAGCAGTTTCATGTGAATGATTCAGACAAAAGGGATTTTGAGTAACTAATGAAGTTAGATAGCCATAGTTTATTCAATAAGCCAATCCCAATGCTATCGAGATAAACTACCGAACTGTAAATACGCATGGAACGCTAACCAGTCCCACCAACAGGTAGGATTGTTGTGATGAGTCAAATCACCAATTCTTTAACTTACTGTCTTACATATATCACAGGAATAAATTTCCAATTATTATGCATTATTTGAATACACGAAATAAGCTAAATTGGTAAATTTAAAAAGTCTTGTTTGATTGTATTTTTCTTTCATAAATGTAGTAGTATGAAGTAGCAGTCACATGTACCTCCCTCCCTCCCTCTCCTTCCAGGTTTTTCACTTTAACGGTATACAAAATAAAGCACTTTCATTCTGCATACATTTGTTTTTCTCATGTTTGCACCAAATAAATACAAACCATAATTCATAATGTTAACACCATTTGTTTTGCAATTAATCCAATTATCTCTCTCCCCAGGATTATAAATTTCTATATTTAATTCAATATTCAGCGACTTAATTTGAGCTGCACCTCCAAGTGAGAGTACCAATCATCAGGAAGGCATATACTTTCCCCAAATGTGCTTCCGGTAAAATAATACTCTTCTGCTAAGGTATGCGTTAATGTGATACATTACAATACAGTAGAGGTTAAAAAAAAATGCCTGGTGGATCTAATGAAATCTTACGCGGAACAAAAATGGTCCGTTTAGTGTAGTTCATTTGTGCAAGGTCCCACTTTATCTCTGTAAGCTCTTCTGAATCATGCTGTTTATTCATTTTTGTATTCCACAACTCTCCATGATACATTCATTCCTTATTCTATTAACATGGCACCACACATGCTTCACAGATTTTTACCATCATAAATAATGTTTACAAGGTAATTCATTGCAACAGCAACTTTTCTTCCGTCTGACACTACAATCTCAACTTTGATTGCACAAACAGCTTTGGGAATTGCATAATTGAGAGGAGAGAGAAAGCAAAGAACATAATCATCCAACTTCTCAAGTGAAGAACCCCTTTAAATTGTATTTAAAAATGAGACTGACTAAACCACATGACAAGATTTACACATGTCACTCTTCCACCTTTATAGAATTTTCTGTAACAAGACATTGCCACCTTGCACTAGCCACATAAAACAAGTAAGCAACCAGGCTTAGGTGGCAAATACTGTACTGTACTTGCATTACATGCTAAACCTCGTCCCACTGACCTACCATGCAACTGCCGTCCCAAAAGATACCCTCAGCCATATTGTTCATAAATGTAAAGTAGCGTGCATCCCTTCACAAGCCAAAATGGACAAACGTGCACTATTTCGAACTTGCTATCATTTAACACTAAATCCAAAAACTAAAAAATCCAACTTACTCTGAAAGGCTCAATCATCTCTTCCAGGTGTTGGAATTTGTTTTTCCAGGAATAGAGCTCCTCTTGTAATGCTGCATTGGCATTTCTCAGGTCTTGAATATCTGCTTCCAACGTGCAAGTGACACGAGACACCTCTGCTGTCTTTTCCTCACTGAACGTAATCTCCAATCTGGTTAATGACAACAAGATATTATGATGTGAGAATAATGTACACCTTGGTTTATTAAATAATCTGCTGCTAAACTTAACATTTTACAAGATGCTTACCTTTTGTGATGCAAACTTTCCAATAAGCAACTAAATATGTGACTGCATATTGACGATTTAATACTGAAGGTGTTCAGCTTTGTTACATTAATATTCTGTGTTTTGGAATTTTGGTAGTCTACTTGTAGCGTTGCATTGCGTTACCTCTCATTAGATTCCATGCCTGATACCGGCTGTGTTGCCTTTAGGTGCTCTCGTTCACACGATCACCTCTTCAGTTTCTGTGTGGCTGGATATGAGAACTTTATGGGAGACAGATTGTTTCCTTCCAATTCCAATGCTTTATCTGGCACCACTCTGTACTACAGGCAGGTCTATCACCCTTATGCTTCACGGTCATGGACAGTCCAGTTTGACTTTTTTTGCCAAAAGTAGCAAGTGCGTAATTGCTCTGAACCAGACTTATTTTATTTATATGAAAAGCTTGTTTCTGCACAGGGCATTTGGTTCCTCCAGCTCCAGTGCTTTGTTTTTTTTATGGCAGGTTATGAATGGTGAGCAGGAGAGGATGGGGGGGGAACCCTGTTTAATGTGCAGATGCTGCCATCTGGTGACTGTCAAGGGTAGTGGCCTGGCAGACCAGCCAGCAATTAGGGCAAGCACTAAATGTCCTTCTCCCTTGCTTTACTTGTACTACAATGACCATACAGAAAAGTGTGACAAAAACCTGGCTCTGTGAAACAAAATGTTAGATTCCCTTTAACCATGCATGATTTGGTTCATGGGACCTTGCCCAATGAGTGGTATACATCTGAAAAATTTGTTACCAGATTTGGAATACTGTATAATTATCCAACACTTACAAGTGTATCTAAAATTTAATCAATGGTATTACCTGGACAGTTGACTCTTTGTAGCATTAAGGGCATCCTGAAGGTTGGAAATGTTAACAGCAGCTTCGTCTTTCTCTTTCATCAGCTGCTTCTCACTTTCTTCACACTCACACAAGCGCTTCTCACAGTCCACCAGTGCTGCTTTCTTTTCCTCTAGACTCTAGAAATAAGATATTTAGCATTACGTAACAAAATTTAATGTTTTAAATTTGTACAAATGTAGGTAATGGAAAGGATATGGGAGATGCCATATCAGACAGATGTAGTGCAAGTCAACTCTCATTCAGTGATGTCATAGACTTCATAGGCAAAGAACCAGCACACAATGGGATGGAGGTAGAGGAGGGTGCGATATATTTCCCAGTGACAGAGCGGCCTTCTTGCATACATGACGGGAGAAGAGGGTGATGACCAGTAAAATTGTGTTATTGCAATGTTAGTTGTACCCTCTTAGTCATTGCATAAGGAATGATGCAAAGTTATTGAATTGTGAACTTATTGCATTTAAACACACATCAGAATTGACACTTTAGCTACATTCCATGTTACTCTACATTACCATATTTTGCGAGAAGAGGACACTGGAACAAATGACAAATTATGAAACTTGTTCCAATCAACGGGGCACAGGGGCACAGACTGGAGAATGATAAGAGCGAGAGGCAAAGCCCCCGAGAGAAACTGGACGCAGAACACCAGCACGTGTGCACACCGCCTGGAACCAAAACAAACTCCCACGGCGCATGCGTAGGACACGAAAGAAAAGTAGCCCAACAGGTCGGGCTACATTGGGCTACACAGGTCCATCCTACTCCGTCCAACAACAGAGCAGAAAAAGGAGCTCAACGGGTCGTATCCCGAGCGATCCGTTGAAGAAACAGGCCAACTCATGGAAACAGAAGCCAACTTAGCCGGCCCATGTAAGGAAAACAACGAACCGAAACGGAACCCAAGCGGGCCACCAATAGCCCAACACGGTGACAAGTAGCCCAACCGTCCACAAGTAGCCCAACCGGCTACAAGTAGCCCAATCCGGCATCCCGGACCATAACGGAAGGAAAACTAGCAGTGCCGAGACACAGCGTGGAGAGATGAGAGATGAACAAACGAACGAGAAGGCCAAAAATCCAGACGCTGGCCGGAATAGGACCCAAGGGAAGCCCCACCGAACGACGACAGACGTACCAGGAAAACGGGAAGGAGCAAAACCGTCCCGAGCCTGCAAGAACACATAGAAGCAAACACAAAAGGTGACACCCCTAGGGTCAACACTTGCAGCAGAGGAGCTCCAGCATATTTCAACAATCCTAAGTATTGTAGTACAGGTTGATGGTAGTGAGTGGTGTCCCAGAGAACATAAAGGTATAGTGCTCTTGAAAAATAGGTGAGATAACAGGAAAGTGCTAAGGGAAGTGAAAAATCGGATGAGAAAAAGTTGCCCTAGTGTTTACAGTGCAGAGAAGAACATTCAAGATGGCCACTGGCAAGGGGAAAAACAAAACAGAGCTTGATTTTGAGGGATTCAATGAAGAAAGCATTGATATTAGTAGTCTACATAACAAGTTGGTAAATTTAGATACTATAGTGAACTTTCATGTAGAAATAATTAGTAAATTGAAAGAAAGTAATGACCATTTGAATAGCAAAGTTTTATGTCTTGAGGGTTTAGTGAAAGACTTGCGCAAGGATAAGAATCAATTGGAAACAAATTGCAAAGCCATGGAAGAAGAAAATAAACTCTTAAAAATAGCTTTGGAAGAAGTTAAAGTAAATTTAAACATAAATGACTACAATAGGTTAGGCAAGGAAATTCAACAGGAGAAACAGCTTTTGTCAGCACAGATGGAGGAAGTTACACAGGGAATAAAACAGTGCAAGAAAGATATGCAACTCACTTATGCACAAGTGGCCAAGGAGAAGGAAAAAATAGAAGAAGCAGTAAAGGAAGTCAAACACTGCAGCAACCAAGATAAAACAAACATTAGGCTAGAAGTGAGGAAAGAATTGGCATCTAACCCGAAGTTGGTGCAAAACACAGTTGATCGGAGTAAGTCCCTGATCATTTTTGGCTGCAAAGAAAAGGCGATAACATCTAGGTCAGAAAGAGCTGTAGAAGAAGCTAAAGTAGTAGATAAAATTGTTGGCCTCGTGGAAGGTCTTACAAACAGAGAGAATGTGTGCGACTACAGGAGAATAGGCAGGTACGTAAAAGGGAAAGATCGACCTTTGAGGATCACCCTAAACGGTGCCAAACAGATGGAAGAAGTACTAAGGAATGCTAGAAAATTGCAAAGGGATGAGGATGGGAAAGGGTGGTCGTTAAGACGAGATCTATCAAAAGAAGATAGAGAGAAGCTGAAACTGAACCTCGCCGAGGCAAAACATTTAAATGAGAGCAGGAATGAAGAAGAAATAAATTCTTTTTTTCTACAAAGTGATAGGGGTAGGCAAACCAGTAAAGTGGTACATAAAGGCAAACCAACAAAATCAATAGAGAGAGGGGGAGTGAAGAATAAGGAGAGGGGGAACAAGTTCCTGAAGATTGCATACACCAACATAGATGGAGTGAGATCAAAGATACTGGAGTTAAGTGATGTAATACAGCTGCAGACACCAGACATTGTTGCACTCACGGAGACAAAACTTGAAGATGTAATTTTAAATGAGGTCATATTCCCAAGGGGCTACTCAATTTGGAGACGGGACAGAAAAATTAGGAAAGGCGGTGGCGTTGCTGTGCTGGTAAAAGAACACCTAAAGGTGAAGGAAATAATGACTGCCAATCCACAAGAAGTTGACATAATAGCACTAGAGATCTGCTATGAGGATGATAAACTAATGATGATAAATGCATATAGTCCACCGCCAAGCAGCACATGGTCAAAGGAGGAGCTAGATAGTAAACGTGAAGGTCTTATAACAATAATGAGAGAGATTATAGCGAGAGCGGATAACGATAGATCACGACTGTTGATAGTCGGTGACTTCAACTTGAAATCCATAGACTGGGAAGCATATGAAGCTAAAACAGAAGATTTTTGGACCTGTAAATTTGTAGACCTCATCCTGGCAACATTCTTGTATCAACATGTTAAACAAGCTACGAGGATGAGGGAAGGGGACGTTCCCTCCATGCTAGATTTGATATTTACCAGAAAGGAGGAAGAGATATTTGACATTCAGTACCTTCCTCCCTTGGGTAAAAGTGACCATGTCTTTTTGGGAATAAAGTATGCAATGCGTTATAAGCTGGAAGAAAATAAGGAGGTTGAAGCAGTTGAAAAACCAGACTTCAGGAGAGGACATTATGGTGACCTTAGAAATTTTTTTAGTGAGTATAATTGGACAGACTTGATGCTAGGCAAGGAAGTGAATGAGATGTATGGCAAGTTTTGTGAAATATATGATAAAGGCACAAAAAAATTTATACCAAAACAGAGATGCAGAACTAGGAAACAGGATTGGTTCAATAGAAATTGCGAGAGGGCTAGAGACCGAAAGACACAAAAATGGAATCAATACAGGAAGAGGCCGAACCCCCAAACATACCAGCGATACAAAGATGCGAGAAACAACTACACGGCAGTGAGGAGAGAGGCAGAAAGAAATTTTGAAAAAGGGATTGCGGACAAATGTAAAACAGAACCAGGTCTATTCTATAAATTCATAAACAACAAATTGCAGGTAAAGGATAATATTCAGAGGTTGAAAATGGGAAATAGATTCACGGAAGATGAAAAGGAAATGTGTGAAACACTAAACGAAAAGTTCCAAAGTGTGTTTGTACAAAATGAAATCTTTAGGGAACCAGATACAATAAGAATTCCAGAGAACAACATAGAACACATAGAGGTGTCTAGAGACGAAGTGGAAAAAATGCTCAAGGAGCTCGGTAAGAACAAAGCAGCTGGCCCAGATGGCGTTTCACCATGGGTTCTGAGAGAATGTGCATCTGAGCTCAGCATTCCACTTCACCTGATCTTTCAGGCATCCCTGTGTACAGGAATCGTAGCAGACGGGTGGAAACAGGCTAACATAGTTCCAATCTACAAAAGTGGCAGCAGGGAAGACCCCCTCAATTATAGACCTGTATCATTGACAAGTGTAATAGTGAAAGTATTGGAAAAACTAATCAAAACTAAATGGGTAGAACACCTAGAGAGAAATGATATAATATCAGACAGACAGTATGGTTTTCGATCTGGAAGATCCTGTGTATCGAATTTACTCAGTTTCTATGATCGAGCCAGAGATATTACAGGAAAGAGATGGTTGGGTTGACTGCATCTATCTGGACCTAAAAAAGGCTTTCGACAGAGTTCCACATAAGAGGTTGTTCTGGAAACTGGAAAATATTGGAGGGGTGACAGGTAAGCTTCTATCATGGATGAAAAATTTTCTGACTGATAGAAAAATGAGGGCAGTAATCAGAGGCAATGTATCAGAATGGAGAAATGTCACAAGTGGAGTACCACAGGGCTCAGTTCTTGCACCAGTGATGTTTATTGTGTACATAAATGATCTACCAGTTGGTATACAGAATTATATGAACATGTTTGCTGATGATGCTAAGATAATAGGAAGGATAAGAAATTTAGATGACTGTCATGCCCTTCAAGAAGACCTGGACAAAATAAGTATATGGAGCACCACTTGGCAAATGGAATTTAATGTTAATAAATGTCATGTTATGGAATGTGGAATAGGAGAACATAGACCCCACACAACCTATATATTATGTGAGAAATCTTTAAAGAATTCTGATAAAGAAAGAGATCTAGGAGTGGTTCTAGATAGAAAACTATCACCTGAGGACCACATAAAGAATATTGTGCAAGGAGCCTATGCTATGCTTTCTAACTTCAGAATTGCATTTAAATACATGGATGGCGATATACTAAAGAAATTGTTCATGACTTTTGTTAGGCCAAAGCTAGAATATGCAGCAGTTGTGTGGTGCCCATATCTTAAGAAGCACATCAACAAACTGGAAAAGGTGCAAAGACATGCTACTAAGTGGCTCCCAGAACTGAAAGGCAAGAGCTACGAGGAGAGGTTAGAAGCATTAAATATGCCAAAACTAGAAGACAGAAGAAAAAGAGGTGATATGATCACTACATACAAAATAGTTACAGGAATTGATAAAATCGACAGGGAAGACTTCCTGAGACCTGGAATTTCAAGAACAAGAGGTCATAGATTTAAACTAGCTAAACACAGATGCCGAAGAAATATAAGAAAATTCACCTTCGCAAATAGAGTGGTAGACGGTTGGAACAAGTTAAGTGAGAAGGTGGTGGAGGCCAAGACCGTCAGTAGTTTCAAAGCGTTATATGACAAAGAGTGCTGGGAAGACGGGACACCACGAGCGTAGCTCTCATCCTGTAACTACACTTAGGTAATTACACTTAGGTAATTACAAAGGACAAAGGCACAGAAAAACCTGGTCGCACCCGAGACCAAAAGTCATGCAGAACCCCAAGAAGAGTGGGACATGACGGAGAAGACCCGTCCCTGGGAAAAAGGGGTGAAGAACGCAGAAAAGCACCCACCGACAGGACAGAAGCAACGGGCATAATCGACAAGGAACCGACGCCCAAACACTCGTGTGGAGAGGGGGAAAGGAAAAACCCCACCCCACAAAACCGCA
Organism: Procambarus clarkii; assembly: GCF_040958095.1. Classification (NCBI taxonomy): domain Eukaryota; kingdom Metazoa; phylum Arthropoda; class Malacostraca; order Decapoda; family Cambaridae; genus Procambarus; species Procambarus clarkii. The sequence goes on from NC_091195.1 coordinate 30,113,983, forward strand.
AGCCCCACCCAGAGGGGTAGAAAAACCCCAGTGGGGACCAACGGGACCTGAGGCACCCCCACGTCAGCCCCATCCCAGCAACGGGAACCCATCGGGCAGGCCCCGGGGCCGAGCTGTCCCCCCCAAAGCCCCAGCTTAAAGAAACCGGGGCAGCCGTGAAAAGCACTAAGGAAGGGAGCCCACTGGCAGACTCTTACAACACAGCTGGAGGAAACGGGCTCGAATGCCCCCATCGCTACCCCGGAAGGAGAAGTCCCCGAGACCAACCGAGTCTCAAAACCATGGAAGCCCCGCACTGACCCCGAACCCACAGACAGCATAGACCCGGATGTAGGGAGGAAGGGGGAGAGACCCAACAAGACCACTAACGAAAACGGGGCAGCCTCGGGGCTTCCAGGGAGCAAACTAGCGTGTTGGCACTGAAACCCAATGTGCAACGCCCGTGCAGCCTGCACCCACATAGTCAGCATAAGACTGGGTAACCGAGTCACAAACAACCAACAAAACTTGTAGGACCCTGGGCTGAAGGTGTCACCGACCCCACAGGCTGCAGATGGAGGCAAAACCGTGAGAGTCACCCCGAGACAAGGGGACAGAGCAACCCTCAAACTCACATAAAGCGAGGGGGGAGACACCGGGGCCACATCTATCGGGCCAACACTCCCCCTAGGGGTTTCCCAGGGTCCCGAGCGTTTACTATAAGAGGACTCGCGCTCAGGTAATCCCAGGCAGGGTACTGCTAACCGGCGCCCATGGCTACCAAACAACATTCGAAGAGCTGAACCCCGGGACGTGTACACTCACGGGGACCTAGCAGGGAGAACCACCGGAAGGAGGAAGAGAACTCTCTCTCCCGGCTCATGCACCACCTAGAAGACAGACACCACACTAGGTACTGTGCTGAAACAACCACTGGAGTCGGAGCACACAACCGGTGCCACTACCATCAGCCGAAGAACTGGGGTGTGGATCGCCGGCACGGTAGGTCTGGGGCTCCCCCTTCCCTCTCCCAGGGAGGGAGGGCTGCGCAGACAGCGGCGCAACGACGAATGACGTCATACTAGTTTGCTCGTTTTTGTTTGGGGAGTTCTATCCACTCGTTCGGCGTTTGGTTGCAATTTTCACCAGAATAGGGGGTTTGTTTTGGGACACCTACCTTTCTGGGTGCCTAACCCGGTCGATGGCAGACATGGAATACTTCCAACCACACGGGGGTTTCAATAGGCCATTGCTCCCCTTGCCTCTCTGAGGGGGGCCAGGTTCTGGCTCGTGGTCCCCGGTAGGCCCATAAGAACTCCGTATACATGACTGATGCCAAAGTCTGACATTAGCATATCAGCCTGGTAAGCTCCTGGGAGCCGTAGGGGCTCCCCCAGAAAAAAACCCAATAAATTCTGGAGAACAATGAATACTTATGGAGTTAGCAGAGTGCTGTTAAATGCCATGAAAAGTGGCTATGTATTTATATATAGTATATATGTATCAAAGTGAATTTATTGAATAAGAGCCAAGGTCATGGTGTACTGTCTTCCCGGTACTCTGTCACATGACACACTCAAACTACTAACAGTTTTGGCCTGATTGATACCTGGTTGATGGGGTTCTGGGAGTTCTACTCCCCACGCCCGGCCCGAGGACAGGCTTGACTTATGAGAGTTTGGTCCACTAGGCTGTTACTTGAAGCGGTCCGCAGGCCCACATATCCACCACAGCTCGATTGGTCTGGCACTCCTTGGAGGAAACAATCTAGTTTCCTCTTGAAGATGTCCACTGTTGTTCCGGCAATATTTCTTATGCTCGCTGGGAGGGTGTTGAACAACCGTGGACCTCTGATGTTTATACAGTATTCTCTGATTGTGCCTATGGCACCTCTGCTCTTCATTGGTTCTATTCAGCATTTTCTTTCATATCGTTCACTCCAGTAAGTTGTTATTTTACGGTGTAGGTTTGTTACCTGGCCCTCCAGTACTTTCCATATATTATTTGGTATCTCTCTCGTCTCCTTTGTAGCGAGTACATTTGGAGGGCTTTGAGACGATCCCAATAATTTAGGTGCTTTATCTCGTCTATGCGTGCCGTATATGTTCTCTGTATTCCCTATATTTCAGCAATCTCTCCTGCTCTGAAGGGGGAAGTGAGTACTGAGCAGTACTCAAGACAGGACAACACAAGTGCCAGGAGGAGCATTCCTCATTTAACTTATTCCAACCATCTACTACTACAGTATTTGCAAAGTTGAACTTTCTACATTTCTTCAGTAACTTTGTTTCCTTAGTTTAAATTTATGATCTGTTCTTGAATTTGCAGTTTAAGAATTTTTCTTTGTCAATTCCTGCTACTATTTTATGAGTACAGCAGTGATCATACTACCGCTTTTTCCTTCTCTCTTCTCGTTTTAGTAGATAGACACCTTGTGCCTTTCCTCGTAGTTCTTGTTTTTCAATTCTGGAAGCCATTTAGTTGCATATCTTTGCACATTTTCTTGTTATTTATTGGGCTTGAGATACCGGCACCATACTCCACATTCTGGTTTTGACCTGCATTTTTTTACATTTACAAAATTAATAGTAAAAAACATGAAATTTGTTTGGGTCCAAACAGTATATATTGGTACTATAATCATATTAGGCCTATGACCTTGGTTTATATTTTAACATTTGTACATCGACCTCTCGTGACACCATCCATGTACGTACATATGTATGTAGTAAACAGTGACATCACAACCCTCACATACTTCTATATTAGTCAGCCCAGTAACTTATTAATCATTAATTCTTGCAAATGTGTATGCAAGGAATTACAAAAATTGTCCACAACCTTTGCGAGATCAAAAATTGGAATATGCATCAATATGCATCAAATTTCCCACACCCAAATATCAGCCCAAGACCTGGAGCCAAAAACGGCAGCCAAAGAAGCAAACTGATGCACGTCATGGGCACAGGGATAGACCGCAGGCTGGCTAGACTTAATAACCCTGCAGACAACCTGGAAGACCCAATCCCTGGAACATAGAACGAGGGAAACCGGATCAACCCAAAGCGCATCCCTGGCCACAGAAGCCGAGGGGCGCAGGTAACGAAGAGCCGCAACCAGACAACAAATGATGCACCCCCGGCTTGACCAACCAAGCATCCCTCCAGCAAGAGGCCCATCTCAGTCTTCACAAGTAAAGGAGAAGACTGCAACCGAACAAACTGACTACACTCTGAATGGCATACATCGGAATGGTGGTAACTACTATCAATTAACCCCAAAGAACATGCCTGAAGCACTGTACCCTCACACTTACCTTGTAGAGACACTTCATCTTTGTATCTTGTGTTACCAATGTATTATTAAGAGATTGCTTTTCCGTTTTCAGGTTAATAATGCTGACTTCTGCTGTGCCCATCTCTTCCTTAAGTAGTCCCAGAGCCTGACTGGAAGCTTTGTATTTTTTATGCAAGTCTTCTGCCTCTGCTGTTTTGTTTAACAATGAAGTCTGCGGATAGGCCAAAAAATAAAAGGCTTACATTTTATTTCAATAATTGTATAACATTTTTAGTGATGATATAATAAACAAAGTACAAATATGCACACTATCAAGATCAAGGGTAGAAACAACAAAAACCTTTTATGAACAGATTGGTAGACTAACGGACTAAAACAAATGAGGGTAACGTATGCTAAAATTATCAGAAACTTTAGAATTTCACAAGATATTATTGGGAAAACTGGACACCATGACTGTAGCTCTCATACCAAAAGAACACTTAGGTAATTACACAAACAATACATGCTCGATACCTGCTTGTTACAGGTATCGAGTAATGCAGGTAATACACACAGCATGAAAACAAAGCCATGTATTCACCGAGAGCTACTCGGATAGTAACACGAAATGTTAAAGACATCATGGTACTATTCACAATTGAAAAACCTGACTTTAGGAGAGGACATTATGGCAACCTTAGAAATTTTTTTAGTAGGTATAATTGGACAGACTTGTTGCTAGGCAAGGAAGTGAATGAGATGTATGTCAAGTTTTGTGAAATATATGATAAAGGCACACAAAAATTTATACAAAAACAGAGAAGCAGAACTAGGAAACAGGATTGGTTCAACAGAAAGTGCGAGAGGGCCAGAGACCAAGACACAAAAATGGAATCAATACAGGAAGAGGCCGAACCCCCAAACATACCAGCGATACAAAGATGCGAGAAACAACTACACGGCAGTGAGGAGAGAGGCAGAAATAAATTTTGAAAAAGGGATTGCAGACAAATATAAAACAGAACCAGGTCTATTCTATAAATTCATAAACAACAAATTGCAGGTAAAGGATGATATACAGAGGTTGAAAATGGAAAATAGATTCATGGAAAATGAAAAGGAAATGTGAAACATTAAACGAAAAGTTCCAAAGTGTGTTTGTACAAAATGAAATCTTCAGGGAACCAGATACAATAAGAATTCCAGAGAACAACAGAGCACATAGAGGTGTCTAGAGACGAAGTGGAAAAAATGCTCAAGGAGCTAAATAACAACAAGGCAGTTGGTACAGATGGAGTTTAACCATGGGTTCTGAGAGAATGTGCACCTGAGCTCAGCATTCCTCTTCAACTGATTTTTCAGGCATCCCTGTTTACAGGAGTTGTAGCTGATGTGTGGAAAAAAGCTAACATAGTTCCAATCAACAAAAGTGGAAGCAGGGAAGACCCCCTTAATTATAGACCGGTATCACTGACATGTGTAATAGTCAAAATATTGGAAAAAATAATTAAAACTAAATGGGTAGAACACCTGGAGAGAAATGATATAATATCAGACAGACAGTATGGTTTTCGATCTGGAAGATCCTGTGTATCGAATTTACTCAGTTTCTATGATCGAGCAACAGAGATATTACAGGAAAGAGATGGTTGGGTTGACTGCATCTATCTGGACCTAAAAAAGGCTTTCGACAGAGTTCCACATAAGAGGTTGTTCTGGAAACTGGAAAATATTGGAGGGGTGACAGGTAAGCTTCTAACATGGATGAAAAATTTTCCGATAGAAAAATGAGGGCAGTGATCAGAGGCAATGTATCGGACTGGAGAAATGTCACAAGTGGAGTACCACAGGGTTCAGTTCTTGCACCAGTGATGTTTATTGTCTACATAAATGATCTACCAGTTGGTATACAGAATTATATGAACATGTTTGCTGATGATGCTAAGATAATAGGAAGGATAAGAAACTTAGATGATTGTCATGCCCTTCAAGATGACCTGGACAAAATAAGTATATGGAGCACCACTTGGCAAATGGAATTTAATGTTAATAAATGTTAATAAATGCCATATTATGGAATGTGGAATAGGAGAACAGAGACCCCACACAACCTATATATTATGTGAGAAATCGTTAAAGAATTCTGATAAAGAAAGAGATCTAGGGGTGGTTCTATATAGAAAACTGTCACCTGAGGACCACATAAAGAATATTGTGCGAGGAGCCTATGCCACGCTTTCTAACTTCAGAATTGCCTTTAAATACATGGATGGCGATATACTAAAGAAATTGTTCATGACTTTTGTTAGACCAAAGCTAGAATATGCAGCGGTTGTGTGGTGCTCATATCTTAAGCAGCACATCAACAAACTGGAAAAGGTACAAAGACATGCTACCAAGTGGCTCCCAGAACTGAAGGGCAAGAGCTACGAAGAGAGGTTAGAGGCATTAAATATGCCAAAACTGGAAGACAGAAGAAAAAGAGGTGATATGATCACTACATACAAAATAATAACAGGAATTGATAAAATCGATAGGGAAGATTTCCTTAGACCTGGAACTTTAAGAACAAGAGGTCATAGATATAAACTAGCTAAACACAGATGCCGAAGAAATATAAGAAAATTCACTTTCGCAGAGTGGTAGACGGTTGGAACAAGTTAGGGGAGAAGGTGGAGGAGGCCAAGACCGTCAGTAGTTTCAAAGCGTTATATGACAGTGCTGGGAAGACTGGGAAGACACCACGAGCGTAGCTCTCATCCTGTACCTACACTTAGGTAATTACAAGCAGTAGTAGTAGTAAGTAATAGTAATGATGAACCAGCCAGACAGAGAATGAACAATCACTGCGCATTGTCAGTTGAGCCTAGCATGTTAAACATGCTGAGAGGCACTGTTCAGGAAAAAGCCCATGGCTAGAACACTGGTATTTTAACACTTTGCCTGACCGATTATTCATATACAGACGCATTGTGCGTCTGACTCAGTGTGCGCGAGGAAGCACGGTGCGTCCAAAATGATATGTTAAAATTCCATTTATTGTTCGATTATTATGGGACTAGTTTTAAAATGCGCGCTTCTCACAACAGACACGCTACACAACATGGGAAGATGGATTGGGGGAACAAAGACCCACATGGAGGACCAGACACATGGAGAGCCAAGCTGCTGGACGTGGCAACAAGAAACTTTCCAAGTCAACACGTCAAGGGATTAACAAGAATGAGAGGAGAGGATGAACCAGCTTTGCTACATCTGATGTTTACCCTAAATGAGTCGAATATAAAGGAAGTTAAGTTGGAAGCCCCCTTGGGAATGAGTGATCATAGTATATTGAGTTTTGAGTACCTGGTTGAGCTAGGAATTATCTTCACCAAAAAAGAACTGGGAAACAAAGGGCAGGCGTACGGAAAGGGAAACTATGAGGAGATGAATAAATTCCTAAGGATATACAATGGGACACAGAACTTCATACCAAGTCTGTACAAGACATGATGGACTATGTCACCCAAAAGTGTCAGGAGGCTGTAAACAGGTTTATCCCGGCCTGACAGGAAAAACCGAGAAGCAAAAGAAGAATCCGTGGTTTAATAGGGAATGTATGAAAGCAAAGGAGCTGAACAAAAGAGCATGGAGGTACTCCCGTAATAACAGAACACCAGAAAGTAGAGAGAGACACCAGAGAACCAGGAACGAGTATGTTAGGGTGAGAAGATCAACTGAGAAAAGGTATGAAAATGATAAAGCTAATAAAGCCAAGACCGAACCAAAGCTACTACACAGTCACATCAGGAGGAAGACAACATTGAAGGAACAGATGATGAAACTTAGGACGGGTGAGGACAGGTACACAGAAAATGACAGGTGTGTGAACAACTCAACAAAAGGTTCCAGGAGGTCTTTATAATAGAACAAGGTCACGGCACTAGGAGAGGTGGCAGAAAACCAGGCGACCTTGGAAGGGTTCGAAATTACAAGAGATGAGGTCAAGAAGCACCTATTGGAGCTGGACAGGAGAAAAGCTGTTGGGCCGGACGGAATCTAACCATGGGTATTGAAAGAGTGCAGGAGCACTTTGTTTGCCACTCTCCATAGTGTATAGTAGGTCACTGGAAACGGGAGACCTACCAGAAATATGGAAGATGGCTAATGTGGTCCCAATATACAAAAAGGGCGACAGACAAGAGGCACTGAACTACAGGCCAGTGTCCTTAACTTGTATACCATGCAAGGTGATGGAGAAGATCGTGAGAAAAAACCTAGTAACACATCTGGAGAGAAGGGACTTCGTGACAACCCATCAACATGGGTTCAGGGAGGGTAAATCTTGCCTTACAGGCTTAACACTTTCTGCGGATGAGGACTCCGCCCGGAGTCCTGTTTCACCTCACCACTTCTGAGATGTGGACATAAATTTACGTCCTCATAAAAAATATTTGTATAAAATTCAATTTTAATCCGATTTACTTTGGGTTTGTTTCAAACTGCGCGCCATGAGGCTCTCTTTCTCACCACTAGGCTGCATGGTACAATAAGTTCATGAAAGGTGTGGACCACTTCGATCAAATGGTATTACCATTTTACCAGGAAAACTCACAAGTGGACCAAAAAGATAACGTTTTATTTCCTGCAAATGGCTTTGCATAATGCCTTTGTTTTGTACAAATACAACACAACTGATCAAAAAAAGCTAACATTGCTACAGTTCCACGAGGTGGCAAATTGGGCCCTATTGTGCTGGGACCCGGAAGATTGGCCTCAAACAGCAACAGTATCTCAACACTTGCGGCACGCTCCAGACATAAATGATGACAGGTCCTGCCTATGCTGACGCCATGCAAACTCCTGGACCATCTGGTGTGAGGCGGCCCTTGTTCACTTCAACACCAAGCTGAAGAAGCAACCGAATCAGAACCCGAGATGTCTGGCACACTGCCATTTGACGAGACGGTTTTGTCAGATGACTTACTCAAATGTTGAACCTCCAGCGATTCAGTTGATTCTGAAAATCGCATGAACTACAAACTGAAACGAGTATTTTGATACCAGAATGAACACTGTATCACAAACTGCCATAAGTAGACTCGAACCTTCATAGATTTTTTTTTTGGGTGTAGCGTGTGTCTGCATGAGTGTCCCAAACGGGTTGCAGGTGGGTGACTTTAGCCGTTTATACTGGTAATGCTTCCTCCATATCATGTATTATATGCATATGTCTGTTTGGGGAATTTAATTCCGATCAATGTACAACCAAAAATAACTGTGTGCAACAAGCATAAACTTGACAAACATAACAAAAGTAAAAACATTTCGTGTGTGTTTGACGCTCACTGATATGTTCCAGCGTCGTTTTATATTTGGCGCTATTCTATCTTACGCTTTGTTGATCTTTTTTACCTACGGGCTCATAGAACATTCTATTGCGAACACATTGACACAAAAATGAATGACGTACATAGAATAATAATGTCAGGACAGTGAAATAAGTATAAACTTTCAAAGTGCCGTATCGCACATGTGTCGTCCCGTCACCGATACCGGGTAACAGTTCCACCACTTCCCACACTCTTGCGGGCGGGCCGCATCATTATTCTACGCTTATATTCATATCACCGTGTTGGGAATTTCATTGCGAGTCCATTGATACCAAATTTAACGCTGTAGGACAAGTGTGGAGGTGATAACAATCCCAAGAGTAAAAACATTTTGTTGCTGTTGGGCGCTCACGGCGAGTCATCTTTGTAGTTATTTATTTGGTGCTGGTATCCCTATACGTTTCGTGACTTTTTTTTACTGATGTTCTCCTAGAGAATTTTATTGCGAACACGTTGGTACCAAAATGAAATACGTAGCTCGAGAACTAAGTTCAGGAGAGTAAAAAGAGTATACACATTTTTGTTTTTACGCTTACGCGGCAAAAACGCCGCGCGCACATACCGCTTTTTTTTTTACCTTCCCAGGGCGCGCGAAAGTGTTAATAGAATTCTATGATCAGGTGACAAAGATTAAGCAAGAAAGAGAAGGATGAGCAGACTTTTTTTTTTGGACTGTTGGAAAGCCTTTGACACAGTACCCCATAAAAGGCTGATGCATAAGCTGGAGAAACAGGCAGGAGTAACTGGTAGGGCACTCCAGTGATTAAGGGAGTACCTAAGCAATAGGAAGCAGAGAATTACAGTGAGGGGCGAGACCTCAGATTGGCGTGAAGTCACCAGTGGTGTCCCACAGGGCTCTGTACTCGGACATATCCTGTTTCTGATATACGTAAATGACCTCCCAGTGGGTATAGACTCCTTCCTCTCAATGTTTGCTGACGACGCTAAAATTATGAGAAGGATTAAGACACAGGAGGACTGCTTGAGGCTTCAAGAAGACCTGGACAAGCTGCAGGAATAGTCGAACAAATGGTTGATACAGTTTAGCCCAAGCAAATGTAATGTAATGAAGATAGGGGTAGGGAGCAGGAGACCAGATACAAGGTATCATTTGGGAGATGAAATTCTTCAAGAGTCTGAAAGAGAGAAAGACCTGGGGTTGATATCATGCCAGACCTGTCCCCTGAAGTACATATCAAGAGGATAACACCAGCAGCATATGCCAGGTTGGTAAACATAAGAATGGCCTTTAGAAACTTGTGTAAGGAATCTTTCAGAACATTATATACCACATATGTCAGACCAATCCTGGAGTATGCGGCTCCAGCATGGAGTCCATATCTAGTCAAGCATAAGACTAAACTGGAAAAGGTTCAAAGGTTTGCCACCAGACTAATACCCGAACTGAGAGGTATGAGCTATGAGGAGAGACAATGGGAATTAAACCTCACTTTGTTGGAAGACAGAAGAGTTAGGGTGGGGACATGATCATCACATTCAAGATTCTCAAGACAATCAATAGGGTAGATAAAGACAGGCTATTTAACACAAGGGGCACACACAGTAGGGGACACAGGTGGAAACTGAGTGCCCAATAAACCACAGAGCTATTAGAAAGAACTTTTTTAGTGTCAGAGTGGTTGACAAATGGAATGCATTAGGAAGTGATGTGGTGGAGGCTGACTCCATACACAGTTTCAAGTGAAGATATGATAGAGCCCAATAGACTCAGGAACCTGGCGTAGCTCTCATCCTGTAACTACACTTAGGTAATTACCTGTTGATTGACGGTTGAGAGGCGGGACTAAAGAGCCAGAGCTCAACCCCCGCAAGCACAATTTAGGTGAGTACAACAGATATTCACAGTCCGTTTCAAATCAAGGATGAGAATTGGTTAAATTCATATTAAACTTACCAACGTGAAACTAAAACCGTGATAGTACAGAAAGAGGATGAAAAAAGCAGTTGAATAATGTAAACCAAAGTTGTAACCTCAACATGTAGGAACATTTTTACTAGACTGAAGTTACATACCATCAAGAGAAAATAATGCAAATTTGAAGAACAGCGCTTGAGCCAAAGAAAAAAAATAATAGAATGCCCCATGCTCTCTCAAGAACAAGGAAAACTACATAGGAAAATACTTTGCTCAAACTGCAAATTTTAGCAAAATCGATTGAGCATAATGCCTTCAGTGATATTGAGAAGAACCCTAAATATTTTATCCAGAATATACTTTATTTATGCAAAGTCCAGAGTAAACACACAATCATGTATTTGGGTCCTTGAATAAATATGGAACATTCACTGATGACAAGGTAATAATAAAGTACTAAGAATACAGGATATTTTCAGCAAACCCCCAACAAAACTGAAGACCGAAATCTTGAAGGAATTCTTCACGTGACACCAACCTCGGCTTGTATCTCAGATGTCACCCTAACCCCACTGTACTTCAGACTTGGTATAGAAATTACATATACTAAAAACCTCTAGGACTTCAGACTTGTTTGGAATTTAGATACCTTACCATATTACAAATTTAGAAGCTGCTATAACAACTTATTGGAGCATAAGATTGTCTGTTGCCCATATTCCATGACCCATCCTCCCCTGTTTAGACTTTTTTTTTAACTATGTGGACCCATACATATATTGACATATTGGACAATTAGGTAATAGAATTTGGTACTATTCACTTTTAGTCCAGAAAAAATAGAGCCAAAAAACAAACATTACTATTCCTAAGCCTAGTATAGACCATACAAGTCTATATTAGGCCTGCCACACAATTCCCTTTCATAGGATGGCAAACTGCCTCTTCCCTCTCACCTTTGTTGTTGACAGCCTAGTCACGAATACTTCACAGCAATAAAAACTATAAATCTACAAATACGTATGTTCTGGAGTTCCAGCCAGGGCCAGACACCCTGTCTTAACAACACTCCATCCACCCCATGGACTCGTAATTCTGTGGCTCGGGTTCGATTCCCGCACGAGGCAGAAACAAATGGGCAAAGTTTCTTTCACCCTGAATGACCCTGTTACCTAGCAGTAAATAGGTACTCGGGAGTTAGTCAGCTGTCACGGGCTGCTTCCTGGGGGTGGAGGCCTGGTCGAGGACCGGGCCGCGGGGACACTAAAAAGCCCCGAAATCATCTCAAGATAACCTCAAGATATGCCTCCCTCACCACCTGCATCACCCCACATCTCTGGTGGTAGTTACAGGTACTCTGCCAGTCCCTCGTTCCAAGCAATGTTGACAAGATGTGACGTCACCACCAGGGGTACAAATACTCCTGACCGGCACTGACCTCAAGATAACCTCAGATATGCCTCCCTCACCACCTGCATCACCCCACATCTCTGGTGGTAGTTACAGGTACTCTGCCAGTCCCTCGTTCCAAGCAACGTTGACAAGATGTGACGTCACCACCAGGGGTACAAATACTCCTGACCGGCACTGACTATTCAGTCGATCTCAGGGTCAACATTGCAAGCTCTTCACATTCTGCCTCCCAGCCATTTCGTGCTCATGCTGTGCTGTTTCAAGTGTGCACATTCATAAGCCCAAGTTGTTCTTATTGTAAAACTGGTTAACGTAACTTTCATGTGTTCATTTAATTATTCTTATTACTGTATTGTGTGCCAAGCTCTAAGTGTTGTAATTTTTTTTTTATAAATTTGTTAAAGTTTTTGCAAGCGTTTACTTTAACACTTGCCCACTTTTCACAATGCAAAGGCGAATGCAGCTTTTTTGTTTATATTACTAATGCTCGTGAAGCATAACATTTGCTCGGTATGACCGCAGTACCTGTCCCGAGGCCTGTTTACGTAACAGGCTTCTGACAGCATGTATTAGACCTAGGATGGTTAAGTTAGGTTTTATCAGCAGCAAATACAAAACTTTTTCCAGTTTGTCTAATTTCAATAATATCAAATTCTACTTTCTTTTTGTCCCTTACATCAATATATGTACAATGGTCCACATTGTTACTTAAGGTACTGCACTTTCTAAATAGCAGGATGGGCTGTATTCCCAGCAGTTAAAATTAACCAACTGAATGAAAAGAAGAATATAACTGCCTTGAATGATTGTACAGGTATTAAGAATTTGACAGCGAATTCATTTCCCAATACAATTTATGGGAGAATGTAGAGTACTCAAGATCAGCATGTAATAAAATACCCAACAGTACCATAACATTATCCACAACAACAAAAATGTGTTAAATGAATTGCCAACAACACAGTACCATATTATCATTCACAACAACACAACTGTTAAACCCATCACCAAGAACACTGTACCATACCATCCACAGCAACTTTACCCCATCACCAAGAACACTGTACCATAATATCATCCACAACACCACAACTTTTAAACCCATCACCAACAATATGGTACCATATTATCATCCACAACTACTGTTAAACCCATCACCAACAATATGGTACCATATTATCATCCACAACAACTGTTAAACCCATCAACAACAATATGGTACCATATTATCATCCACAACAACTGTTAAACCCATCAACAACACAGTACCATATTATCATCCACAACAACTGTTAAACCCATCAACAACACAGTACCATATTATCATCTACAACAACTGTTAAATGCAGCACCAACCTGCAAGTTGTTTAGCTGATCCTCATAACCTTCGTACTTCCTCTCCATATCTTCCAACTGAGTCAACAAATGGGTTTTGTCCTCCAGTTGTTTATCAAATGATTGGCACACCTTCAGGTTCTCCTCCTTCAAGAATGAGATCTCTCTCTTCAGGTCATTTACCTACAAGAAATTTAATGTTAGTGCAACACAAGACATTTCTTGTAGTTAATAATAAACCATCAATAGAGTATAAAAAAAAATCATAGAAATCATCATAGCTTAACCACTGCACTGCGCAAAGCGCCTTTAGGCGCTCTAAGAGTTGTGAGTTTTGTTTTTTAATTAGACTATATTTTTATGTTTTTTAATGTTTTCATTACTCTGTGTTCTGAAAGGGAAATAGTTGACTTTGGAAACATTTTGACATTAACTTTACCTGAGCATTTATGAAAACAACAAAAATATGTCCTTGACAATTGCACCAAGACTTTTTTGCCGAAAATGTGTGAGCAGTGCAGGGGTTAATGTCATAGCATAGAGGCCTGGTCGACGACCGGGCCGCGGGGACGCTAAGCCCCGGAAGCACCTCAAGGTAGCTTTAAGAAAGGGCATCTGGAGAATATGCAAGCATTTCAGATAGATTATAATTAAATCAAAGCCACATCTAATCTTTCTTCATATTAACGTGGTAATGAGATTAATAATGGTTCAAACACGTAAAAATTAAACAAAGGTCCCCTTAGATAGACAACAGGAATTCCTAATCAATCTCTCAAATTCTTGATGAGATGTTATGAGTCGCTAAGATAATGTTGCTCGCAAATCATCGCTAGTTTATCATAAATTTTTCCCATAATTAGGCAGGTTTTAGCAATCAAAATTCATCAGTAAGTATTGCAAATGCATTATACATTTGATAATAAGAAACTCAATTATTTATAGATAATATCATTGATTTAACAACAATTTAACAATTTTATTTGTCATCCTTTTGTATTAAAGATCAGGGAGAATTTTCACTTTCAAGTAAAATGGGTATCTTGTTACTATTACCTTTTACCACTACTGTACTTATTTATATGAACTAGCATTTTCCACATTAACTCAAAGACGAAATATGGTAACAAGGTCAAACTTCATTAGATATCAGGAAGCATTGTTTTCCCCCGTGTTCCATGTCAGAATCAACTACTCACGAATAAACAAGCACATCACTCAATAAATGAACACTTTAAAACTATGCATATAAATACATGTACGTTACCTCTTGTGTAATGATCATGCAGTGTCAAATTACCATGTTACGTTGAGAAGCATGGGGTCCATCAAGTCGTCTGTTCACCATGTGGTATTCTGTTGCCAATTACTGTCATTTTCAATTACAGAATTTTCATGTGTAATGTCAGTACAGTGGTACATTGGTTTATGAAAGCTCTAGATTACGATTTTTTTGGTACATGACATCAAATGCCTCGTAAAATTTGAATTGGTACACGACGTTTGCCTTGGATTATGATTCATCTGTTGATATCTGTATGGGTGGAGCTAGCACATGGTGCTGCTGGGCGCGGGTGAGGCACTCGGTTTACCAGTGTATCCCACCCAGCAATGACCGTGCTTGAATTCTTTGTAAAGACATTCATTGTTTATCCTGATCTTTTTGGTTTCTGAAGATAAAAGGTTCTTATTACTGTAACCCTGCGATTATCCGGGATTCAAACATCCGGAAAACGCCCTTATACGGCCAAAATCGTGATCGGATAAAGTTATCACAATATCCGGCCAAAATGGCCACAGGAACCGGATAAAAGCTGGTTTGGCCGGATGAATATTCGGCCATACTGTATTAATCCCGTCTGTGGCTCTAGAAGCATGGTGGAGGAGGGGGTGGGGTGGGTGGGTGGTGTTGGGAGGGTGGGAGGGGTGCGTCGGGAGGGACCACCTGGGTACAGGAATTACCATTAATTTTAGAACACTTGATCATAGCCAAAAACAAATGAAATAAGTACTAGTAATTATGTAATAACAAATAAGTAAGTTTCCTAAAAGCAATGTGCACAGGCTGAAGTTTCCTTCAAAAATATTGTGAGTTTTTTTTCCTCCTGGCGGCCTATGTAACGTGCTATAGCTGCCCCACCTCAAGTGGACCCGTCCAACACTGGTCAACCCATGTGCGTCCGTCCCTCGTGTTATACAGTGCTGCTCCATTAGTGAAATATTTTTTTTAAATAACTTTTTTATTTTCATAGTAACTTTGAGCATTTTTGGCCAAGACTATGTCTGGTAGCAGCATCAATCGTTCTGGAGGTGTTAAGAGGAAGAAGGTTGTCCTAGCAATTAAAGACAAGTTGTGTGTTGTTCAACCAGTGAGGCGCCACAGGCAAGCAAAGCGCCTTCAACAAGTAAGTAAGTAATTATCAAAAGAAGGCACCAAACCGGGAAGGCTATGTAGCACCATCAAATACGCAAAATAATCAGAGGGCGCTAAATATCACCAAGGATGCCAATACGAGAACAAAAACGCATAAGGCGAACGATATCAAAAGTATCCGAGTCACCAAGAATTCTATCGAGGGACAGGTGACCGCGAGGGGCGGTCGGAAAGCAAGACACACGCTCGTCCTGGAAGTCAGGACATTCAAGAAGGACATGCACGACCGTAAGAGGGACAATGCAACTAGGACAATAAGGAGCAGGGCGGCGCTCCATCAAGTGACCATGGGTTAAGCGAGTATGGCCAATACGCAACCTCGCCAGAGCTGTTTCCCACCGCCGGTTACGGTGGAAGGAGGACGGCCACGAGGAAACACAACATTTAAGAGTACGTAGCTTGTTACCAGTAACAGACAACCAAGAAGCCTGCCAACGGGTAAGGACTGAGGAATGGATAACCAGGTAAAAGTCGGAATACGGAATGCCTTTACGAGAGATGGGACAAGAGCGGACAGCTTCCTTAGCGGCAGCATCCGCACGCTCATTTAAAGACACGCCAATATGGCTGGGAACCCAACAAAACTCAACCGACTTAAATTTACTGTGAACGAGAAACAGCCAATGCTGGATCTCGACATCTACTGGATGAACTGGATTAAAGCACCCGAGAGCCATGAGGGCACTACGAGAGTCAACAACAACCACAAAGGAAGACTGACAACGAGAAAGCAGGAGACGAAGAGCATAGAGAATAGCATAAAGTTCCGCTGTAAAGATGCTAGTCTCCGGAGGCAAGCGACACATATAAGTGCGATCAGGAAAAACAACAGAGTAGCCAACACCGTCCGCTGACTTAGACCCATCGGTGAAGACAGAAACGGAGCGGGAGTGAGAAGAAAAGTGCTCAAGGAAAAGGCGTTTTAGAACCGTAGGAGGGGTAAAAGCTTTAGTGATACGAGTCAAGGATGTACAAAACCGCGGAAGAGGGACCCTCCACGGGGGCAAAGAAGGAACAACACGAGGAGAAACACCAGAAATACGAACGGAAAGAGAATCCTGTAGGCGAGATAACCGGACAGAAAGAGGGAGGTGGTGAAGAGGAACAGGAACCGCAGGAGGGGTAAAAGTTAAAGCACGACAGAGGCGAGAGGAAGGATGTTGCAAGGACCGCGCAAGATAGCGAAGACAGTAGCGATCACGGCGGTCCTGGAGAGACAGGAAGCCAGTGTCAACATACAAGCTAAGGACGGGAGTCGAACGAAAGGCACCAGAACTGAGGCGCAACCCAGTATGGTGCAAAGCATCAAGACGGCGAAGAGTAGAAGGAGAAGCAGACGAGTAAGCAGGGCAACCATAATCGAGCTTAGACAGGACGAGAGAGGAATGTAAAGCAAGGAGAGTGCGCCTATCTGCCCCCCAAGAAGTATGGGACAAGACCCGAAGGAGGGTAAGGGCCTTAGAGCACTCAACACGGAGGTAAGAGATATGGGGAGACCAAGACAAACGAGTGTCAAGGAATAACCCCAAAAGCTTCGCGGAATCTTTGTATTCAAGGGGATGACCATAAAGTGACAAAGAGGGACGAAGAACAACCCGTTTCCGCGTAAAAGTCATGGCACAAGTCTTAGAAGTAGAGAACTTGAAGCCATGACCTGTGGCCCAAGACGACACGGCATCAATTGCAAGTTGAAGCCGGCGTTGAAGGAGAGGCGAATCATCACCCTGACAACAAAGGGTAAGATCATCGACGCGCCTTCAACAAGTGAGGCGCAAGCAAAGCGCCTTCAACAAGTGAGGCGCAAGCAAAGCGCCTTCAACAAGTGAGGCGCAAGCAAAGCGCCTTCAACAAGTGAGGCGCAAGCAAAGCGCCTTCAACAAGTGAGGCGCAAGCAAAGCGCCTTCAACAAGTGAGGCGCAAGCAAAGCGCCTTCAACAAGTGAGGCGCAAGCAAAGCGCCTTCAACAAGTGAGGCGCAAGCAAAGCGCCTTCAACAAGTGAGGCGCAAGCAAAGCGCCTTCAACAAGTGAGGCGCAAGCAAAGCGCCTTCAACAAGTGAGGCTTCAGCAGCTGGCAGTCAACACTAACTTTGCTTAATGAACTGTACAGTAATTTTAAGTGTTAATTTTAGTGTTGTGTTAGTATAGGTTAAGTAAATTGTTAAGAATTCTTAACTTCAAGATGTGTGGCATCAATCAAGAAGATGAACACCAACAAGGTAAGTTGAGGTTTCTAGTTGAATATTGAATAATTATATGTTGCAAGGCAATTCAAATTATGTTGTTTGTAGTATAAAAGTAGTTGGAAATTGTCACTTTTGGACTCGTAGGTGAAAAAGTACCATTATTCGAAAAATGTGAAAATCCGGCTGGGGGTCCTTCCCATATAGTCCGGATGATCGAGTGGAGACAGCATTTATCACGTCCCAAGAAAGTCAGTGGTAAAGTTCAACCCAAGAAAATAGTTAAGTGCATGACGATTGAATGATTTTTTGTTTTTGTTCTTAGTGAATAAATGTAATGTCTCGCTGACAGCCGCAGCCTCTCCTCGAGACGAAAAGTTTCCCTATTCGGGTTATTTTATCTCGGGTATTTGTTGTTATCAGCTTTATAAACACTGCAAATTGACTTCCAGATTTATACTGAGCAAGAACAGAGCCAATCCATGACGAACGCATTGAAAGAAACACGAATGAGGGAAAAGTTAGAGTTTTTGTTAAAAGTATAGAAATGCGAGACTTGTATACAAATATCCCTTTACAGCATTCTATTGCAAAAAAATTCCATACAAAATTGAATGACGTAGCACGAAAATTGAGGTCAGAAAGCTAAAAAGGATAAAAACATTTGTTGATGGCGAGTTAGCGCGCACCGCTTGAGGTGTGCAGCGGGTTGCCCACTGGGGCAACTAGTGTTAACTATGGTACGTAGGCTGGCTGGTCAGGAATACCACACCTATTATGATGTAGACATATATTTATGTACCGTGTAATTCAGTTAGAGCTGCCATTACTTAATTATTTGATCCAGTCAATTACCAGTATTATATTATTGTATTACTTAGCAGTTCTAGGCAAATGATTGTGGGTCGAGAGATATAGAGTTAACTAGGCCTATGGTCGGAAGTGTTGGTACCGGAGCAGGCCGCCTACAGTCAAAAGTACAGCCTGAGAGTCAGTTGTAGTAGGGGTACCAGTGGAGATTATCAAGTCTGTTCTTTGAGTGCAGGAGTTCAAGTTAACCCTTAAGTTGCGCCACACTTCATATGATGGGTTGAGTGAATTGCTATAAATTGTGCATACCATCATATGATGTATTGGAGTACTACGCAAGATTTAAACGGCCCGCGGATACACAGGGTTCACCTCACCCTGTTCACCATGACAATCATCTAAGTTTCTTATCCTTCGTAAGATAATAGGAAGGATAAGAAACTTAGATGATTGTCATGCCCTTCAAGATGACCTGGACAAAATAAGTATATGAAGCACCACTTGGCAAATGGAATTTAATGTTAATAAAAATGTAATGTTAATAATAATGTAAATAAATGCCATGTTATGGAATGTGGAATAGGAGAACATAGACCCCACACAACCTATATATTATGTGAGAAATCTTTAAAGAAATCTGATAAAGAGATCTAGGGGTGGTTCTAGATGGAAAACTATCACCTGAGGACCACATGAAGAATATTGTGCGAGGAGCCTATGCCACGCTTTCTATCTACAGAATTTCTTTTAAATACATGGATGGCGATGTACTAAAGAAATTGTCCATGACTTTTGTTAGGCCAAAGCTAGAATATGCAGCGGTTGTGTGGTGCCCATATCTTAAGAAGCACATCTACAAACTGGAAAAGGTACAAAGACATGCTACTAAGTGGCTCCCAGAACTAAAGGGCAAGAGCTACGAAGAGAGGTTAGAGGCATTAAATATGCCAAAACTGGAAGACAGAAGAAAAAAAGGTGATATGATCACTACATACAAAATAGTAACAGGAATTGATAAAATCGATAGGGAAGATTTCCTGAGACCTGGAACTTTAAGAACAAGAGGTCATAGATATAAACTAGCTAAACACAGATGCCGAAGAAATATAAGAAAATTCACTTTCGCAAACAGAGTAGTAGACGGTTGGACCAAGATAGATGAGGTGGTGGTGGAGGCCAAGACCGTCAGTAGTTTCAAAGCGTTATATGACAAAGAGTGCTGGGAAGACGGGACACCACGAGCGTAGCTCTCATCCTGTAACTACACTTAGGTAATTACCTTCATCAAGGCTCTTGTAGACAGACGCCATTTAAAAAAAAATCGTGGGCGAAATTCCCAGATGTGAGGGCCTCAGTATTGAGTGAGCAACCAAGCCTGACACATGCAGCATGAGCTCACAGCACTGCTGTTCAGCTTGTGACCACAGCATCGCCTTAAAATGCCAAAATATACATATTCATGCTATTATTTAGCGATTATATTATTACAGCAGACCCCTGATTGGGATAAAAATGACCAGGATTCTGATAATAGCAGGATTGTTGTGATAATTAGCGCTGTAGTGGGAGGAGTAATCTTGGTGGGGAGGGAGGTAGCATTGTCTGCTGACTGTGTGACCACCTTTTACTGTGGACTTACTATACCAGCTTAGTTGTTCGCTATGGTGAACAAAATATGCAGATACTTATATATAACATCTGTACAGTATATAAAAGCAAAAACAGTATAATGGGAGGAGAATGGTGGCGAGTCAGGTGAGGTGAGGGAGGGAGGGAGTGGCAGCCAGTGGCGGGCTGCCACTGCCACTCAGCATACCAACTTAGTGGTTCATTATGGTGAACACAAATGTAGATACAGTACTTATATATAACGTGTATATACAGTGTAATAACAGCAAAAGGAGTGTGGGGGAGAAGCCATTTTGGTGATGGGTGTGGCAACATCTGCATGATTTGTCATGTTGGTAGGGGTGGCCACTATGCTCTTTGGGCATTATACCGGCTTAGTTGAACAGTTACGGTGAACTAAACATGTAGATACTTATATATAACGTCTGTATATAGGGTAATACAACCCGTTCTTGCAAATTTAATAAGTCAATATTGACTTATTAGTTGCGTGCATAGGTGACATACTAAACATAATAGTTTCCCTTGAAAAGCTTCATAGAAAACACCGACCTTACCTAACCTACTTAGTATGTTAAAATAAGCATCTTATAGCTTCGTAATTACAATTGTTACTTAACCTATTATAGGTATAGGTTAGGTAATAATTGTAATTACGAAGCAATAAGATGCATATATTAACATACTAAGTAGGTTAGGTAAGGTCGGTGTTTTCTATGAAGCTTTTCAAGGTAAACTATTATGTTAAGTATGTCACCTATGCACATATTTAATAAGTCAATATTGACTTATTAAATTTGCGAGAACGGGTTGCAACATAACACCACAAACAGTATTGTTGGGGTGAAATATTTAGTGCGTCTGACCTTGAATGTGTGAGGGAAGCAGCTGCCACCTGTGTGTAGCGACGTCTCTATAGTGCCTGAACTAACTATTTCAACTTAGTTGTACAGTTGTGGTGAACAAATCATGTAGATACATATATATAACATCTGTATATAGTGAATAAAAGCAAAAACAGTATTGTGGGAAGAGAATGTGGGCGAGTCAGGTGAGTTGAGGGAGGGAGGGAGGAAGTAGCAGCCAGTGGCGGGCTGCCACTGGCTGGCACTGCTACTCAGCATGCCAACTTAGTGGTTCGTTATAGTGAACACGAATGTAGATACTTATATATAATGTCTATATATTGAATAAAAGCAAAAACAGTATGGTGGGAGGAGAATGTGGGCAAGTGAGGTGTTAAGGGAGTGAGTGGCAGTGAGTGGCAGGCTGGTGTGTGGCGGTCACTCCTCGTTGCTTTTTGACTCATAATACCAACTTAGTGGTTCGTTATGGTGAACAAAACATGCAGATACTTATATATAACCTGTGTATATAGTGTAATAACCGACAAAGTATTTGTTCACTGTCTGATGAACATAATTGAATCAACAATATGCACACCATATTTTTGAGTATAGTGATGATTCACTCATTTTATTATATAAATATATTACTACACACTATTGAATAATATTACAGCAAAAAAAAAACTACGAAAAATCAATCAGAGACATTGAAATAATTAGGTAATTATCTCTTTGTGGCCAAGCCTGCCTGACAGCTGGGAGCAACAGACCGTCTGGGACGCACGTCGAGTCAGCGCCTTTTTTTTTTTTTTGCCAGACTTCGCCGCCCTATAGCTGGCAATATATGCCACTTATGATTTTTTTTATTATTTTTCCCATGATAAGAGAACACAAATTAACAGGTTTAATAGAATTTTTTTTTTTTGGTATGTGCCTGTGGGTGACAAATGCTAATTAGCCCTGAGCATCACAAGGGTTAAGTAAATATGGTTAAGTTGGGAAACTGGTTTCAGTTCATCAGGTGCTTCATATGTGATTCCTAGTGAAGAGTGAGTTAGCCATTTTTTTTAATTTGCTTGAGTTAACCTGACATTGGTCCAGTATTCAGGACCAGTCACATTTCCATAACCTTAAGTGTAGTATGAATGTATTTGTATGTTGTACCTCATTATATTACTAGTGAATACACTAATAAGTGTCTCATTCTCCTCCAGCCATTATCCTTGTGCACTGGAGATTTTTGGGATATTTCCAAGCTATTCAGCAGCCAGCACCAGCTCAGAAGCCGCTGAAGCAAACACAGAAGCAGCGAGCACCAGCAAAGCTGATGCAAACATCTAAGAACATCGTGTGAGGAGTGTACAGTTAGAATAAATGTTAAATTTAAGTACATGGTGTTAGTGTTCAAATTAAGGTTGCAGTACAGAAATTTTAGTGTAAAATAGGTTTCAAACTGTATTGTAGTACTCAACATACAGCAGAATTACTTAACACAGTGCTAACGGCATAATATAGTATGTATTTACTGTACACCATTCACAGCTCCATGAGACTTCAAGATGGACAGAACTCCAACAATAAGGTTATCTATCTTGAGGTTATCTTGAGATGATTTTGGGGCTTTAGTGTCCCCGCGGCCCGGTCCTCGACCAGGCCTCCACCCCCAGGAAACAGCCTGTGACAGCTGACTAGCACCCAGGTACCTATTTACTGCTAGGTAACAGGGGCATAGGGTGAAAAACTCTGCCCATTGTTTCTCGCCGTCGCCCGGGATCGAACCCGGGACCACAGGATCACAAGTCCCGCGTGCTGTCCACTCGGCCGACCAGCTCCCTAACAAATGGTAAATGCTCTCTCCCTAAAGGTAAATAACAAATGTAACAGTATTTTTTAGTAGAGTAGTAATATATAGGTACAGTATGTAATATGCTAATGCATTTTTATTGTGTACAAGAAAGAAAAAAAAGAAGACTGACTCCCACGCCTCCTGAAGGTCACCTCTTACAACGAATTCAACACTCCAACATACTGGGGTTGGTCCCATATAGTACGGTGAAACGAGGTTGTACTGTACAGTATTGTCACGTAAATGATAAACTGAAATGTGATATTTTTAGTGTTTTAGAGGCTCTCCGACCTCATGAATGAGGGAATTGTGTATCAATGAAAGGTACAAAGCCAGGGAGACTATGTAGCACTATCATCACAATTGTGGTAATGATGTATATAAAGAGATTAAGAAACTTACAACTCTTTCATCATTGGCAACTTTATCTTCCGATTCCTTAAGATGATTTTCAAGATCGCCAATTCTTGACCTGAGGGTCACACGCTCTTCCTCCATCTCCCGCTCCAGTGTAGATGCTTCAAGATGTAGCTTATTAATGGCATCCTCTTTAGATTCCACGGTCTTTTCTAAATTGTCTCGCAGAGTTGTCAGGTGCAACTTCTCCTCGCGCAATGCCTCTATACACTGCTGCATCTCTTCAACCGCTTGTGACTTTTTCCGCATATCAATCTAACGGAAGAAATATGTTAATATACAAAGACTAGATTAAAGACGACACAAGGTCAGTTACCTGACAACAGTAGAAACTAAAGGTACCTTTGCATAATCCATCACACCACTTTTGGCACATTTAATTCCTTGTTACATTCTGAGTGACCTACTTTAATTTGAAGGTCGTGTCATGTGCTCCTTCCATCCCACAAAGTCCAGTTACATCTTGCATTCAAAATCTCTAAAAGTTCATAAGTTTTCGCTAGCAAATAAGCAAGAATGTTATGGGTGAGGTCAAGTGTACATTTTACCACTCGTACTAATTCTTAAACAATGTTACAACAACAGTTCCATAATGATTGCTAAATGTGAACTTCAATTCTGTAATATACAGTATTAAATTCTATAAACCCTATCAATAAACTGAAAACATCATTAAATATTCTGTATTAATATCTGGTAATTTAAATATACCTTGAGCTGTGTTATCTGAATGCAAAAGCCGGAATTTGATGTTTGCAAACTAGTCAGATCCTTCTGTGCGGTTGCTGCCGCTTCCTGTGCCAGTCGCACCTCTCTTTCCAGTCGGTCTTCAAGGTCACGATTCTCTGCCTCCTCACAAGCTTAAACAAAATAGACATATATATGAAAAACTATTGGCATCAGCTTTATGTTAAGACTGAATATCTCAAAGTAATTAACATATTACAAAACTAATATACTGTAAATTACTCTATACTGCATACTGTCCTATCAGCAGATAATAAGAACTGAAAACTTTTGTAATCCAAAGACATTTTTCAAACTATTGAACGGTGGACCAAAGTTTAAATATGGCAGCCAACCAGTCGAGATGCATGCATAGTAAGGTTTTGCATTTGTATCTGGGCCAAATAATAAAAATACCCACCTTAAATTTCCCACAACGATGATGTAAGCGAGCATGAAGAGAGGGGCTCATTTCAGTCTAAGTAAATAAGACTTTATAATTTGTGAAGGATAAATATACTACTGGAAATGTGTAAGTAGTGGGTGTTGAAGCCTGTGTTCTCACCATTGCTCTGCATATGGTACACGAAGGGGGGGAAAGGGGGGGGGGGGGTGTTACAGATCAAAGATCTCCAACTAGTGAGGCTTGGTGTTGTGGCTTCTTTAACACCAGTTTCTGCCAGCAAATTACAATATGTCCATGTGCATATTCTCTTGATCGTTTTAGGCGTTTCTTATTATTGGTATAATTTGTTTTAACTAGTATAGCCAGTAGCAATGTTGAGTCTATATGGGTTAACACTTTTGCCCGGGCATGACGCAATGCTGCGTCATCTGTTTACTGTCGGTAATCACGAGCATGACGCAATGCTGCGTCGTCCACTAAAATAATCGCCAAAAATCAGGTTTTTATTCGATTTTTGGGGGACTGTTTGGTAACTGTCAACAAGCCGAATGCAATCTGTGACTACAATACAAACATGAAAGGTGTTGATCACTTTGACCAAATGATCAAATATTATCACTTCATAAGGAAAACTCACAAATGGACGAAGAAAATGACCTTCTATTTTGTGAAAATGGCTATCTACAATGCTTATGTGATGTACAACTACTACACAAAAAATATTAAACTATAATACTAAATATACTAAATACTAAACATTTGTGGGCAGGAATTGGGAGTGTAGCTGGAAGGCGTCTGGGCGCTCACTCGCGGATAACACGTGGCCCGTCTTCAACACGTCGGCGGGTGGAGCGTGACCAGGTTTTTTATTTTATATGCTAATATTCCTCTAGAGAATTCTATTGCGAACCCATTGATACTAAAATGAAAGACCTAGGACGAAAATTTAGGTGACCAGAGTGAAAAGAGTGAACACATTTTATCGCTTTTGCGCGATCCTGGGTAACTCTTTCGCACTTTCTCTGTTTGCTGCGGGTAATTAGCCGGGCTTTTGGAGTTTATATGCATTTAGTGCTGTAGAGAATTCTATTGCGAACACAATGATACCAAATTTAATCTGTGTGGGACGAGAATTGAGGTGACAAAGTTGGAGAGTATACACTTTTCAGAATTAACGCGCGCTCCCGTGAAACGCTGGGACCCAAATCGCACAGTTGAGGGGTGGCGCGCTGGGTACGCCAAAGTGTTAAATTAATAGGCTCATCCGTTTAAAATATCTACAGTATGAATATTTAAATATTAATGTACAAAGTTTAATTATACACACTGCACTTGGTGCTTGATACTGGTATTGTCAGATTATAACAAGGTAGTTATTGATTGTTCAGATCAAAACACTGTTGGGGCTTTATACCGTGTTGTCAGTCCATTAATAAGGTGCTTGCTGACTGTACATTGTAAGATCTGCCATGCTATTTGTGTCAGGGAACACAGTACAATACTGAAATAGTCTACTTGTCTTTAGTATAAAGCATTTGTGAAAATAATTGTCTAAGTAATTTTGACCTTGATCTTCACCACCTCAAAGGATTAATAAAATAATGAAAGAAGGCACCAAGTCAGGAAGACTAAGTACTGTTCAGCTAAAATAACCATTACATATTATATATAACTTACTTGTACACATTTCTATTCAGTGCACACATGGACAACTTCTGCCATAGACAGAACATATATTAATCTATACACATTGTGTACATTTGAGTATAATTTATTGTCAATCCCATCCCTTACAGAATGCCTGCCAGCATTCTGTGAATGAACAGGTCTACTACTAGCCAGTAGACCTGCTCATCCCAACTTTTTTATCTGCCAGTCATTTAGCATGTCAGTTAACCTGCTTGATGGGCGGGTTCTGGGAGTACTTCTACTCCCCCAAGCCCGGTCTGAGACCAGACTTGACTTGTGAGAGTTTGGTCCACCAGACTGTTGCTTGGAATGGCCTGCAGGCCCACATATCCACTATAGCCCAGTTGGTGGTCCAGCACTTCTTTTTTAGAAAATCATCTAGTTTTCTCTTGAAGATGTCCACGGTTGTTCCCGCAATATTTCTTATATGTAAAGCACTATATAAAACCTATGTAAAGTACTGTATTGATTCAAACAAATTTAAAATTAATAACCAGACTTGACAAGATGCCAAGCCATATGTAAACTTGCATGACAACAAGGAATAATGACTGATTAGCCTTTTGATTATAAGCCATATTAACCGTTTTACAGTATTTTTTCAATATTTTATTTAGTCTTTATATGGTCCATCTTACAGTACATCAAATACATTTTTGAAGTGAAAAATTCTTAATGTGTGAATTCACCTTAACTTTCTACACAATCTTAAAATCCATGTTGTAAGAGGATACGTTTATAGGAATGGAGTGCCATACACTCAAGAGTGCACAGTATGTATACAGTATGTGTGTGAATACTGTCATGCATTAATTTAAAAGTACAGTATAGTCTTACCTAAAGCATCTTCCAGGTTAGTATATTTCTGAACCAAATCCTTTAGGTTAGACTCCATTATCTTGTTCTCTTCTGTATACTTGGCAACTTCTTCCTTCAAGCTTTGGATGTCTGCCTCTGATGCCATGCGGAGTAGGTTCTCCTTCTCGAGCTGCTCCGAGGTCTGAGTGAGAACTCTGCGTGTAGCCTCGTGATCTAGAAGAGCTTCGGAATATTTCACACCCAAATCATCCAGTTCACTTTCAATGCGATTTATCCTATATAAAAGAACAAGTAGAGGGTAGTTTTATAATCTTCTATATGGCAAATGTTTTGTAAAAAAAAAATCTAAAATAATGTAGTCAAACAATACTGAATGTATTGAAATGTTTCTTTCTGGATTGCGACCCGGTGGCTTCCAGAAGATATCTCGCCGAGATTGCTCCTGTCTACTAGGCCACATTGGCAGGAGTTCAATTTGGCCTACTGGAATCGAAGCCTGAACCTGCCTCCAACCCCCACCCCCACCATCACAGAGGTGCAGGAAACAAATGGATTCCAACACCCCACATGGAAAACATCCAGAAAGT
Organism: Procambarus clarkii; assembly: GCF_040958095.1. NCBI lineage: Eukaryota > Metazoa > Arthropoda > Malacostraca > Decapoda > Cambaridae > Procambarus > Procambarus clarkii. Next base: position 30,141,632 of record NC_091195.1, read on the forward strand.
CCATGAAGCAATACTGACAACTGCAAGGTTCACAGGAACTGAAGCCCCCAGAAGACTGCTTAACAATTCAAATGAAACAATCCAGTCACTTGAATCTAGCTCAAACACATTAGTACCAACAAACTGCCAAATCAACAAGTCAATTCTGGAGCAGAGGAAACCCACATTCACCAACTGACGAAGCGTGTCAGAAGGCCACCAGGGCACAATCCAAAAAGAAGCATTGCATTACATTCAGCACCAGGTTTCTCGAGAAGCCCCCTGATGGCTCTCTTCAGCTAACTACCGATGGAGAATAAAAACAAGGCATTTACCAGGGAAGGGGAGGAGAAAGGGGTAGTAAGGCAAAGGAGAAACAAGATGCCAAGAAACATGACCCAGAACAAAACAGGAAATGGACCCAGGAACATTGACTAAATAACACGCCACCATCACCCTGTTAGACTGCCAAAATTCTGAAGCCTGAATGTCAACCCTGGACATGTTGGAAAGCACAACAACCAGCACAGCTCATTTCCAAGACTCATTGACCTGATGGTAGACTGCCTAGAATTAATAACACAATGGACAACCTGAAAAATGAGAACCTTGGTACAGGGGACCAAGGAAATGGGACCAATCCACAGAGCATCCAACCAGGAAGAATCAATGGCATTTAGGTAGCAGCGAAAAGTCGGCACTGAACACAACAAATGATGCACCCTCAGACAAACTCCAAATTATCAATCACAAAGGACCCCCTCAAGAAGCTAGCCAACTCATTCTTCATCAGAAGAGCAGCAGCAAAATTTAAACGAACAATTTGGCTAACCTGGTTAAACTAGCAAAACCCCCGTCTCCGGAGAACAGCATGAAGCTTCCCCAACCCAACAACTGGAGGCAAGAGCCAATAAATACACCACCTTGAGAAAGCTAACCTTAGACCGTAGAGGAAGCAGAAAATCATGGAGAGAAAGTCGAGAACCCAGTCAAGCAACCAGGGTGGCTCAGGAGCAGTATGAACCGGTCAGAGGTGTAAAAATGCCCAAGACAACTTGTAGAATGGCACCAAAGGGGTATGGACACAATGCAAGAACACAACCTGAACTAAGATCAAAGATGACAGATGGATGCAAGCAAAATGACCACAAAACTACTTTATAATGATCCCGTGAAGACAGGAGCAGGTAGGGGCATGAATAAAACCAGCAACGTCCTCACTATACAAATAACAATAGAGACATGTCAAGAAGACCAAAAGTTTGAGCCAGCAAGGCACTTTCCCACCATATGTATGTCGCCAGGTCGCTCTGCAGACAGGCAGAGCAGTGGAAAAATGCCCAGGGTTCGGACACCAAGGCAAAAGAACCAGAAACCAAGGAGCCCAAAGGACCACCCTACCCAAGAAAGAATTGGGTCTGGAAAGAACTAAGCACGAAGTGAACCAGAGTAGATAAGTAAATGAACTAACTACCAGTCCTGTTGAAAGGCATCCACGCAAATGCCTCACAATTGAGAATGAAGCCACATTGGCGGTGAGGTGCCTGATGCACACTGATGCAAAGAGGTCCACCTCAGCGCAACTAAACATATTGCAAAGTCAAACGAAGGAACTGAGAAACGATATCCTCTGCGAAGAGGAGAGGCCAAAAAGGAGGAGGCAGACAAAAGGGGCTAAGGACCAAGCCGAATAAAATGCCATCACTGCCTCCTGACGAATGGGTGTCAACTACTTGGGCAAGGCCGCCAAAACAGCAGGCAACATGGGTTCCACACCCAGAACTAAGCCGAGTAAATCCTGTCCTTGTAGAACCAGGCAGTAAAAAGCTCCAGTAGGGGGCCAAAAACTGTTGCCAAGTGTGTACGAGCTCTGTGGTCATCTACAGAAAGGGTTTCAGAAAGCAGAGGCAGCTGCACATGTAGCTGCCACTTGCCCACATCCTTGGAAAAAACAGGAGCAAACAGGCAATCCTCAAGCGGCGAAAAAGGGGGGGCTGCTCAAGAACACCCGAAGGATGTTCAATGCTCCTGCCATTCAAGCGTACGACTACGGCAGAAGCCCTGCCAGTTCCAAGGAAGAGAGAACTGTCAGGCAGCCAGGATGAATAAAGGATCTCATAACACAGCCAAAAAGGCTAGCAGATCCAAACGCAAATGAGGTGCGGTCCATAAATGAAGCGAAGAATTAATTCCTCAGAGGTACTGAAAATGATCTACACTAGCTACCAAAGGCAGAACTTGGGAGGAATGAAACCTCGAGAAACAAAAATCCAAAGGGCCATATGGCGTCCGGAAATGAACCTTGGGGGAAGGAGAAGAGAGGGGGGGGGGGGAACTATGGAGTAATGAAACGTGCACATAGAACGAGATAAGAAAAATTTACGGGAGCACAGAAGCCAGGGTGTACCAAAGCAGCAGGGGAGGGGAAAAAACCAGCGTTGAATGTAATGAAACGCCATTTTCTGGGTGAGACCCGGAGGCTCCCCGGAGCTTTACCGGCTGATATGCTAATGTCAGACTTTGGCATCAGTCATGTGTATGGAGTTCTAGGGCCTACCGGGGACCACGAGCCAGAACCTGGCCCCCTCAGAGAGGCAAGGGGAGCAATGGCCTATAGAAACCCCCGTGTGGTTGGAAGCATTCTATGTCTGCCATCGACCGGGTCAAGCATCCAGAAAGGTAAGCATTCCAAAACAAACCCCTATTCTGGTGAAAATTGCTACCTAAGCCGAACTAGTGGATAGAACTCTTCAACAGAAAACAAGGAAACTAGTATGACGTCATACGTCACCGCGCCGCTGTCTGCGCAGCTCCCCCCTCCCCAGGAGGGGGAAGGGGGAGCCCCAGACCTCCCACGCCGGCTATCCACCCACCAGTTCTGAGGCTGGATGTCAAAACACGCGAAAAACGCCGACCGGAGGGAGGGAGGGTTGCCGGGGAGCCTCCGGGTCTCACCCAGAAAATGGCGTTTCATTACATTCAACGCTGGTTTTCTGGGGGGAGCCCCGTCGGCTCCCCGGAGCTAACTACCCACAGAGGAAGGTCAAAGGGACAAAACCGGGAGGCGGACACCACGCACCCCCCAAGGAGGCGAGACAACTGGCAGCAAATGCCAACCCAAGGCGCCACAGCCCCGAAAATCCTGGGAACAACACGAGAACCACGAGCAGCAAGGCCCCTGCACGAACACCAAAAATCCATGCCCGAAAGACTGCAAGGCCACGTCGCCCAGATGGCAGCGAGAGCAGCGAAGCCACGAACGCCACAGGCATGAGGGAAGAACACAGGCAGCTTAGCCGCAAGAACACGGCTGACCACCTGGGACACCATCACCCGCGAACCGGGAAGAACAGAACCGGATCAACGCAAAACGCGCTCCGGACCCAAACGCCGTGGCACGCAAACAACAGCGGAGGGCCGCCACTGAACACACAAACGACACCCCCGGCCCGACCAACGAAGCACCAACAAACCCTGGACCCCTCCAGAATGCAGCAGCCCCACCCCGCGCCAGAAAAGATGGAGACTGCTGCCATCAACAACCAAAACGCTAAAACCGAAGGAGCAAAAAAACTCGGCGAAACCGACCCCCAGAGGCAAAGGCCCAAAGGAAAGAGCCGACGAAAAAACACACCGGAACCGAAGGGGCACTACCAACCGAGGAGAAGACAGAGCACGCTGACCAGAGACCAGGATGGTGCAAGCGGCGCACGAACAGGCCGGAGGTGAAACGACGCACAAGACAGCTGACTAACGGTGCAGAAGCAACACCAAGACCGAAAGCAAGCTGAAGCGGCTCCGCCTGCACCGCACGAAAAGAGGCGACAGTATGTGGCAAGACGACGGCCCCCAACCCCCACTAGAAAACCAAGCCGAGAGTAAACCAAGCCAACAAGAGTAACCACCTAAGAAGGGACAGGAAAAGGAAGGACCGCCAAAATACCCCATACTGCCGCCAAGAGAAGCACGCAGGTGGGACACCTACCACGAAGCCACCCGACCACCAACCGGAGGCAAGACCACAAGGCAGAACATAAGCAGCCCTGACAAGGCCCCCCCGAGCCCAGGAAAAAGGCGGAGCCGCGAGAAGATCTCGGGCGCGACCACCGAAACCCAGGCGGCACAAGGAGATGGAACGTCTGCCGAACAGAAAAACTCCCCAAAGCATGCAAGCCCGCCAGGAGTTCAGAAACGACGGGTCCGACGCGAGACATCGCAAGAACCCCCCCCCCCCAAAAAAAAAACAACCGGCAGGGCAGGAAAACCAAAGAAGGCGGAAGGGTCGCCGCCAGAACAGGACCCGAACCAAGGGGCACAAACAACTGCAATAGACCGAGACAAATAAGCACATCACAGGACACAGGCTGACCAACGCCTAAGAAGACACGCAGAACATCCCTGCTGCAGAGGAGGCAGGAAGAAAGAGCAGAAGCACAAAAAACCCCAGGAGAACAACCAGGGGTGGACAATCAGGCAGGGACAAAAACCGCACGCAAACCCCAGGCACAAAACGGCAGCAAAGTGCCACTCCACAACCGGACACAGGAACAAGGACACGCCACTGTGAAACACGGTACCAATGCACACGTGCAGCAGCAGCAGCAACTTGTAAATAGCAACTCCCCTCTGCAAAGGCAGAGAACGGAGCAGGCAGACCCCAGACAGGGCCAACGGAGACACTACAAAAACCTTGCAGGCCCAGAAACCTGCACCAGGCGACCGACGGCGGAGAAACCCCGCTCGATACCTGCTGGATGAGGTACTGGGAGCTCTTTTACACCTGAAGCCCGGTCCAAGGCTAGGCCAGACCGGCCAGAGGATGGCCCACCAGGCAGCTGCTAGGAGCAGTCTACCGGCCCACATACCCCCACAACCAGGACGGGCCGGAACTGCCATACGAAAACAGGCCAGTGCGCCCCGGAATCCCACGGACGAACCAGCAAGAAGGCTTATGCTCGCAAGTAGGTCATGTAACAAGCACAGACCACTGATGGTAATAGTGTCCCCCAAAAGTGCCAATAGCACCACTGCACTCCACTGGTACTATCCCGCAAGTTCCACCAGATAGGCGGGACCCAAGAGCCAGAGCTCAAATCCTGCAAGCACAGCCAGGAGCCTCACCAGGTGAGTACAGAACCAACCCTACAACCCCCACACCTCACAACATTAAAAAGGGAGGGTCCCCTGAATGACACCAGCATGGGTTGGACATGCACATGAGGGGGGACAGGAAGGGGTGATAAGGGACAGTCACTGGTGTGCGAACGGTCTCAGTCGTACAAAATATACCTAAATAAAGACAGGTATAGAAACACCGCCGCATCCAGCGCCCGGCCAAGAGACGCCAGACTGCAGTAACTCACCTGGCGAATGGTGGCACGAACTTGACACGACTCAACCGTGCCCAGAAGAACTTGAGAGCACCGCCAGGTGAAGACGCCAGAGCCGGACCCTGCCGGACCCGCAGGAGAACAGGGAGAGGCGAAGGAGGCGGTCCACACCCATGACAGGGAAAACCGCGGAGTCCTCCCCACAACAGAGAACCAGGACACCCCCGGCGCGAAGGGGCACATACCGCAGCCAGGGAGAAGAACGAGAGGCGAAGCACTGTAGCAAAAAAGGGGCGCAAAACCCCACCACTGAAACACCGCCCAGACCAAAACAAACTCCACGGCGCATGCGCATAACACGCTGGCCGAACCGCACACCCTCCCTGCGGGAAGGCGCCAGCCAGGACTACTGCACGAGAAAAAGAAGCCAAAAGAGGAAGCAGGAACAAGAAAACCGGCCAAAGAAGCAAAGAGCCCAAAAAGGAATCCAACCGGGCGACAAGTAGCCCAACCGGGCGACAAGTAGCCCAACCGGGCGACAAGTAGCCCAACCGGGCGACAAGTAGCCCAACAGGGCGACAAGTAGCCCAACAGGGCGACAAGTACGAGGAGCCGACAGACGTTCCAATAATGCGGGAAGTAGCGAAAAACCTTCCCGTACCCTCGAGAACACAGAAGCCAACACTAGTCCCGAAGGCACACGAAGGCGCAGGCGCACCCGAGATCAGAAGTCACGCAGAACCCCACCGAACGGGGAAACATGACAAAAACACCGTCCCAAAAAGGGGGGGAGAGGAAACATCCACCCACAGGACGGAACCAACCGACTCAAAGGCCAAGGAACCGAGCCCGGGGAGGGGCCGACGTCCAACAGCACGTACGGCGAGTGGGGAGGAAAGACCCCACTCCGCGTAACCACAAGCCCCGCCTAGAGGGGGATAAAAACCCCCACGGGGTCTAACGGGGCCAAGGCCCCCCCAAGTCAGCCCCTCCCCAGCCCCGGGAACCTACACGACAGGCCCCGGGGCCGAGCCGTGCCCCCAAAGCCCCAGCCGTACCAGAAAACCGGGGCAGCCGTGAAAACACTAAGGAAGGGAGCCCACTGGCAGACTCATACAACACGGCTGGAGGAACAGGCCCAAATGCCCCCGTCACTACCCCGGAAGGGGAATTCCCCGAGACTGCCCGAGTCTCAACACCACCAAAAAACCCCGCCCCGAACCTACAGACCGTAAGGAACCGGATGCAGGCAGGGTGAACCAGGGGAAAAGACAAGGGGGCGTGGATGGAACCGAAGCAGCCAACACCCCCAAGTCCCAAAACGAACTACAACGGGGCAGCCCCGGGGCTCCCGGGGAGGAAACCACGAGAACGTTGCCACCACCAAGGCTCAAGTGCAACGCCCCTGCTGCCCGCACCCGCTGTGTTAGCACAACTGGGTAACCGAGCCACAACGAGCAACCAAACTCGCAGGACTCCGGGTCGAAGGTGTCACCGACCCCACAGGCAGCAGACGGAGGCAAAACAGAGAGTCACCCAGAGACAAAAGGTGAGAGCAACCCTCAAACTCGCTGGAAGCGAGGGGGGGGCTCTGGGGTCACATCCATCGGACCCGCGCGCCCCCAGGGGTTTCCCAGGGTCCCGAGCGTTTACTTTAAGAGGACTCGCGCTCAGGTAGTCCCAGGCAGGGTACTGCTAACCGGCACCCAAAGCTACCAAACAACTTTCTAAGAGCTGAACCCCCGGGACGTGTACACTCACGGGGACCTAGCAGGGGGCACCACCAGAAAATACTCAGAACACAAGGGACACAAGGGGCAAGAACGAAGGCAGACCCCCCCACCAGGTAAATAAACAAAAGAAAAAGAAAAACCCCGCAAGAGGACAGCGTACCCAAGCGGAACAGAGCCGGCCGCTATGATTGGTAAAGACAAGCTGCACAGTACCCCGCGCCCCACCAGTGCAAACACTGCCCCTTACTCTAAGGCGAACAAGGGAGACAGAACCCCCGAGCACACAAAGAGCGGCCGAAAACCAAGCAGTAAACGGCCAAGCAGGGGCAGGACCCAAGGAACTTGTGGAAGGTGGCCCCAAGCCCCAAGGGCAGTACTTACAGGGCACCTAGGGAAGGGAACCCTAGGCGCATGCAGCCCGAGTACTGAAGAATCACTCCCGGCTCACGCACCACCTAGAAAACAGACACCACACTCTAGGTACAGTGCTGAAACAACCACTGGAGCCGGAGCACATAACCATTGCCTATAGCATCAGCCGAAGAACTGGTGGGTGGATAGCCGGCGTGGGAGGTCTGGGGCTCCCCCTTCCCCCTCCTGGGGAGGGGGGAGCTGCGCAGACAGCGGCGCGGTGACGTATGACGTCATACTAGTTTCCTTGTTTTCTGTTGAAGAGTTCTATCCACTAGTTCGGCTTAGGTAGCAATTTTCACCAGAATAGGGGTTTGTTTTGGAATGCTTACCTTTCTGGATGCTTGACCCGGTCGATGGCAGACATAGAATGCTTCCAACCACACGGGGGTTTCTATAGGCCATTGCTCCCCTTGCCTCTCTGAGGGGGCCAGGTTCTGGCTCGTGGTCCCCGGTAGGCCCTAGAACTCCATACACATGACTGATGCCAAAGTCTGACATTAGCATATCAGCCGGTAAAGCTCCGGGGAGCCGACGGGGCTCCCCCCAGAAAAGGCATTGCTGGAGCCAAGGTGGAATTCACCAACACTTCAAAATTCAAGGTCCATAAACATAATAAGGACTAACTTCCCCCTTCCCCACAATCATCAATGGTAAAGTAACGGGCACAAAGCCAAGAATGCTGAAGACGAGCATAACGCACCCATAAAGTGGCAGCTGCCTGATATGCTTCCATTTTAGAAGCAGGATCTCGGAACAAAAACTAACACGGAAACAAAGGACACATAACTTGGGTGAACTTGCAAATATACTAGAGAAGCAACTGACAGTGCAGGGGCAGTACTAATGAGCACCCAGGGAAGTACAGCCTGAATAGATGCAGCTCAAAATGCAAAACGAGCCAAATCAACACAAGTTGGGAAGAAAACCACGAAAATGAAACAAATGCCCAAAAAGGCTCAATACACAAGAATATGGTCCAAATGGACGACGTCCATGGATGGCTGCCACTTGCCCGAGAAGCAGGGGAAATCTACCACAACCAGTGGCAACCAGCAGCACTAAACTGGTGGTGTTGACACATCAGTGACAGATCAGACTTGGCGGAGGACTGAGGCTCGCCACCCTGATGGTGGCTTGTTGAAACTAGCTTGAACCCATTAGTGCTAAGTGATTTAATAATTTCATTTGAATTGTTTGGTGAACTACTTGGCAGTTTGAGGCTTCAGTACCCGTGAACCTTGCAGTTATCTGGAGCATACCTGGAGAGGGTCTCTGGAGTAGTTCTACTTCACAAGTCTGGCCCGAGACCAGGTTTGACTTATGTTAATTTGGTCCAACAGGCTGTTGTTTGGAGCAGCCCGCAGGCCCACATATCCACTACAGCCTGGTTGATCTGGCACTTCTGTATCTGTATTGCTTCGCCAACTTCCTGGATGCCCTCCCAGTGGGCTGGTGGAATGTCACTCACTCACTGTGTGCCTCTGAGGGGGTACCTGGTTCTGTACCTGGTTACCAGTAAGCCAAATACAACTCCCATAACTGACATGATTATTATTATTATTCATATACAGTATTCATATAATATATCAAACCGATATTATAATTATGACGACTCGGAAGGCAGGAGCAATATCAATACGACAGCTTTGGGGAGCCATCAAGGAGCTCCTCCACATACACCCAGCTCTAGTACAGTATGACCAGCTGACAAATCTGATAAAGACCTGGTACTGTATATCAGAAGTTTCTTGACCAGGTTCTGATATGTAATTATTTTTTTCAACTCCTTCTGGAGCGTATTATAAACTGCCCCATATACGAAAAAACTGAATGACTTCACCGAATAAATTCATAGCACGTGCAATCTTATTAATTGAAATATGCTACACACACAGGAATCACTACACCAGGTACCGTACTTGTGTGCATGTATAACAACATTCAGTATTAAATACAGTTTGTGTAGACTACTTCTAGCCACTGGGACACAGTTACATAATCAGTAACAATACGAGATGTGGCTTATTAAAAGTATTAGTATGTTCAAGGTCAAGTGGCTTTTGCTTTAAAACATCTATCTAAAAGATAAGTACTATGCCATTTCTAACCATTATACAATATATATAATAAAATTATCGATTGTATAAACAAAATCCAGAAATGGTCTGGAAAAACCTGTGATGTTGGCACGCCAAGTAAATTTCCAGCAGATATCTTTCCATTTGCCCTCTCCTTGTTCTAACAACAGTAATTATTCTTCATGATACACTTCTATTTAACAATTGCCTTAGTGTGCCTGAACTGTACTATAACTATAACTTATAAGCTAAGTAAGTCTGCCAGATTCTGGGCACACCACCTGGTGGCTGATGAGTCTAAGAGGTCTGGTGGTACCGGTTGAGCTTTGGGAGCTACCGAGTGCTTCCTTCCAGACATGTATTCTTACAACCTTTTAGGGTTATAATAACATAGAACATGACTTTTTTACTAGAACAATTACTTTCAGAATACTTTAATGTACATACTTGATAATGTGTTCAGCTTCTCTGTCACTAATCTCGGCCATGAGTTCCACCACCTTCTCCTCCAAGTGATGATTACTCTCCTCTAAGTGTGAAGTTTTATTATTTAAACTTGCCAAATCTTTCTCACAGGAAGACAAATTAGTCTTCAATGAAGAAAGCTCTTTGTTCAATGTCGCTATCTGTAAAAAGTAACAGTTCTATGAAATTTATGACAAAGTGGCTATAACATCTATTATTTACCAACAGCATATTGTCTGCTGTTGATAACATGTTCCTTTGTTAAGCTTCTACCATTTAATGCAGACTTTCTACCTCTCCTGTTACAGGAATCAATAAGCAGCATTTACTCCCCACATTTCAATTACAGATAGATTTACCCCTCGCTAAAAGTAAAATATATAGTTTTTAAAGCTATTCTTACAAAAATACTCAAAATAGTATACCAGAGTGCAGGTCAACTTTTCTATGCGGGCATTCATAACTTTCACAGGTGGACACATGCTACCAGTCTTAATGATATTTACCCATACCCCGTTGCTTACTAACATTCACATCAGTCCAAAGGATCCACAATATTGGGTGTCCCTGTTGCTTACTAACATTCACATCACAGTCCAAAGGATATCAGGTGTCCCCGTTGCTTACTAACATTCACATCACGGTCCCAAGGATCCACACTATCGGATGTCCCCGTTGTGAATGTTAGTAAGCATCTCGGTCCCAAGGATCCACACCATCGGGTGTCCCCGTTGCTTACTAACATTCACATCACAGTTCAAAGGATCCACAATATCGGGTGTCCCCGTTGCTTACAAACATTCACATCACAGTCCAAAGGATCCACAATATCGGGTGTCCCCGTTGCTTACAAACATTCACATCACAGTCCAAAGGATCCACAATATCGGGTGTCCCCGTTGCTTACTAACATTCAATCTTTCAAAGATTTGTGTGTGTGATGCTAGTGCTATCGGTCTGTAAATTTTTGCCTCGGCCTTATTTCCTCCTTTCTGTGGGGGGCCCCTACGGCTCCCTGGAGCTTATCGGGCTAATGTATGTTATATTAGACCGGGACATTAGCTAAGGAGTTCAGACCTACCAGGGACCAGCACCAGAACCTGGCCCCTTCAGAGAGGTTTCAGGGAGCAATGGCACTGGAAAACCCTCTTGTGGTTGGGGTTTTCCTTATCTGCCATCGACCGAGGTCAGGCACCCAGAAAGGTAGGCATGACAAAACAAACCCCACATGGTAAAAAACTAAAACAAAAACAGAACAGAGAGGTAGAAACTCCCTACAATCCCAAGGAAACAAGCAAACATCACACTTTACCGCCGCTCCGATCGTCCACGCAGCCCTCCCCGCCCCGGACCTACCGCGCCAGCTGCCAAGCTTCAGTTCTAAGCTAATGTCAACCGGGATAGACGCTTCTCTGGCCTCAGTTTCCTAGGCGGTGTTTGCCTTGTGTGGCGTTCACTGCCTTGTGTTGTGTTGTGCGGTGGCCAGGAGTACCTCATCAGTGCCGGGGCTGCATGCGCTTAGTGGCTGACTTCCCTAAGCGCCCTGTGAGTACTGCCCTTGCGTAACAGGGTTATCTTCCCTGGGGCGTTCGGGAACCATTCCCGTAGAAGTTCTTGCTGCTCGGTATTTGCCTCGCCCTTGGGGCCAGCTGGGGCTAGGGGCCCTTGTTTGGCCCTGGGTAGGGATTGGTGTTGTGCTGGTTAGGGTGTCAAGGTGTTGCACAGCCTGCCACCTAAGCGGCGACCGGTTCCTGTTGCCTCTGGAGACGGTGTACTTTTGTAGGGTTTTTCTTTTGTTTTTATTTTCATGCCTGGTGGGGGTCTGCCTAGTGTGGCTATAGTTCCACTGGTAGTGTTTGGCGGCCCTCTGCTAGGCCCCCGTGATTGTACACATCTCGGGGGGGGGGGGTTCAGTGGTGTAGCAACACCTTGCCCGGGCTTCCCGTAGCAGTCAGCCTACGGGCCCTGGAAACCCGTCTGGGCTCGGGGGACCATTGAATGTGATTCCGTGTTCCAACTCGTCTTGTACGGGATCGTTGGTTGCTGTGCTCTTGTCTCCGGGTGACAGTCCCCACTTTTACCTCTGTCATGCTGCCTGTTGGGTCACTGACACCTTGACCCGGAGTCTTGCGAGAGATTTTCTCTGCTTGTTCTCCAGTACTCTCCTGATGTTATTACTGTTCAGAGTAATTACCTAAGTGTAATTACCTAAGTGTAGTTACAGGATGAGAGCTACGCTCGTGGTGTCCCGTCTTCCCAGCACTCTTTGTCATATAACGCTTTGAAACTACTGACGGTCTTGGCCTCCACCACCTTCTCACTTAACTTGTTCCAACCGTCTACCACTCTATTTGCGAAGGTGAATTTTCTTATATTTCTTTGGCATCTGTGTTTAGCTAGTTTAAATCTATGACCTCTTGTTCTTGAAATTCCAGGTCTCAGGAAGTCTTCCCTGTCGATTTTATCAATTCCTGTTACTATTTTGTATGTAGTGATCATATCACCTCTTTTTCTTCTGTCTTCTAGTTTTGGCATATTTAATGCTTCTAACCTCTCCTCGTAGCTCTTGCCCTTCAGTTCTGGGAGCCACTTAGTAGCATGTCTTTGCACCTTTTCCAGTTTGTTGATGTGCTTCTTAAGATATGGGCACCACACAACAGCTGCATATTCTAGCTTTGGCCTAACAAAAGTCATGAACAATTTCTTTAGTATATCACCATCCATGTATTTAAATGCAATTCTGAAGTTAGAAAGCATAGCATAGGCTCCTTGCACAATATTCTTTATGTGGTCCTCAGGTGATAGTTTTCTATCTAGAACCACTCCTAGATCTCTTTCTTTATCAGAATTCTTTAAAGATTTCTCACATAATATATAGGTTGTGTGGGGTCTATGTTCTCCTATTCCACATTCCATAACATGACATTTATTAACATTAAATTCCATTTGCCAAGTGGTGCTCCATATACTTATTTTGTCCAGGTCTTCTTGAAGGGCATGACAGTCATCTAAATTTCTTATCCTTCCTATTATCTTAGCATCATCAGCAAACATGTTCATATAATTCTGTATACCAACTGGTAGATCATTTATGTACACAATAAACATCACTGGTGCAAGAACTGAACCCTGTGGTACTCCACTTGTGACATTTCTCCATTCCGATACATTGCCTCTGATTACTGCCCTCATTTTTCTATCAGTCAGAAAATTTTTCATCCAAGATAGAAGCTTACCTGTCACCCCTCCAATATTTTCCAGTTTCCAGAACAACCTCTTATGTGGAACTCTGTCGAAAGCCTTTTTTAGGTCCAGATAGATGCAGTCAACCCAACCATCTCTTTCCTGTAATATCTCTGTGGCTCGATCATAGAAACTGAGTAAATTCGATACACAGGATCTTCCAGATCGAAAACCATACTGTCTGTCTGATATTATATCATTTCTCTCTAGGTGTTCTACCCATTTAGTTTTGATTAGTTTTTCCAATACTTTCACTATTACACTTGTCAATGATACAGGTCTATAATTGAGGGGGTCTTCCCTGCTGCCACTTTTGTAGATTGGAACTATGTTAGCCTGTTTCCACCCGTCTGCTACGATTCCTGTACACAGGGATGCCTGAAAGATCAGGTGAAGTGGAATGCTGAGCTCAGATGCACATTCTCTCAGAACCCATGGTGAAACGCCATCTGGGCCAGCTGCTTTGTTCTTACCGAGCTCCTTGAGCATTTTTTCCACTTCGTCTCTAGACACCTCTATGTGTTCTATGTTGTTCTCTGGAATTCTTATTGTATCTGGTTCCCTAAAGATTTCATTTTGTACAAACACACTTTGAAACTTTTCGTTTAGTGTTTCACACATTTCCTTTTCATCTTCCGTGAATCTATTTCCCATTTTCAACCTCTGAATATTATCCTTTACCTGCAATTTGTTGTTTATGAATTTATAGAATAGACCTGGTTCTGTTTTACATTTGTCCGCAATCCCTTTTTCAAAATTTCTTTCTGCCTCTCTCCTCACTGCCGTGTAGTTGTTTCTCGCATCTTTGTATCGCTGGTATGTTTGGGGGTTCGGCCTCTTCCTGTATTGATTCCATTTTTGTGTCTTTCGGTCTCTAGCCCTCTCGCAATTTCTATTGAACCAATCCTGTTTCTTAGTTCTGCATCTCTGTTTTGGTATAAATTTTTTTGTGCCTTTATCATATATTTCACAAAACTTGCCATACATCTCATTCACTTCCTTGCCTAGCATCAAGTCTGTCCAATTATACTCACTAAAAAAAAATTCTAAGGTCACCATAATGTCCTCTCCTGAAGTCTGGTTTTTCAACTGCTTCAACCTCCTTATTTTCTTCCAGCTTATAACGCATTGCATACTTTATTCCTAAAAAGACATGGTCACTTTTACCCAAGGGAGGAAGGTACTGAATGTCAAATATCTCTTCCTCCTTCCTGGTAAATATCAAATCTAGCATGGAGGGAACGTCCCCTTCCCTCATCCTCGTAGCTTGTTTAACATGTTGATACAAGAATGTTTCCAGGATGAGGTCTACAAATTTACAGGTCCAAAAATCTTCTGTTTTAGCTTCATATGCTTCCCAGTCTATGGATTTCAAGTTGAAGTCACCGACTATCAACAGTCGTGATCTATCGTTATCCGCTCTGGCTATAATCTCTCTCATTATTGTTATAAGACCTTCACGTTTACTATCTAGCTCCTCCTTTGACCATGTGCTGCTTGGCGGTGGACTATATGCATTTATCATCATTAGTTTATCATCCTCATAGCAGATCTCTAGTGCTATTATGTCAACTTCTTGTGGATTGGCAGTCATTATTTCCTTCACCTTTAGGTGTTCTTTTACCAGCACAGCAACGCCACCGCCTTTCCTAATTTTTCTGTCCCGTCTCCAAATTGAGTAGCCCCTTGGGAATATGACCTCATTTAAAATTACATCTTCAAGTTTTGTCTCCGTGAGTGCAACAATGTCTGGTGTCTGCAGCTGTATTACATCACTTAACTCCAGTATCTTCGATCTCACTCCATCTATGTTGGTGTATGCAATCTTCAGGAACTTGTTCCCCCTCTCCTTATTCTTCACTCCCCCTCTCTCTATTGATTTTGTTGGTTTGCCTTTATGTACCACTTTACTGGTTTGCCTACCCCTATCACTTTGTAGAAAAAAGAATTTATTTCTTCTTCATTCCTGCTCTCATTTAAATGTTAATAAAGTACATAAATAAATGTAAATAAAGTACAGGCAGCATCCGTGTTGCAAGCAAGGTTAGGTTGCTGCAACATGCTAGGTTGGTTTCCCATTCGGATGCCCCGAGGCCGCCCCGTTTTGGTTAGGTGCTGTTCGCCCCTTTCCCTCCCTGTTCCTGACTCCGGACCGTCTGCGGGTTTCGGGGTCGAGGTGGGGTTTAGTTGGGGCCGAGACTCGGGCGGTTTTCGGGGGCTGCCCTGTTTGGGTTGGGGGACGGAGGTTTTCGAGCCGGTTCCTCCTGCTAAGGCTTCTGGGTCTTACCAGTGGCCCTTTCTTGCTGCCTTTCCCATGGACTTTTGCTTTTCTTTAAGGGCGGAGGGCTTAGAGGACGGCTCTGCCCCGGGGCCTCTGTTGTTGGTTCCCGGGGCTGTGGGGGATGCCTGCTAGCAGTTCTGGGGCGGTTTACCCCTGCCTGGGTTTTCTGCTTTTGGGCGGCATTTTTCGCCCATCCAGTCTGCTTGCTTCCCACTTTTGCTGGCGTGTTTTTGTATCATTAGCGTCAGTCACAGCCCCTGCTGGCGGCCATTTTCGTCTGCCGGTTCCCCAGCGTGGCCACCAGGGCGGCGTTGCGGTTTGTTTACATGCGACTGGGTGTGCGAGCGAGCTTATTGAGCGAGTTCTCACCTTCTTTCAGGGGTTTTTATTCTCCTATTGTCGTTTCTTTGCTTTTCTGGTGTTTTCTGCCCGTTGCCTGTTCCTCTGGGAACGTTTGAGTGTTGATTTTACACCGGGTTTTCCATTTTGTCTGTTTTGGGTCTGGGCCTTTGGGTTTGGGCTCAGTGTCCCCTGGTTGTTATGCTTGCTCCCACACCTTGTCCCTCGGTTTTCGGTCTGTTATGACCGTTTTCCCAGGGGGTTCTGTCTGGGGGCTGTGCTTTGCCTTTCTGTGGTGTTTCTCTGCCAGCAAAATGTGGTGGTTTGGCCTCCCCCTGGTTCGATTCCGGGTTCCTTTTGGTGTTTTGGTTTCGTTCCGGAGGTTTCTTCCTCTTGGGCCCCTTTGTGGGTTCTGGGGGCTTTGTTTCCTCATGTGTGACCCGGTTTCTGCCTTCTGGAGTTCCGGGGTCTTCCTGGCTTGCCGACTGATCTTTTTGGGTCTTGGCATGTGTTGTGGTCGTGCTGGGACTTTGAGGTTTTGTCGAAGTGGGCCTTTTGATGCAGTTTTGTGCCTTCTTTGCCTGGCCGGCGGCTTGAAATTTTCTTTTCAAGTGTATGTGTACGCATGTACATATGTACACTGTGTGTGTGTGTGCACATGTGTATGTGCATACGCACGTGTGTCACATACCTTGTGTGTATGTGCATGTGTACATACATGATATGTATATACGTGTATGTGTACTTTATCTTTCGGAACGGGCTCTGTTCCCTTCTCTGTTGACGGGGCGCTGGCGGAGCAGCTTGCTCTGTTGACTCTCATATGGTCCTGCTGTTGGTGAGCGCTTTTGGTTGTCTTCTGGCCTCTGGTGGCGGCGGTGGACGGCTTCTCCCCCTTTGGGGGGTTCAGAGCTGGAGGGGTGGGCTTCTTTCCCTGTGCTTCGTCATGTCATCTTGGTGGGTGTTGCAGACATGGGCCTTCAAATCTGCGGTTCATCTGGACTTCTTCAGTCTGCGCCCTGGTTTCTATGCCCTCCTCGGAGGACTGTTGTCTCATGTCCGGCTTCTGTTGGAGCCGGGTGCTTGGATGGTGGCCCTGGACCTCCAGGTCAATTATTGGCACTTGGTGTTTTTTTTTTTTTTGCACCTTTACTGGATCTTGGTGCCCTGTCTGAGTCTGCTTGAGATTCGGTGTCTGGCCTACCTCGACGACTGGCTGGTGTGGGCTCCCAGTCGGTCCTCTTGTCTGCTCGCCACGGGTGTGGTTCTTTCCAGATCGCCGGGTTTGGTTTCCTGGTGATCTGGAGGCCATTCCATCTGTTTCCGTCCCGGGTTTGGACCTGGGCCTTGATTAGGGCTATTGGGCCACTCCTTGTCTTTCCCTCCAGAAGTGTTACTGCGGCTGTGGTCCCGCCTTCGGCTGTGCATGAGGGGGTCCTGGGTTGCTCGAGCAGTTGTGCGGGAGTCTGAACTTCGAAGTGCTGGTCTGCCCGCGGGGTCGGGTTTGGCTTCGGCGTCTGGTTGGTTCCTTCGGAGACTCCCCTTCCGCCTCTTGCAATCGTTGGGTTTGTTCTTTCGGGGATCTTGTGTTGGTGCTGCGTCACCAGCTTCCTCTTTGGGGTTTTCGGGGTTCTGTGCCTTGGCACCTCCCCGAGCCTTTGCTCGGTGTGTTCAGGGACGGGTCATCTCTCGGCTGGGGCTTTGTGACCAGTGCTCACCAGGTCGGCAGGGGATAGTGGAGTCTGTCTGCCCGTCGGGCTCACAGCACGGTTCGGGAGTTTGTGGCTGTCTGGTTTGCGCTTCGGAGGGTTTGGGTCACTCGGTGCTCTACCATTCAGCTCCATTTGGACTGTTCTCTGGCGGTTCTTGCCAGAACCACAGGGTTTCTCTTAGGTGTTGACCTTTGGGGTTGGTTCCTTGGAGTGGCTCGTTTGCTGGATTCTCGGGGTTTGGCTAACCGTGAGTTTCATATCCGAAGTGTGTCCTGCGTCCTGGTGGAAAGCTGTCTCGGTTCATTCCTCTGTTCGCGGATTGGCCAGTCGTCACCGACTCGTTTCGTTGGCTTTGCCAGACGTATGGACTCCTGGTCATGGATGTTCTTCGAGTCAGCGTGGTCTAGGCGTCGCCCATTTTATGTGGCGCCCTTACCCGTCTGCGAGTCGTTCACGTTGGACACTTTGCGGCAGGACTGGTCGAGGTGGGGGTACCTGTTCCTCTTCTCCCGGTACAGCTGTTGCTTTGGGTTCTGGCTCGGTTGCAGCCCATTCCCACGAGAGCAGTCCTTATGGTTTCCTTGGTGGCCGGCCCAGCTTCTTTTCAGACACTGCTTGATAAGTGTCCGAACCTGGGGCGTTTTCCCGCGGCTCCGCCTCTTTCGGCAGGTCGGATCGGTCCTGTACGTGACTAGTTCGGCCTTCTCCTCGGCTCTTCGCGTCTGGTATTTTGACGCGGGTATCACCATCTCTGTGGTGTTCAGGTGGCCTTGTTGACGGTGTCCCACCTGCGAGCTTTGTCTTGGCGACAGTACGACGTTCCTGGTGTTTCTATGCACTTTTTCTTGCTTTTTGTACGTTATCTTCTCTTTCGCATCGGGTTGTCTTGTCCTTTCTGGGGTTTTCTGGACTACAGTTAATTGATGTTTTCTTACTGTTGCCTCGTTTTATGCGGCGCTGGCGAAGTTGCTCCGGCTTGCGTTCGGGGGGGGGGGGGGGGGGGACGTCACATCTGCCCCGTTTCGTACGCTTTTTCGCGTTTTGTTTCACCTCGGGCCTGCTCATGCGTCGCCTGCGCCATCCTGGCCCTTGATCAGGGTGCCGCTGCCTTCTCAGTTTGTGGTAGCCCCTTCGGTTCAAGTTTCTGCTCCTTGGTACTGGCGGTAGATTTGTACGTGTGCAGCCTTTCTCCGTCCTGGCGACGGTTGAGACGGCTGGTTTCCGGAGGGGTTATTGAGGCTTGATTGCTTTGGCCAGGGTTGCGTCCTGTGTTGTCCGGTTGCGCTTTTTGCCGTTACCTGGTTACTGTGTCTGGGGATGCGCTTTGGTTGATCTGGTTCCCCTCGTTCCCTGTTTCAGGGCTCAGGTCTCCCAGGTCGTCTGCAGAGTTTTTCAGTCTTCCAGCCTGCGGTCTGTCTTTGCGCCCGTGCTGTTCGGACGTTTGCAGCTTTTGCTGCTGTGTTGGCGACGTCTAGGGCTCATTTTGGGCACAGGGAATTGAGGGTCGCACAGGTTCTTGGCCGCCCATTCTTTATGCGCGTGCCTGCTCCTGTGTATTCTTGTTGCCTTGGGTCACAGGTTGCATCCTGTTGTCTCGGCTTCGCGTTGCGGAGTTTGTGGCGGCCGCCTCCCGGGTTAGCCCTTTCTTTTCTTTCTCTTTCGGTATGAAGCTCCAGGGAGCTGTAGGGGTTCCCCACAGAAA
Source organism: Procambarus clarkii (assembly GCF_040958095.1). NCBI lineage: Eukaryota > Metazoa > Arthropoda > Malacostraca > Decapoda > Cambaridae > Procambarus > Procambarus clarkii. The sequence goes on from NC_091195.1 coordinate 30,160,908, forward strand.
ACCAGCGTTGAATGTAATGAAACGCCATTTTCTGAGTGAGCCCCGGAGGCTCCCTGGCAACCCTCCCTCCCACCGGTAGGCGGTTTTTTCGCATTGGTTGAAGCTTAACTTCCGAACTGGAGCTCGGTAGCCGGGGCGGGGAGGGCTGTGCGGACGATCAGCGTGGCAGTAAAGTGTGATATTTGCTTGTTTCCTTGGGATTGTAGGGAGTTTCTACCTCTCTGTTCTGTTTTTGTTTTAGTTTTTTACCATGTGGGGTTTGTTTTGTCATGCCTACCTTTCTGGGTGCCTGACCTCGGTCGATGGCAGATAAGGAAAACCCCAACCACAAGAGGGTTTTCCAGTGCCATTGCTCCCTGAAACCTCTCTGAAGGGGCCAGGTTCTGGCACTGGTCCCTGGTAGGTCTGAACTCCTTAGCTAATGTCCCGGTCTAATATAACATACATTAGCCCGATAAGTTCTAGGGAGCCTCCGGGGCTCACCCGGAAAATGACGTTTCATTACATTCAACGCTGGTTTTATGGAATGGTGCAATCTCTGTTGTTTTTAGTATGGCAGAGACAACACCAGTATCTAGGCTTTGTCTTCAAAGAATGTGAAGAGCCTGCAACAGTATTTTTTCAGTGTTCTTGATGAATAGAGTGTTCCAATAATCAGGATCTGGTGCAGAGTACATAGGCATACTGTCTATGGCTTCTTCAAAATCCAGTGGGAATAGGGTGACATCTGACAAATGATTTGATGTTGGTATCACAACCATGAAAAATTAATTTGGGTTATCAATCTTCAGTGTGTTTAGTGGCTCACTGAAAAGTCATACTGATTCAGTATTTCAGCATTTTGCTCATTTCTCTGTTGTCATCTGTGAAAGTTCCATCTCCCTTTTGTAGGGGCCCAATACTCGAAGTTTTTTTTTATTTATTTTGAATAGGAGAAAAATATTTTGGATTTCTCTCCATTTCACTAATGGCCTTTTGTCTCTTGGATTTTGTGTGATTCTTGTGGCTTTAGTTCAATCTTTTCTATTTCTCTATCTAGCCAAGCCTCTACCTAGTTCTGTGAGTAGTTATAATCCAAGCACGGCCCAGAGCCAGACTTGACTTTAGAGAGCTTGGTCCAACAGGCTGTTGCTCGAGTGGCCTGCAGGCCCATGTATCCACCACAGCCCGGTTGGTCCAGCACCTCTTGAAGAAAACTTTCTAGTTTACTCTTAAAAACTTCCAAATTTGTTCCGGTAATATTTCTTATGTGCGCTAGGAGTGTGTTGAACAACCATGGACCTCTGATGTTTATACAGTGTTCTTTGATTTTGTCTATGGCACCCCTACTCTTCACTGGTTCTATTCTGCATTTCCATCCATAACGTTCACTCTAGTGTGTATTTTGTTATTTTACCGTGTAAATTTGGGACCTGGCCCTCCAGCATTTTCTATGTGCATATTTGATACCTCTCATCTCTTTCTAAGGAGTAAATTTGGAGAGATGTGAGATTATCCCAATAATTAAGGGGCTTTATTGTGTCCATGTATGCCATACATTTTCTCTGTATTCCCTCTATTTGAGCACTCTCTCCTGCTCTGAAAGAGGAAGCGAGTATCGAGCAATACTCAAGATGGGACAGCACAAGTGATTTGAATAGTACAGCCATTATGCTGGGATCTCTGGATTTGAAGATTCTCGTAATCCATCATATTTTTTCTGGTTGATGCTATACAGTATTACCAAATTGTCCACAACTGATTACTCTATCACATGTCAGTCAAAGTGCATAATTCATAACCAAATTTTTTATGAATATTTATATTGAGACTGACAAAGTTCAATCCTGGCATATGCAGTGTTTGCACCCATCAGTGTCATACAGTGATGACTTTGAAATGGAATCGTTTGTCAAAGATTGATTTATCACATGCTATAGTCAAAACGATATACTGTACATAAATCAATTTTTCTGTGATTTTTTTGTTTTGTTTAACCCTTAAACTGCGCATGGCGTATATATACGCCCTGAGTAACATGTCCCATGGTGCGCATGGCGTATATATACGCCATAGGGTGCCAGGCCTGATTCAAATGGCCCGCGGCTACACGGGGTTCACAGTAGCTTCCTCAGGGCTCTTGTAAACAGATGCCATTTTTAAAAAAAATCGTGGGCAATATTCTCAGGTGTGAGAGGCACAGTACTGTTGGAGCAACCAAGGCCGGCGCACGCAGCATGAGCGAACAGCATTGATGTTCAGCTTGTGCCCACAGCATCGCCGAAAAATGTCAAAATAAATATATAATTGTTATTATTTAGCGATGACAATATTACAGATGACCAATGACTGTGATATAAATAACCAGGGTTGTGATAATAGCAGGATTGTTGTAATAATTAGCGCTGTGTGAGGAGTGATGCTGAGAGACGGAGGGAGACAGCATCGTTTACTGACTGTGTGGCCACCTGTTATTGTTTGCGTTCACCATACCAGGTCAGTGGTTCTCTATGGTGAACACAAATGTAGATACTTATATATAATGTGTGTATTAGTGTAATAACAGCAAAAGGATTATGCTGGGAGGAGCCATATGGGTGACGGAGGTGACGTCGTCTGCACGATTTCTCTAGCTGTTTAGAGGGTGGCCACTATGCTCTTTGGGCGCTCTACAAGCTTAGGTGTACAGTTATGGTGCATAAAACATGTAGATATTTATATATAACGTCTGTATATAGTGTAATAACACCACAACTGGTATTGTTGGGAGAGAAAGTTTAGTGCGTGTGACCTTGAAAGAGTGAGGGAGCCGCCAGCCGCCATCTGTGTATAGCGACGACTCTTAGTGCCTGAACTAACTATATCAGCTTAGCTGTACAGTTGTGGTGAACAAAATATACTCATACTTATATATAACGTCTGTATATAGTGTAATAACACCACAACTGGTATTGTTGGGGGAGAAAGTTTAGTGCGTGTGTTGAGGGAGTGGCAGTGAGTGGCTGGCTGGTGTGTGGCGGTAACTCCTCGTTGCTTTTCGACTCTCAATACAAACTTAGTGGTTCGTTATGGTGACCAAAACATGCCAATACTTATATATAACCTGTGTATAGAGTGTAATAGCAGCAAAACTATTTGTTTATTGTTTTATAAACATAATAATTGAATCACTAATACGCACATCATACTTTTGAGTATAGCGATTATTAACCACTTTTATTATATAAATATATTACAATACACACTATTGAATAATATTACTGCAAAAAAACTAAGAAAAAATCAATCGGAGACATTGAAACAATTAGGTAATAATATCTTTGTGGCAACTCCCATCTGTCAACGCGGGTGACGCTGACCGGGTCTGACGACCGCTCTGTCAACGCCCACTTTTTGCCAGACTTCCTCGGTCAATTGCGCCCAAAATATGTCACCTACGATTTTTTTTTTATTTTTTCCGTGCTCAGGGGACACAAATTAACATGTTTAGAAGACGAAAAAATTTTTTTGAATTTTTTTTTTTCTTGCGCACAGGGGTGTAAATGTCCATATGACCCCTGAGCAGTGTAAGGGTTAATATAGACTTGAAGATGGATTAGTACTTCACTAAATGTGCTTCACGGTTATTTAAGAAGGAATTTCACTGCACTACTCTCCTGGCAAACCAAGTCACAGACTTATATATGCATCATTGTGGATGTGGGCCCCTATTTTTATTTATTTATTTTTTCGTCTCCTGGAGGAAGGGGGGGTGGTTGCCTGGAGCCGACTGGTCACATGAAATCTCTTATGGAACATAACAGCCTTGTCCCATATGGTTCATACAAGAGAGGACACACCGTACTGGTAATGTACTAACTATACTTAATGGTCTACACAGTATTTCTCGTGCTCTTACAATAGCAAAGTCAATATTAAGTCTGATCCTTCTGCCTTACTAATGTACAATTCGTTTTTTATGGACTTCTTGATTACCATCAAGCCACTCACAATTACTCTGTTTGGCCATCCAGGGGACCACCCCCATACCAGCTAGCCAAATAATCGAATATGCCAAACTTCTTTCTACGAATATAAAAAAATTGCACAAAATTCTCTATATTTTTGTACGAGTCCAGTTACTCCCACTATTTACCCACACAAGATTCACTCACATTACCCAAGATTCAGGTTACTGGAATCCAGACTTCTGTGGATTTTCTCAACAAACTTAAATATTCCTATGCCTAGTATAGCAAACACATGCACTCTCACTAGGCCTCAGATAGCATGTGTCAGGCCGAGGAAGGTTAGGCTAGTTTGTCTTTGTAACATAATTAAAAAAATTGTTTTTTTTCAATAGTACTGATTTCTACTGTCTGTGTTGAATGTCAGTATAAATATTATGGTCTTCATCCTTCGTATAAGTACTGTACTGTACTACCAAAACGAAGATGGGCTGGAAACACACAGGTATACTGACTTATCTGAAAACATGGTAATCTTTGAAAATCACATGTCAAAACATGGGAGTGCAAGTCGTAGTGTAGTCCAGGAAAATCTGGTCTAGAAAGGACTTTGGAAAACACACCAACAAATTCGTAGGTTACAAGGCAATTTCTCTATTACAAACCTATATAGACCAAAATATGATTAAAAACAGAATGTATCTATCTTGAGGTTATCTCGAGAGGATTTCGGGGCTTAACGTCCCCTCTGCCCGGTCCTTGACCAGGCCTCCTTTTTGTTATACACCCCCAGGAAACAGCCTGTAGCAGCTGTCTAACTCCCAGGTACCTATTTACTGCTAGGTAACAGGGACATCAGGGTGAATGAAACTGCCTATTTGTTTCTGCCATCGCCGGGGATTGATTACCGGTCCACAGGACTGAATCCGTATCGCTGACCACTCAGCCACAGGCCCCTGTGGCCGAGTTACTTGTGGATCCCAAGCACGGAAACACGAACATTAAAATATTCAGAACGCCAATGCTGTATTTACCATGCTGAGGCATCCTCTAGTACTATCTGCCATCTTAAATAATATAAGGGCTACTATGAAAAGCAGCAGCACAAAACCACATTTTCTATGGTTCGTTACGTTAGAACGCTATTTTGGGTCGAGTGTACACCTCAACAGGACAGGATGTCTTCACTGGAGTAACTAACCTGTTCTTCCTTGTCATTCAGTAATTCTTCCATCTTGGATGTTGCAGAGGATTGGAACTCGAATTTTTCATGCAACATGGTAGTTTCATTAACCTTGTGACTAATCTGAAAAAAAAAATACTATCTGCATTACTCGCTCATCAAAAATAGTTTTCACATAATTTATATTATTGTCTAATTTAAGCACAGACCTATATAACATTTGCTTGTAATCTAACTTTGCAGTATGATAAAGTT